>NW_020884950.1:185903-263033 GCF_003945725.1 Corapipo altera
TCTATCTCTCTGTTTTTCCTCAATTACAGTGTTGATTATATGTCTGTAAGCAGAGATGTAGTTGCTTTGTCCCAGCTGTGGAGGTGGGGACTGCCCCATCTATGTCTAGAGTAGTCAGGTCAGTACTAGCTCTTCATGTTTGTAAAGTCTCTGCATTACCTCTGAGTTTTAAAATGCCTCTGCTGCATTTGAAATCTGCTAATTGCCAGTTAATGGACTTCCAGAACAGTGTGCTGCTGAGAAGCTGGAATTCCCTGGAGGTGGCAGTGCTTCCTGTCCTGTTGATTTCCACTTTCCCATCCAAATGCGTGGTTTAGTTTGTTGTGTTTGCAGAACCTCTGCAAGTAAATAGCATTTTCATCGTTAATGACACCAGCAAGCTTTGGATGTAGTCCTCATTTCTCAAAAAACCCAAACCCTACAGGTATGACTAGCATAAGTTACACATATGAGTGTCTGTGATTAGCACATACTCTGTATATACGTGTGTGCAGGCACAGAAAGGCAAGTACTTTAATTATACTGAAATTCATTAGTCCAGTCTGGTCCCTGCAGTGTTTCTCTTGACCTTAATAAGAGTCTGCTCTGATTGAAGAATAGGGAGTCAGATCTTGCCTTTGAAGACCATTACTCCAAATTAAATGCTTCTGCTATACTTAATTAGTATTCATCAAACACATGCTGTATGGAATATATTCAAAAAGGGAGAAAGACTCCCTTAGGCTTCACATGTGGTTTCATACCTTTATTTCAGTAACACTAATGCTCCATTCCCTATTTCCTGAAGTGTGTGGAAAATGCTCAAGAGAGTAATGAAGTTCATTTGCATCATCTCAGCACTGGTGAGTTTCTGGACCACTAAAAGTTGTCTTTCCTCTTTTATGAAAAGAGGAGAACTTGAGTCGTCTTATCTTCAGCTTGATGGCTAAAGACTAAAAGGAAAGGCTGTACACTGAAATTATATTCTTTATTACATGATACTTTAAAAATGGTGTCTGTTACAACTGGTGTGAAGGAAGGTTAATTCTTGCTTGCTCCAGGAGCCAAGTGATGTTAGCAATGAAGTAAAAATACTAATTTCAACCTTATTGGTCTCATGAGGGGCTGCCACACAGCTGAGCAGATAATAGACATCTTTCTTTCTTCAGATACACATATCTTTTTTCACTGCAGGTAAGGATTAATCTTATTAGGAAAAAAGACTGGTCAACGTTTGTGTGAGAATAATCTTCTCTGCTCACATATATATATCCTCCTTTCCCAGAAAGTTCAGAACAAGAAGAGGGCAACAGAAAGAGCTGTTAACAGATTGAGTAACACCCTATCAAAGATGCAAGAGCTGTGGTATTCACTGGAGCCACTGAAGTTCACAGCTAGGGTATGAAAAGGAAATTTGGATGACACTTATGAGTCAACCTTTTTACAAGCTGAACATCTGAAATTCTTCATTTCCAGTAACACTTGCAGCTGCAGTCTTGGGATTATATACTTTAGGTTTTTGACTCTACTGGTGTGTAGCAACTGGATGCAGTATATCCAACAACTTGTTTAAAAAAAAATGCTGACAAGACCAAAAATTTCATATTGTGTGACTAGAATCCAGTTGTGTGGCTGGAATTATTCCATTTTGCAGCTTGTACTCTGGATTTCCTCCAGTCTGGTGACCAAATATGATGGAGCCTGAATTCTTCAACATGTTTGGATGATGTTTATTTAATTAAAAAAAAAAAAGTAAAAGGGGAAATCACTAGTGGCACAAAATACCAGGCACTGCAATTGTTACATGAAGTCTTTTGTTCACTGCTGTTTTAGCCATTGAGCCCCATGGGGCAGAAGTTGTCAGGTAAGAAGGTCCAGCAGCTTGAGCTGTGATCAGACTGCCCAGTCTGGTTCTCCAGGAGCCTCCCTGGGCAGGAAAGGTCAACTGCAGCCTCCTGAGAGGGCTCCAGGTTCATCCCTGGGGGATCATTTGTTTTATAACAAGATGAAGTAAGGGACTTTCTTTAAAGGCAGGGCCTAAAATATCCTCTTTTTTAATTTTGTATTTATCATTATAAACATATGCTTTCACAGTATAATTTTTTTTTAAAAAAGGATTTAATATATGGAGTAAGTCAGAACTGAGTGGAACATGGATGGCCTCTATTGTGAAGGATTAGGAGTTCATTATTGGGAAAACCAAACTGGTACCAACCAGTTGGTTGAGTTTTGTCGGGTTTGTTTTGGTTTGTGGTTGGTTTTTTTGGGGGGATGTTTTGGGGGAGGGTGCATTTTTGTTATTTATTCTGAACACCTGAAGCTTAAGCACAGTAGTTTCCCATAATTGTGTACCATTGTATATAATGGTCATATATGAGGAAACCAAATCATCCTATACTTATTTTAGTCATCCAGTGCTTTAAAAATTGGACTGTTTCAACAAAATAAGTGGGATTTACCTTTTACTTTGTTTACAGTGCACAAGTTGGTTCTGGTTGCCAACCCAAGGTCTAATTCAGAGTATTCAGTCTTTTATAAAGTTGGTAGTTTTAGAGTTGTATAGCAAACCTGCAACTCCCTCCTCCTCCTCAGTTCCTGGTGGAGTTCAGTATCTCTTTTATCTGCTGTGCTTGAGGGCTGCATGTTTCACTTCTAAAGGTGACAGTGATCTTGGAATACATTTTTTTATACCTCTAATTCTTTGGCATATTCTATATTTACCTCTTAATAATGCTGGTTTGTATGTGATTTCATGTAAGTAAAGATAGATGACAACAGAATCTCGTAGAAAGAAGGCATAAAATATACTAAGCAGAGAAAATGTGGAATAATAGCCAACTTGCCCAAACAATTTTTAGACTTAAAATAAGTGTTTTTCCAATTACTTTTAAAATATTTTTTTAATTTTGTCAGTTTGCATATGTTAATCTGTTTTTGAGAGCATGCCTTTTTACATCTCCCTCTCTCCTCAAACAATAAAAAGTGGCAATGCAAATGTAGTTTGAGTGAATTCTGTGTTTTTTCCAAATAAGGTTAGATTTTTTTCTGGTTGAGATGTTTTGGGATCTCTGCCAAAAGATTTCTACCTCAGCTTGGTGGGTAGTTTTTCTTTCCCTTTCTTTGCAGTCTCTATGAACTGTGATGCCGGGATTACGAAGTATGTTTTGAAGATATATGCAGACACTGAAATAGTATCTGTTTAAAAGGCAAGTAATCAACTGGCATTTTTACTCCTTGTCTGACATTTACACATGGCTTTGTTGTCTCTCTTCAGACTGTCACATCAGATGTGCTCTTCTCTTATACTCTTTTTGTCTTTTCTGGTGCAAGAGTAATTTATATTCTGTTCTAACAAGCTGTTTGTATAAGTACCCTTTAGTTTTACATGGTCCTGTGGTAGAAAAATTTTATATATTTGAATTAGTTGTGATTTTTTTTTAATTCAACTAAATTTTTACCTTTTTTTGAAGTGAGAAAAATATTCATAACTCCCTTTTTCTGTGGAAGAAGAAAGGGCACATTTACATGTGTGCTATGACTTTAGTAGATGGTCAGATGTGGTGCTCACACATACATGTTTACAAAGTGTGTCTGCAGGAATGTGGAGATAAGAAGAGAGGTCAGGAGTGCCCTTCTAAAGCCATTTAGTGATACTTGGGGTTTGTACATTCCTTAGGATGAACATGACAAGCTGTGGCTCCAAGGCTGGTTGGGTTATGGCAGTATGGTCCTGTGCTTTGATTTCCAGTGTGGATGCTTGGATTCCAGAGCTGTGAATTCCTGATGGGTCCTCAAGAGGTCAGAGATTGTTATGCTGCGCTTCAGACCCCGTGAGACCTCCAAGAAGGTCCTCTCCTGAGGGCTTTAAGGAGCCCAGAGCATGAGCAGCTGATGCAACTTTGCAGAAGGGCCCTTTCCCCATTGTTTGCTGGACGTGCCTCTTGTACATGAGGGCGTTTGCAGGTGCCTCTGTTTGGTGTCTGTTGTATGAAGTCTCTTGAACGATGGAAAGAGAGGGATCTGGCTCTGGCTTATTGTGAACCAGGTTAGAAGAGTGCCAGTTGTTCCTTGCTTGGCAAGGAGAGTGCTTTTGTTCATTTTATGACATGTCAGTTTATGACATGTCAGGAAATCTATTAAAAGTCTCATAATGAAAAGAAAGCATTAGAGGAATTTCCTGGCTCGTGTGGACAAGTGGTAGGGGGTTTATCGGATGAGTAGCCCCCAATTTGACTAAAAGCCAAAGAAAAGCCCTGGGAAGAATTAATTGAATTCTTTTTAATGCCATGGGCTGCAGTGTCTTGGAGCAATTGAGTGCTGAAGCTTTTAGCTGTTAAGGCCTGCAATGGTGAACTCTAAAGCCAGATTTTTTTTTGGTACCAGACAGTTTTCTGTGGTGGGGGGTGTCTCTGCAAACCACAGTTGTGCACCTGCAGCTCCCCAGAACACTATAAATGTTGCCTGTGGAGGAACAGGGGTGTTGAGTTGTTCCTACAAGCTTCATGGAAAACCTGATGACTTGGCCAGCTCTGCTGATAGATGATAGAAGTAGAACTCCCTCCATGGGGTAATCAAAGCAGTCATTAATATTTAATGTGGTTCTGTTGGAGAATACTTTGATTGACAGCTGTTTCATTAAGTGTTTAGCTTTTTTTTTTTCCCCAAAACCATTTATTACATTTGGTGCGGAGATTATTTTTGATACAGGAAATCACAACTAAATCTTTATGGGAAAGTGAGGGATGATTTTCTTCTGAGCTCCCTGGTCTGGGCTTTTTTCCCAATCAGGTGTTATTTCCAGCAACCAGGGTGTAGCAGGGACCTTTGCAGTTGTGATTCCTCTGCTGAAGAGTTTGACCTGCTGCTCCTTTCTCCTCGTAAAGGCTCAACCACCATGTCTGCCACTGGTTTGGGGAACATGTTTTGTGTTTCACTGAGCCGACAGGAGGGAAAAAGTATTTTATCTGTGCCGAAAGGAAGACCTGCCTGCTGGTATCCTGAGACTAGAAGCTTCCCTCTCGCCTGTCAAACCTGTCAGCACCTAACACGAGTTGTCAAAGTAGGTGATGAATGACTAGTTGGCAGAGCACTCTTGCTTGCTTCCCATGAAACAGTGTAGTCTGTAAACTTGTCTCCTTCACTTGCTACTGTGAAACATGTCTGGGCTAAGGCAGTGATGTGCTCCCAGCCTGGTCTGGGAGTGCAGAAATCCTTCTCCTTCCAGGTAGGAAATGCAACTCCAGCTGCTGCCCAGAATAGTGCAGGTAATATACAACAGTGCTGTGAAAGGAGGGACAGCAGAGCCTGAAGTCAGAATTTGGCTCCAAAATGGTGTATTTGGCAGGACATCCTAGAGTGGAAAGGTGAGACTCATGTGGTTCATGTTATTCGCTGCTAGAGCATCTGTGCTTTGCTATAAAGGAAAGCTGATGTCCAAATGTAAACCAAGAGACAAATTAGCTGAGTTAATCATTAACCTTTAAGATGCGAACAATCAAGATACACGGAGTAAAATGAAAATTTAATTTGTGATACTAATTGTATTTCTGAGCTTGGTTCATAATAAAGTTTGTGCTGACTTCACTGACAGGATCGGTGCCTGCAAAGCTCCAATAAGCTCTGCTAATGTCTGCACCATTACTGCTCTCAGGGTAGGGCTACAACATTTTTTTTTCCATGTCTTCAAAATATGAACTGCTTCAGCTTCTATTTTTAACTCTCCTAAGTGAAACAAGATTAAACATGAAGCAATAGTCTGCAGCAGTAAGTAATTTTCCCAGAATGATTACAGAAACCTGATAAACACAGTCCTCTTTTATTGTAAGAGAGCAGAGAAAGAGAAAAAAAAGTTGACCATGTGGTCTCTTAAGGGAACAACAGGTCATGTCACCAGTTCCAGGACTGTCACTGTGTCTGTCTCTCTTTTCCTACTTTTACTCCCTCCCTTGATTTTTTTTATTTACCATCTAGTATTTTCTGTCCTGTCTGGATTTCTTTCTGTCCTTTATTTTCCTCTTTGTCTTTAGCAATACTGCATTAGATGGCTTTCCATTTGTTGAGAGTTCTTATTTCTGAATCCAGGTCCTTCAGGAGGACTGAAGAAGACATTCTTCAGTCTAAAATGGTTTAACCTGCAAAGATTTATGTGTTCTCCAGGAAAACAACTCCTTTCTGCTGAAGCACAGTTCAGGGAGCACATGTGCACACACATTCATTTTGAAAAAGGTTGAACCTCTCAAACTTGTCTGTGATATGGCTGCATGTTTAAGAACTGCTGGAAATGTGACATTTCTTTGCCTCCACCCCAAGTGACAAAATACTTTCTAAACCACAGCAAAGAACTGGACTTCAGTGGGGAGAAAACTGATAGCAAATCTTGGGATTTTGTTTGCTATAATTCATTAGAGTACAGCCCAGGGTGGACAGTTTACATTTATATTTTTAATTTTAATATGTTTATATTCTTAATCCTATTTCACCCTTGTAGTTACAAGTATACCTGCTATTAATAGACTATTTCCCTATTTTTTTGGTACCCTGTTTTATCTTCTCCAGTGTGTCCAACGCCTATCTGTGCTCTCTGAGAAGCACTTTCCATTGCCTTTTGCCTTGTATAACTTTTCCTCTTTCTATTTTAATATATGTAGTTTGGAAACTTATTCAGGAAGAAAGAGCTGGTGCTTTTTTTTTTTCATGTTTATTGCTTAAAATTTAAGCTTTTAGTATCTATTTATAATCTGAGTATGGAGGCATCTCTTGGATATCTACCTATGACTGGTGGTATTAGAGAGCTTATTCTGGTTTTATTATTATTTATTCTTGGTTTGTAAGTGTTATAAAGCCTAGACAGAGTAGGCTCAGACAGAGTAATCCCAATGATTCTCAGTTTTCCCTCAGCTAAAGATGTTTTCTGGGATTGGCCTGGAGTGAGGGAGCCACTTTTTGGAGCTCAGCACAGCAGGTTTCCAGGAAGCACGAACTGACTGCGGGAGGATGGCTCAGGTTGCAGTTTATCTGGTGGCTGCCTGTTTTAATCAACCTTGCATCCTCCTTTGTCATCAAATGAGTCTTCACACCACAGAAAAACGACACCTTCTGCAAATGAATTTAGGAAGTGGTGTTTTATGGAATTACAAGTTCAAACTGGTCATCTCTGGCAGACTAATGGCAGAGGCAGAGGGAAAAAATGATGTGGTCGCTTCACATTCTTTTAAAAACTAATGCTGAGATCTCTTTTGCATTCAGTTGTAAGCTAGGTCAAAAATAGCTGAATATCTACTTCCCTGTGATTGAACTTCATGTTCAAACAAAGAAGTAATATTAACAGAGAACATTGAGTCTGGTGAGCTTGAGCAAAAAAAAAATTAAGATGGGATTTAGGGGATTTCTACTTGGTGGGAACCTGGGAACTGTGGGGGAGAAAATGGAGGAGTCAATCAAAAAGAGTGGAAGTGACCCATGAGAAGAGTTTTATTTTCCGTATACACATTTAACACATCTGGGTGGAATCAAGCTTAATAAGATCAAAAGTGCAGGAAGGATGTCATTTTGCCTGAAACTTCATCATACACACACGTTTTTCCCATCTGCAGTAGCAGTAAATAATTTTTTTATTGGCGAGTGTCACGAGTCCCCCCGTCCAAGAAGAAAGCTTGATGAAAATCAGAAGTCAAATTTAACAGTATTTACAAGTCTGCCGAGCATCTGTTGACCTGGCTAGTGCCTCCTTGGCAATGAATCAAAAGGTTGGAATAAAAAAGAGTTGTTGGAGAAGATCTATTACATAGTAGAAAAAAGTAAGCTATGGAGTTTAAAGAATGTGTGTATTATTAACCTCTTAATGGTTCACAGCTCCTTTCTGTTAGCAAACTGTTTCATTTCACTTTTAGCTGTGTATTTCACTTTTAGCTGTGTATTACAGCTCCATAAGAGGCAAGAAATAATATTGAGACATAGTATGGAACCTGAATAAAAGAAATTTGTGTGAGTGCCCATGGATTAGATGAAGACTTAAAGATGAAAATCTTTCTACTTTGATGTAGAAATACTAAGTGTATTGTTGTCACTTGTGATTTCTGACTTACAAATTTGCAGGGGGGGTGTAAAAGCCTTTAGTTTTTGTTTGGTTTTTTTTTCCAAAAGATGGATCCCCACTTTCAAGTGCAGACAAAGCAGGCTGTTGTATCTAATTTTATCTTAATTCCGACTCTCAGGAGAGCTCTTGGACTTTAGTAAACAGTGTTTGTGAGGCACAACCTACCAACTAGTTGAAAACTTCCACTGTCTCCAGAAATGTGGGAAAGTCCACTGGACTAATATTCAGGGAACATCTGTGGGAACAGCTCATTTGTGACAGGGCTGGATATCTCTGCAGCCCTTGGGAGAGTCTGGTTAGTACATACTCACAAAGGAAAACCCAGAAACCGCAGGATTGCGAAGATCTTGGATTCCTCCTGTCTGAAGCCACTATTTTGCAGCAGAACAGGCTGGGCCGACTCTGACAAATAGCAGAGTCACCAGGATTCACGGGTGCTGTTGTGCCCAAGGATGATGAGAGCTGCTTCTGTTCCTCCTCCAAATGCAGCAGGCACCCCCTGCTTGCCCCAAATCCAGTAAAGGTTTTCTTCTAAGGGTGATGAGTGAAAGAAATACATCTTGATGTTAACAAGAATTGGCTTTGTGTGATCAAGGTGTTCGGCTGAGCGGGGTTCCTTGGCGTGTTCCTCCTGTCTGCAGCTGGTTCCCCCTCTCCCTGCATGTGTTCCTGGGCTTTCAAGGTTACATTTCTAAAAGCATATGAATTACAAGGGTTGTGGTACAGGAGAAGCCTCTTACCCCCACCTCCCAGAAACCTGAAGAGGCAAGTTCAGTAATATGGTACATGACACTGAATTGTTTGTTTTCCTGGGCTTTGTTGCTACAGGCTGGCAGCAGCCTGCAATTTTGAGAGTCAGGTGGAGGAAGTGCCTACACATGCTGACATGTCCAGCTCTTGGAGCTCTTCTGTGATGGTTGACAAGTAATGTTTTCTTTCTGTGTTCTTTTTTCCCCAGTGTGTTTCACCAATTCTTCTTTCTCACTAGTATTGCGTGCTTGTTGAGTTTTATTTCTCAGAAGAGATAATGAATTTAAGTCTGTTTTCCTGTTCTGTGTACCAAGGCACATGTCTAGTGGATTTGATTAAGCTAATACAAAACTCTCCAGATTGTCAAATATTGTTTCATGAAGGAAATAGTATTTGAAGTCATATTTTTGTTGGCTGAATTACATTTGGAGATATGGTGTGTATGTGTTGAAGGTGAACACAAGGAGAGTTCAGTATGACCAAAACTCTTTCCTCTGTTAAAAAGCATCTCCTCAGCCTCTGGAAAGAAAGGTATTGCCATTTGCTGAGGGTAGGATTTCTGTGCTGAAATGGTAGATTACTTATGATTACCAATAAAAATTGGAATTAAGTCCTATATAACTTTTTTCTCTCAGGGTCATACTTCTAACACAGCGTTTCTTGGCATGTTGTAGAACTGCATAGGGATGAGACAATCTGTAAATAAAAAGGGGACTGTGATAATATATTGCAAAAGTGCTCAGTGGAGACCACTGAAGAGAGAAGGTGGGAAGCGACTGAGGCAGGATCTCCATGTACACACACTTAGCTCAGAATATAAAGTCTTTATAATACAATGACCTGTGTCACTAACAGTACAGTGACTCACAGTACAGCAGCAGATTCTGCACTTTAAGGCCTGTCTGGACTAAGTAACTGGCATCAATAGGATGCATCCCTCTAGAACCAATGCTGACAGTGATTCAGCTGGGGGAGCAGATGGATGAAACAGGTTTCAACACCTTTAAGTACTGAGAATTTTCCAGTTGTAATGCTGGACTGTGCACCTGTTGTTTACTTCCAGCAATAAAACAATCTTTGCCGTGGCAATGGGAACTGGACAACAGCTGGTCATTGTCCTGGTAGTGATAAATGCTCCTCTGAAGCTCCTAGGATTTAATAGCATGAGAGGGAGATTTATGATCAGATATATTTTATCTGTCTCTAATTACAAGCACAGAAGAACCACTGTGTTCTAACTTTAAATTAATCCTTAGAAATATCAATGAGATGTATTCACTGTAATTTGATATTCTGTGTAAAAAATGAGCATTGTTAAAAGTAGTAGAACTGTTTGTAATGCTATACAGAGTATGACTGGAAATATAATTTTTTGCCAAGTTAAAGATTTCCTCAAACTTAAAAAAAGTCTGAACTGTGGCCCTTCATATGAGCAATAGAGTAGAACTACACATGTATAAAAAATGAATTATGTGAGTGTTCATGCAATAAAGATCAGCAAAGACTTTAATTGTTCTCTCATTCTTTGTCCACAGTGAAATGTTTCCAAGTTAAGATGAAAAAGAATATTAAAATAAGTTGCTGTTCTTATGTGACTTGAAAACCGTTATAGCTGGTGGGTTTCATTGAGGAATTTCAAAGAAAATATTTCTTCATTAATGTCTTCATGCAGCTGTATCAAAGTATAACTTATTGATTGTTTGTACCCACTTCCAGTTAATTTTTCTTAAAGGATTTTTTAAGTAGTAGTCATACTTCCAAGAAGAGAGAGATTCTAGCCCTGAACTATGGACTACAAGAACATATTATTTAAAGTAGGCATTATCTGATAAATATTCCACCAAAATACAGTTATGGTTATTATCTTTTGGTTCCTTAGCTGTGTACAGCAAGTTTCTTACGTGTGTACAGTATAAATCCACATTGTGTGGACGTGTGCAAGAGGGAGAGATATAAGTGATTACTAATTATCTTACATGGTTTCCCTCCTCTGTTTTATGTGACAGTATTTTGGTAGCAAACTATATCAGGGTGCTTTTAATGCATAAAGGTACAGAGTTTTTAAATTTAACTCACACTAGATCTTAACTAATTGTCAATCTGCTGATGATCTTCACCAAACAGCCAGGTTGAACTGTCCTGTATAAGCCCCAGCAATACTGTTTTACCTTTTTTATGCTTTAAAACTGCAAGTTTGGTCATCTTTCGGATACACTTCAAATTCAGATTTCTATCACACGTCAAGCACAATAAGGTTTGTGTGCCTGTGGCTCTTTATCAGCTTAGCAGAGCACTGCCAGTGATGCCTAAAAGAAAATTCAGGGAGAAAAAAACTCCGAGGCAATTTAGTTTTGAAGGTGAGATAAGGAAAGGGTTTTAATTTGTGCCTGTGAGGCATAAGATTACAAGACATGCACGTCCCCCAGTGTTACAATTTATAATACTACCTGTCCAATCTGAGGTTTTCCCACCCTGTGGCTTTTGCCCTGAACCACCCCCAGCCTGCCCCTGGGGAATTGAGGCAGGGGTCTTTTCAGGATCCCCTCTTCATCAATCTTCATCTTCTTTGGGGTACAGGGGGCACATAGTTGCCCAGAGTTTGATTGTACTCTTCAGTTTAGGCCAAGATACAAGCATTCTCCAAACAGAACAAGCCTATCTTAGAGTGAGACTAAGCATGTTCTAATGGAATCCAGGGGTAGAGTTGATATGGGGAGTATAGAATGGGGCAAGAGGGTTGGTAATCTATGTAGCTTCTGTGTTAAGGGTAAGGGAATGAAATGCTGCTGCTTCTAAATCTACTTCTGCTATGTAACTGCTTATAAAACTTATAAAAATTAGAAAAATCAAAAAAACAGATGGACCTTAAGGCATCACCAGAATCTTGCTGCTTCTTGCAAAAGGAGTTGTTGTGAAGAGGGTGGGTTAAGAAAAAATCCGAAAGAATTACAAATGTGAAATATTTAAAGGTTATAAAATCAAGTCTAGAAAAGGGTTACTTGGTATGACCACGAATCTGCATTAGGTTCGTATTTAATGCAGATGAGCTGTTTCTCCCTGGTACCTTTGCATCATTCAGTGCAGAGGACACAGTTTATGTTCTTGGTTTCTGCACAGGAATAAAACAGAAGGCAATTTTCTGCACAGCTGAACTGAGAAGAAAGTCTGCATCTCAGCTTGATCTTGGCAGGGCTTACATAAGGTGCTGGGCTCTGTGCTTGTTGATTCACCTCCACTCCTCCCCCTGTTCACCTAAACCAACACAAAAGATGTACACAAGCAGCAGTTGGTGTCACACAACATGCAAACAGATCCCCACACAGATGTAGTGATGTGAAGAGTGTTAAGCCAGAAATATTCCACGCTGCTGTTAATAGACGGTCCTGTTCCTGTAAGGCGTGGATGTAGGAAAGGACTGTAAGTCTAAATAGCTTTTCTTTTGAAAGTGAAAAGAAGTGCTTTTTTCTTTTACAGCATAATTAGTTAGTACAGGATAATTACCTCTTAGGTTAAATATTTTCAGTATAAAGCAAATGCTATGTGCTGATATGTCAAGTGCCCTCTAGAAAAGGCAGAACAGTGCACAAGGCACCTCAAATTTTATAATAAAATCACAGATGCTTCTACGAAGCTGGAACCTTGATACAGCTGAGGGTTTGCTTCTAGTGTTGATTGCCATTTCTTTTCTCAGTCATGTACCAGATGGCAGCTAATCTATTGTGAAAGCAAGGCAAGGCAGCTCATCCCTTTAAAAAAAAACACTACAACTGCTTCAGTTTTCAGATAAGCACTGCCCAGGTTTTGCAGACGAGAGCAGTGTGAGGGTACAGAGTGTGTGTCCGGCCAAAAGCCACCTGATGTCACCCCCTTGGCTCTGGAGAAGGGGATCGTTACTTCCCTGAATTCATGGAGGAGAATTCAGCAGAAGCAATACCATGTCAAGGAGGATTAAATCGAGGCAAATCCCAAGGATTGGCCGCACTTCACCTTGCTGTGCTTCCATATCAGCACGTGCTTGGAGGTGATGTGTTCATTTTGGATAAGCTGCATCCATTTGGTGTGAAAATTAAGTGAAAGCGTTTACTTGAAACTACAATGAGGAAACTTAACCACACTTTCCTCTCTCCACCTCCTGACTTCCCCCTCCCTTCATGGCCATATGTAGCAACCATTGCCACTTGGACAATGCAAATATAAGGCTGTGGGATTACCAGGAAAAATAGATAGAAAAACTGGATATCTATACAAAAAGGGGATTTAGGAATAATAATAATAATTTCTGTTGCTGCACAGGGGGGAGAGTAAATGACCCCATCCACTCCATTGCAAAACACAAGTGTTTATCCTTAACAAGGTCCACCAACACTCCAGAAGAAGCTGCAGTTGCATTTTAAAGGCTTTTTTCGGCCTTATAGATAGAGTAATATAGATGAAAAAATGCAGTTTTGCGTTTTTCCATGCACGTGGACTCTCCCTTGAAAGACTCATGCTCGTGGTGCTGCAGAGCCTGCGTTCCTGGTGCAGCGTGGGTATGCCTAGGGCACAGTGAGGAAAGGGCCAGGCAGACAGCGAGAAGCCTCCTTGCTATCCTGTGCCAGTATTGCATTCCCAAAGGCTCTCCCAGTTCCCTCATGGCTGGTACTGATCCACTACCCTCCCGCTGTTTTGGGGCAGGAATCTGGGATAAGTAGTAGAACACTTGCAAATTGAGTTTTAATGAAAGTTGTCGGGTTATTTGCATAACCCAGATTTGTTTGTACTACCCCTTTAAGATCCAATATTTGTCAGACCCTAAAGATCTGACCTTTCAGTAGACGGTTAAGGAGTGGTTTTGAGCAAGCTTTTCCCTTTTGCTCCTTCCCTACAGTCAATTGCTTCAGCGGACATGGATTTGAATCAGCTGGAAGCTTTCCTCACCGCCCAAACCAAAAAACAAGGTGGCATCACATCAGATCAAGCTGCAGTCATTGCAAAATTTTGGAAGAACCACCGAAGTAGCATCCATGAGAGCCTGATCAATCAGAGCCGCTGGGATAATGTCTTGAAAAACATGAACTGGCGAGTGGATCTGAAGTCACAGTTGAGACACATGGATCAGATAAACACTCCTGTTGCCATAGTTGAAATGGAAGTGGGAAAAAATGGGCAGGTAAGCTTTCTTTTGCAAAATATAAAACCCCTGATGTAACTGTGTAAGTGCTGAGACATTTTACCTGTTGATGAATTCACTGCATCCAAATCAAGTCAGTTTATTTTTCACCACTGGGCCTTTAAGTGTACTTGAAGTTCTGGTCCATTTCTGCATACAAAGACCCATTCTGGGTGGTAAATGCAATTTTCCCCTTTTTTTAAATCTTCATGTATGTATTGACAGCTCTCTTTACATTAAACTTGAAAAATCAGAGGATGTAGATATCAAACATTATCTTGTAATTCTGTTTGTATTCCATGTACTGTGAAGTCAATTAGTCTTTTTTTTTTCAATCAAACACTAAAATTAGGTAATATCTGCAGTGTAGAAGCTGGAAGAGTAAAGTTAACAAATTATGAAGATCGAACATCCCTTACATTTTAGAACAAATGAGGGGAAAGACTAATTTTTATTTTACATAACACCTATTTTTATGTGAGAAGTACGTCTTTATTACCTGTCACGTTATGCAATCTGGCCTTATCTGCCTGAAAGATATCTCTCTCTATATATAGATCTGTCAGTGCTGAACACTGCATATCTTTTTTAATCTTCATGGTTCATATGAATGTACAGCTAAAGACATAGCTTCCCATCTTCAATTTTGCTGTCATTTTCTAACAGGAAATGTGTTTCAATTTGGTATCTTTTCCCTCTGCAATGTGTTACTAAATTTTAAAACCTCATTTCTTAGCAGTAGCTACTGCAAATCACCATGAGCTAATTTGGGTGTTTGGATGCTGATAGTTAACATTTAGCAAGTTTCTTTGTATTTTATAATGTTTGAGTAGCTTATAGCAAGAGTACCTGAATTAGGAGTACCTCAATATATATGTACACACCTGGGATGTTCCTGTGCATACTGAATGAAACTGCCTGGCTAGACCAAGACCAGAATAATATACAATAAAATACAAGTAAACTGAGATCCTACAGACACAGTATATATTGTTGTAGTCATTCTGTTAGTTTACTTTTCTTCACAGTCTCTGAAAGCTTATCCTTCCTGAGTGCAGACCCTCTGCCTTCCACTCGTGGATCTCTGCAGTGACCAATACAATAATGGTGTGTGGCTTTAGGTTTTTTCCTAACCCCAAAGAAGTGGAGTTTTCTGCTCAGAATCTTGAGATTGGAAATGGTTATATTCTATTAGTACCATATGGAGAAAGTTGTTTTAAAAAAAGTTACAGGGAGTACATTATAATGAGTACATTGAGTACTTTAGTGAGGAAATGGGAAAAATACCTGTGCTCTTCAAAAAATGCATCTTGAACTCAGAATCGCTGTTGCATTTCATATGGAAATTATGTTGTTAGTGACTCTTGGTTTGAAATTGGTTTTTCCCCCAGTAATGGATTGTCACAGTAAGAGCAATGACCAAGTACATTTATATTTCCTTCACCCTGTGCAGCGAGAGTGAGGGAATGTGAACATGGAGGAAGAATGCACATTTCTGAGATACTGTAATTTCTCTTACCGAAGAGCCCCACAACAAAATCAAAATGAATTTATTTTAGCAATGCAGCTTCATATTTCAAAGGGAAGTGGTTGTGTGAATGCACTTTTTGAACTGCCATCAAACACAACTTTTGCCTCCTTCGCTGAGGACAGCAGTGAGCTGTCACCAAGTCTGACATTTGGTGCAAATTAAATAATTTAAATAATTACATAATCATGGAGCAATTAGCATTGTCACCACTTGAGTAAGAATCTATGTTTATTTTAAAGAGCTGTGGTTTCACATAGTCTTTAGCTTTGGATTTAGAGAGTTCTCTGCTGTAGAGCTTTTGGTTGAGGCAGTCTGCATCAGGCTGCACGCTCGTGTGGTGGGATGAGTTTTGGGAACCCCACATGTGTTTGGGGACTTCCTAGAAAGGTGGTTGCAGAGATTACTTCTGGAGGTTGAACAAGTTGTTGTTGCATGCTGGATCCCACCTACAAACTTGAAACTGTCATGTTTTATGGTCTTTATAAATGTATTTTTACTTTATTGGTAGCACTTTTCTCTGTTCTAAAGTTCAAGTTTCGTAGCACATCAAACACACATAAAGTGGTACCTTTCTGCAATTTAACAGAGAATATATTTTCTAAAATGTCAGTCATAGATGGAATTTGGTGAATAGGGAAGATGTAGCTTCACAGAAGAAAGCTGGCTGATGATTCAGGAGTAAATTATTCACAACAGACTTTTCATTTGGACACTTGATAACGGGGGAGTATACAAATGCACTGATATGTAATGAGTTGCCATTAATATTTCATGTTTCAACAGAAGCAAAGAAATGCTCTGTAGAAAATGTACCTTTCCAGAAGTCACTCTGATTATTCTCAGGGTCTCTGGATTGCATTTAGATCTCTGCCCAGCAGAAGGCCAGGCTGTTTGGTGGGGCATCTGCTACTTCTGCTTCAATAAGTAACCTTCCTTCCTGCTTGCCATTTCCGAGTCTTAATCAGTTAGTACTTTCATGATGGAGAGGCTGTATGTGTGAGACCTAATATGGTTGGAAATGGGGAACTGAGAGTGACTGGTTCATCATAAATGCCTGTAAACTGAGTTTACATGAATTTTGTTGAATTTCGTGAATGTTTTCTCATCAGAGAGAGATATTTCTGAGTTTGAGAATCCATCACAACTTGCATTCATTCTTACTAACCTTGGCATTACTGATAATAGAAAACAAATGAACCCTTTCCCCTAAATGCTCTTAAAAACATTGTAATAAGAAACATTTGAAAACATCATGCTCAAACTTTGAAAAATTTGTTTCAGGATCGGTAACTTGCAGTTTGAACTCTTCTTCAGTAAAGCTTTTACAGCAACATTTAAAGTCTCCTTTATGCTGGTGTTGTGGTCTTTATACATCCTGGGTAAAGACAGATGAACATGCTAGCCATGAAGTGCTTTGCTTTGAAAGCCCATTTTCTTTAACAATATGATTGAAAACAAAATCCTAAAGCAGTTGCACTTTAGCCTGCATTTGCCTTCATCTCGTGATATTCAGCGCTCAGCCCTGCCAGCCCTTTCTTCCCTTTTGAACAGCCCATCTTTTCTTTGGCACGGTGGTTTTATCCTCCTGGATCTCTACAACTTGCTGGCTTTCTCTTAAGACATCAGTAGCTACCTGCTCCCTTCTTTATGTCGTTTTTAATCTCGTTCTCCCTCTCTGAGCATCGCTGGAAAGCTCTTTTGGCATGAAATTCCAACCGGCCGTCAGTCTGCCAGGAGGGATGGCAGAGTGGGCTGGAGCACCATCCTTCTCCTGCCCTTCCCACCCCTCTGCACCAGCACTGCTCCGTATGGTGAGCAGCTGCTGCTGTGCAATGTTGGCTTACCTGCAGATTTCAGTCACAGATTTATAGCTGACCTTGCCATTAATAGAAGATTAATGCCTTGCTTTTGCGCTGTGGTTTGGCATTAAGATTATATTTAAACTTGTTTTATGGACTTTGCCACGTTACTTTCCTCATGGGATGTGCCTCTCCCTCAGGGATGTGTTCTTCCCCAAAGTGTTGTGGGCTGATTTGCCAGTGAGTTTTACTTCCTTGCAGCATTACGTATTTTGCAGTTTAATATCTGAGACTCATCAGATGTTACAGATTAGCCTGAGAATTTGTTCTTGGCTTTTTTTGCTTTTTTTTAACAGGGTGAGTATTTTCACATGTGTTTCTCTTCAGTGTTTAAGATACCGGTAATCCATGTAATATCACTTCTGTTGGAATTTTGTTGGCTGTTAAAGCATGTTCTGTGAGAAAAGGGTGTTTTCTGCCCTACTTTAACATGAAGTTGGGATTCCACCACAGGATTATTCCCAGAAAGACCTGAGGATATCACATCAGGGTTATGAATTAGAGGGGTTTTCTCCAAAACATTGTGTATCTCTTCTCTTTCTTTTTTAAAACATCTACCTGACAGAGGAGTCACAACAATTAGTTAATAATATACAGTAGGTAAATGCCATTATATGGCAAATAACAAAAGCTATGTATAAATTAAAAAAATTAGGGTTATTTCTTTCAAATTTAAGGGCAGCCTTTCATTCTATATTATTTTTCTGGTCTGAAATGACCAGAGATATGTATCTTCATATAAAACAAGTATCTTTCTTTAAAGAACAGGCAAGCATTAATAACAGACTTTTGATAAATTGAAAATCTAATATGTGGTAGTTCTGACTATATTTTGTTTGTCACTTTAAACTCTCTACAGTGAGATAAAATACTTTTTGATGAAAGGACTTGTTCGATGAAGTGCACCTTTGCCAGTGAAACAACATACCTGGTGCTGAAAAAATAAGAACTGTCAGCTGGAGTTCACCTTAGGTATATCACACCTGATCTCTGCTAATGGCTGGGTCCAGACCTTGGTAATTCAGAGAAAATAATAATAATTCAGGTACTAATTCTGTTAATTCAGGAGTGGAAAACGTTCATAAGGAATGTAGACAATTGTCATGTGCTATATGTAGGAGGTAAAATGCTACCAGGGTTTTGAAGGTCTGGAGCTTGAAATCTCATCAAGTTTTAGTTTATATGACTATGAAGATTTAATTCTTTTTATGTTCTGGGAAGGGGTGAAGGAGGTCTCAAAGTAAACTTCTGGAAGATCAAATTTTTTTCTGACTCATTAATTGTGTCTGTTCTACACAAATTCAGGTTGAAATTTCTGTCATCTGGACTATAAACAAATTATGGTTGTTTACAGCATTCACGAATATTAAAATTGAACATGCTTCCACAGTGTAATAAAAAACCTTAGAATTTATCTTCTAAAAATCTCATTACCTTGCTAGGATTGCAGACTGAATGCTGCTGAGGATCTGGTTTCCCCTGGCTACAGTTATCCTCAGCAATAGCTGTCACCGTCGCGGAAAGGTCAGATCAAGAGAACATCATGAGTAAAGTCATGCCATGGGGAGGAAGGATTATGGCTGCTCTTGCTTTTGCCTCTGAGTTACTCCAGGTCAGGCTGCTACAGAGATATTGCTGAAAGTGACCTCAGATCATGGTCCTCCAGTCTTTTTTGTGTAGAAGCTGTTTGAAAAGACAGACCACTTTTTGTAGGATATCAGCAAAGCGAAGCATAAGGAGATGAAAATCACTTCTAGATACCTGAACCAAAATAACATCAGCCCATCCTGTGAAGGGGAAGGAAAAACAACCACCAAACCATTTTTCGTTTCCAGCCATAATCCATCATAATCTTTGTAGTTATTAACATTATCAGAAATATTGTTGCGGTCAAAAATGGGAAAGCACAGGCGTTTTGGAGCCAAATTAATCAACTTAACTTCGATGGGCTTAATATTTCTGTGTGATTAAAATTATAGAACCCGGTAAGTGGAAGTTAGTGGAAAAAAAATCACCTTTGTGGCCAAGCCGAATATAATCACTTGAGCTTTTGTTCACCTTGGAAATTTGTGAGCTGGAGGGAACAGTTACATAAGGCAGTACAGTGCAAAAGCAAATAAAAAATGGAGAGGGCAGCAGGTCACTCGGCACAGAGGAAACTGGAACACAGTTGACTGACTCAACTCAGTTATTTACTTAATCCTCTGCACGGTACTCTCTATAGTCCTTTGCTTCAATAGTTCAGTTTTTGTTACCTTCTTCTGAAAGTGAGGAGAAATTTAGGGAACAAGAAGAGAATTTTGTTATTTGTGGCTCTTGTGATGTGAAATGTGCTGTGTATGTTATGGAGATAAGAGCATTAAATTGAGGTTATTAAAAACTGTCTGACTCGAAATGTTACTTTTCCACTGTATATATTTAATAGTATTTTTTACCTCATCTGTTCCTATATGAAGCAAGGATATTCTACAATTAATAGTGCTAACAGTTTCCATCCTTGTTTCTTTGGAAACGTGCATATATGGATGTGCAGGTACACGCATACTCATATATTCCTTGTCAGCTGTCTTTACTCTGGAACTGGATTTGCTGAAGCAGTTAAATAGAAACATTTAAGTCAGACTTAAATATTTTTGATTGTAGCTAAGCTCAGGGTATTACAGGGAAAATTCTGCATTAATTGAAGATGAGCTGTATGAAGAGAGATGGTACTGTAGTGATGCGTTTTTACTGCCTTAAATCTGCCTAAATTCAGATTCAGGTTTGGACTCTTGAAATTTTTTACCTTCTCAGACAATACAGTGAGATCTTGGACATTGTGACAGGGGACTTGCCATCTGTTGTATATCTCATGATGTCAACAAATATTTTGCAATCTTAACATCAATCTGGCATTCTCGTGCAGCAATAAAATGTGGCATAGCTTTGATGAAACGCCCTCCAGAGCCATCTCTTGCAGCCTTGGGATGTGTGCTGTGATGATTCTGGGAAGGGGCAGCTGGGTTCAGCAGACCTGTCTGTTGAAAATTGTCCCCAGCAAATGTGTTTCATCACTCAGCTGTACCTTTTTTGGAGCTGCCACCACACGTTTGAGTTAGTCAGAAGGACCTGTTCTTCCTTCTGCTCTCTAGTCTTATCATCCCTGTGTTGTCTGCTTAATGGCCTTTCTAGAAGTCCTCACCCTGGTTTACGACCAGCTCCCTTGCCCCCAGAAGCGACTGGTACGCTTTTGGAAACTACCCTTAACTAGCAGCCCTCAATCTTTACCCTGACTCCCCTACTGAAAGCATTCCCATAACTTTTCAGCCTTTCCTTCGCTATTCCCGCGGTGCTGGAGTAGGTTACCCTAGAAGTTTGTGGAAGTACCTGCTGGAGATCTTCAAAACTCAAGCTGGCTAAAGTCACTGCAGTCAGGCATATGGTGAGAGTCTCCACCTCAACAGACCTGAACCTTTGAGGTGAAGTGGATGGTTTCGCACTCCTGGTTTAGTCCAGTTGCTGTGAGTGTTTCAGTTCTGTCTCTGTTCACCAAACCTCACGTGGAAGATTGAACTGAGCATGTGTTTCTGTGACTGTTGTACTTTCTGCTTTCTTTCACTGTGAATGCAGGAACTCCTGTGTCAGGAGATGGGGAGTTTGGTTTCAGCAGAGGGAGAGCCGTTTTTGGGAACTGTGATACTGAATATTATGGGGCAAAAAACTGGCAGCATTTAAAAAGAACACCTTGCAGAAGCTGGATGCAAGGATGGCCAATGACATCCCAAACCTCCACAGCTCTGGCTCTGTTCTCTAATAAGCAAGTTCCTGTGTCACTGATGAGTTTAGAGGATGGTTATGAGCTTCTTCTGCTTCCTCATCACTTTCCATTGACTGGTTAATTCGTAGACCCTAAATTGCATATCCCCCATCACCAAAGGAATTGTTCTGTTTGAAGCAGGTTTGCAGAGCAGTTTCTGTGTGACCCTTGTGCTGCTGCTGTTGTGTAAATAATCACAGGTGATCGCACTGTCTGTGCAATTCCCTACCACCATGGACTTGGAGCTGTGTGGAGACAGCAAACATGCAAATGAAAGCACTGCATTTGCACAAAATGCCACATGCAGACTGGCACCATTTGGCTGCATGACCATGCAGCAAAACTAGTCTTTAATTGAAGTGAAATGTAGTGTAAGGCTTGCAAAGATGGAGCTTTAACGTGTGCGGTGGAAGATCTTCAGAGATTTGCAGAAGGTGAGATAAAACTGAAACAGAAAAGGTGGATTAAAAAATACTGCCATTTCTCATTTTACTAGTGCCAAGCCTGGGGCAGGAGGCAGAGGGGACCACACTTGGCCAATGTGATCAGTTCCTGGCTTGTTAGAAAGCAACTTTGCAATGCAAAGACTGGGTCTATTTGCTGCCGTGTTGGCAGCTGTCAAGGACTAACAAGCAGCATGTAGTTTGAGTGTGGAAGTAAATGTGTTCTGTTTTCTAAACTAATTTCTCTTGGGATAAATATATTTTGTGAAAAATATTTAACGTAGGAGGCCTTCAAAGAAGGGAAGCGTAGTTGAAGGACTGAAAATTGTAATCTCCCCTAGCATCTTTTTAACAGAAGTCAAAAGTTTTGCATGATTTTCAAAAAACATTTTAAAAGCGGGAAATTTCTTTGCTGGGGAGTCTGCATACAACAAATCAAAGCCTCTTTGCCTCTTAGCTCTGGTGGTGTTGTCCATCTGTGTTCTTCAGAGGACTTGGGTATAAACATTAGCAAGTAATTTGTTCTTAGAAAACTCGGGGAAAAAAGGGGTTGTTATGAATGTAAGTGCCCACTGCATTGGCTGACAAAGCATCTTGTTTTTACAGGCCTAGCCTGGCCAAATACATTTAAAATTGTTGTTTTGCCAGTTGGCCAGGCTTCCCCTCCTTGACACTATGCCATGTTGCTGCTGAAAAATGCTTTGGAGATCATTTCAGGTTTGTCATGGTCTCTTTTGAGATCCCTAAGTATTAGCATTCAGGAGTGTATATGGGAATAGGTTCTCAATTTATTTTGATTAGGAAGAGCTATTGCAGGAGAAGGTATCAGAAGACACAAAATCGGAAAGCTGGCACATATTTGGGGAGAAGCACTTGTAACTTACACTCTTCTTTGCTGCTTAATCCTTTGGATTCTATTTATTCTGTCTTAAATATACATATACATATATATATATATATATATACTTTTCATAAAAGCTGGACTCCAGCTTCGGCTGTGCAAGAACTGATGCAGCAGAAGAAACAACACAGTCCACAGTGGCAAAGCAAAACCACCACAAACTGTACCATTAAACTTGCTGTGTTTCTCATCATGTATTAGCTTTTTGAGGGAGGAATGAACCTGTGTCACTTCTGCTGAGCAGTGTGTGTGTTCTCTGCCAGCAGCTTTGTTTTTCCACCTTTCTTCATGAATTGTATTCCCACAGGGTGAACAGTTCTGTGAAAACATCAGGTAGCAGAAGACATGAGCAAAGGGAGAATGCAATTTGTGGGTAGTACTCTGTGTAATCCATTCATTGAGCAGATATTTCTGTTCTAAGTTCTAGCAAACTGTGACTTTCCATCCTTCTTGTGCCTCCACTCATATGTCTCATCCTAGTTAAAAATGAAAAAAAGATAAACTTATCTTTTTTCCTTTTCTTCTCATCATTGCATATACAAAATTCCTGACTGAGTGATTTTACAGGCTGGAATTTGCTGGTGTACAAAGCTGTCCTTGGAAATTGGTAACTGAGCACTAATGCTGAGACACGGGGAGCTCCCTGTACAGAAATGTAGTTAATCCACATGTGAAGTACTTGGAATACTTGTCCGTGTTTGGATATAAGCAAACTCCCACTGGTGCTGCAGTTGCTCTTGCTGCTTTATACTACCAGCAGTGCTACCTAGGGACTTCTAGATGCCAGCAAAGAAATTCTGGAAGAGGCTCATGCACTTTCCCAAGAGAATGAATTAAGACTGTAGGCAACAAGGCTTTTTTTGCAGGTATCAACTTCCGTGTTTTATTGGTCAGTTTTTCAGCACATGACTGGTGGGAATTTGCACTGAAGAAGCTCAAAGATTTCATATCCATTTGCAGGCTCACTTACCTTAAATGGATTTGTCTGTGCCTTAGTATTCTGGCTTCATCTTGTTAAAAACATAGACTAAAAGAAAGGCAGTAAATAGAACTGCCACAGAAAATCACGTGTGAGCCTGAGTTGGTTGTTCTAGGTTTCAGGTCTTGCTGTGAGGTGGACTTGAAAATTTCCCCACCTTTGCTATTTGTTCTCACCCTTGTGCTGCCCCAGCAGTGACATGTTTATGGAACTGAAAGTGCTTGACTGAGTCCAAATGAAATTTTTTTGTTCCCTCCCCACCCTTTTGTTTTTTTGCCCAAATTATTTTTGGTGTGGATCAGTTTGTTGAAGGGACAGAGTGGGGGCAAAATTGAGCAAAATAAATAGAGAACTCTGCCTTGCCTTGAAAAAAAATGCTCATTTAAGCATACATCTTCAAAGATCCACCATTTTAAATCCTTGCTAGTGATCTGTTGAACAGAAACAAGGCAGCTTTCCTTGAGCACTGAGGATAACTTCTCTGAAGCGCCAGTTTGTCTTCAGAGAATGGAGGAGGAATAGAAAATGAGAGACGTGGCTGTTGGATGAGTTTTGTATTGTAGACTTCATCTGGAGAAGTGTGGAAAAGGTATCTGGTATGGAAATGATTTAAAATGGTATCTGGAGGTGGGAATATGCTAAGATTGCAAGAACAGGGGAATCTTGGTATTTTAACAGTGTTGTTATTCTTTGTTTCTAGAAAATTCCTCAGCTGTATACATTTGTGACAGCACTAATGAGAAACATAATTGAAATACTGGTCCTATTACTTGTCTGATTATTTTGTCTAGTGCTAGGTTGGAAGTATGGCAAGCTGAACCGCAGCCTGGCTGAGTTTCCTGGAGTGATGCTCTAAGTCTGGGAACAGCAAGAGAGTCCCGACTTACAGCTTTAACAAATAAACTGGTTTACTGTTTGGTTGGGTGATTATTTTTTTTTCATTCAGTGGTTACAAGAAGTTGGTTGCTGTCAGCAATTTCATCCTCAAATATCTTTGTCTGATTCCTTGCGTGCATCTGTTCTGGTTTTTTTTCTTTTTGCTTGTTTTGAAAATACTCACTGAGACAGTGTGGTGAAGCATAAATTTCCCTGCTTTTCTCTGAAAGGAGATGGTTGGGAGGAGGTCACTGGCAAGTGCTTTTGGTTAAGACATCATTGTCCTATATACTACTTGAGGAAATTACTACTTTGAACATAATTCCAAGAGCAAATCCTCTTCATTTAGAAAGAGATCTTTAGTCTCTTTGTGGACTTACAAAAGATACAAAACAATCCTTTGATTAATAAACCTCTTGAAGCTGTAATTTTGCATAGACCTTGACAAAGAGGGGGTTTTTTTCTGTTCTCCTTTCAAATTATCAGTTGCAAAACTCCAGAAAGATAATCAGACATGCAAATCTTCAATATATTTTTAGTTCAACTCACTGATGTATATTCATTAATATGTTAATAAGACAATGAAAGCATAATTTAAATTGCATATGCTTAATTTGGTTAATAAATGCTTTAAATATAGTCCCAATTTTAAAAGTAGCCATACTTGATGCCAATTTTTTCTGTTAGGTTTTCTTTTTTTTTCTTTTAAGTCATGAGGAGGGTATAAAATCTCTTGGTTTATGTACAAAAATAACTTTCTAGTGTTTTTACCCTGATCCTGCACAACCAAAGAATCTCTTTGCTGAGAATCAGCCCTCCTTGTGTGCATTGTCACATTCCTAGTGCTGGAATTGTAATAAATTGCATCCATGGAGACCTAGTGAAGATTATGGCATTGTAATTTGAGTTCCCAGACTGCATTAGGTGGAGTTAGATAGGCAGATACAAGATGAAAAGAATAAAGTTTCCTCGTGTTCTAATATGGCCAAGCTCCACCAATGCAAATGAGGGACGTGCTTGCCCTGTATTTAATTTGCAGTGGCCTAACCAAATGAGATATTCACAAATTACTGCTGGAATTAGAATAAATGCTCGGTCAGCTTCTGAATCTTGGTTGAACATGCAAAGCTGCTATAATATCCAGATTTTTTTAAGCCTCTGAAGTGGTATTTGAATGCTTACAGGCAATAAACTTTTCAGTCAATTGATTCCATTTCTGTTGAATTGTCCTCAAAAGTGAAGCTCTGCTTTAAGAACTATTAAAAAATTTCATTCCATTTAACCTGTAAATATGCCACAGGACTTGAGAAAATTAGTTTGATAATTGCTTTTTTTTGGAAGAATTCAGCCTGCAAGGCAGCATCTTAAAAGAACTCGGCATTGAGGAGAGTCTCTAACGTATCCAGTTAGAGCCAGTTACACTGGCGTGACTTACTTGCTCTGAAGTAATGAGGTATGACAGATCATGAGTGCAGTGCATCATGGTCACAACCAATAACCCCTTTCAGAAAATTACATTTCTGCTCTAAGCAGTCATTCTGAGTTATCTGCAGCTAATTTTAAACTGCCTGCTTTTATGGAAATGGAGCTCTTGCTTTTCCCAGTAAATATCACCATGATGCTCCGAGACAGCTATGAAGTGCAACTGTCTGGGAGAAAGCTCAAGTGTGATCAAACTTAATTAGACTGGAACCTGTTCCTGCCTACAAATATCTTGATTATACAATGAGAACAAACACAACACTTGACAAAATTGGCTTTTGTGATACGTACTGCTGTGAGAACGTGAAAAAAGAGGTGTTGGATTCACATGCTCCTCCTCATTGAAGATTCAAGCTGAGCAATTAGCCATGTCTGCATCCAGCTGGTCACCCAGAGCTCACCAGAGAGGACTTGGAGAAACCCAGGCTGTTTGAGGGAACAATAAACCTGGTTTGGTTTAGGTGTCTGCTTTGGACTATTCCATCAAAGAATCTGTTTGTATGGACTCCAAAGGAAAGCAAGCATTACTAGGTCAGTTCTAGGAGCCATGGATTTGGTGAGGCAAATCCCACCCTCTGTCTAAACTGCATAGTGATTAATGATGGCTTGACAACTGCTCTTCTCAACTGAATGGTACAGATAAAACCTCGTTGTTTGGTTCAGCTCAGGGCAGAGGAGGCAAAGTGTCTCAGCCTTCATTTTCTGGGAGGCAAAAGCAGAAGAGAAATGCAGCACCTCCATTTATATTGTGGGAAGTATAGTTGAATGCATGTCATTAAACTGTCAGCCAAAGAAGTGCAGGCTGCTGGGTGAGAGACCTGCATTTGCCTTAAATCCAAACTCTTGGGGTAAAATTAATGCAAGTTATAAATGAAATTATAAAGAAAACCTCTTTAAATGTGCATTTCTTTTTTAAAGTCAAATGAAAAAAGCATTAAAAGCAGAATTACTTGCAGGATTAAGCATACCAAATGCTTTGCATGACAGTTAACAGCACAGATAAGCTGTGATCCAAGAGCACGGAAGTATCATCACGTTCTCGATATGATGTTATGATGTGTGACCAAGCCACTTTCCTCTATAAGCACACCAAGTCAAGCTTAGTGGATGCTAAGGCAGGAGAAACAGAAGAAAGACAGTACCTGCAGCTGAGAGCAAGGATTTGAAAGATGATGGACAAATGGATCAGTGTCAAGGGCTTGAAGCTTCTCTCCAGGGAAGGGGGCAGTGAAGAAGAGAGGCTTATTTTTCCAGGCACAGAGCCTGGAGATCAAAAAGACTCGCTCACCTCTGAAGGAGACTGTTCTCCAAAGCTGCTGGAGGAGAGCTTAGTTTGAGGGACTTTTGTGTTGGATGATGCTGTCACATCCCAGTGGCCTTTGAGTTTCTGGGGGGATGTTGGCTTTGTGCAGAAGGTACCTGGTAAAAAAACTGCGCTTAGCAGATCTTTGTATTTTATTCTAAACCATCGACTTTTTCTCTGTTTCTTTCAAAGAGCATTGGATGTTGCCTTTCTCAGGCATTGCTCTTTGGAAGAGGATTTTTGGAAGGGGCTGTCAGAGATGTGATGCTGCTCTCCAAGCCTGCGACACAGCCTCGTGCCTTCTGCCCCTTTTTGCGCATCTCTTGCACCCCCTGTTTGCATGAGAGCTTGTAGAGCTCTCTGCAAATTCTTCTGGGTCTTAGGAGAGAGATTTCAGTTCATGCTTTTCTCTCAGGGCAGCATTCAGAGCACCTGGCCAGAGGGCTGAGGATGGCAAGTACTTTTATGTGCAAGTGGGTGTGTGAGATTTGCCATCAGCCAGGACCTTGCACGCGACTTCAAATGCTTGTTGTGCTCTGGGTCAGCCTGGCTCGTGATCTCCCATCCTAAGAAGTGACAGCAGTGTCCAACAACTCGCTTGGAGGACAGAGCTTTCTCCTTCAGGCAGGGAGTTGTCACCAGGGCTTTCCCTTTGCTGTCTCACTGCCTTCCCCATTTGGCACCATTCCCTGACTGAGCACAGCTCCTCTGCGCCCTCCTTTCTTCTGTGCCCTTTGCTTGGCTCTGGTTGTGTGTTTGTTTTCTCTCCCACACTGCCTCTGTTTCATTCACTGCCCAGAATAATAAGGGGTTTGTTGAAAGGGTGCCGTTAAGTGATTTGTCTTCTTCATTCATTCTCTCTTTATTTAACATTTGTTTTCAGTGTGCATTTAATATAACATTATTAATTCCACCGTGGTTTATTTTAATAGTAGTTATTGTTTTGGAGGCTCCTATAGAACCCCTATTACTGCCATAAAAAACTCATAAGTAAATACTTATAATCAGTTATGATGCTATTATAATTCCCATTTCCAGGATACAGTCTGAAGGCAGAGAACTAAAACACAAAGATTTTCACTAATTTTCGTGCACAGATTGAAAAATCCTCAGCCCAAGTTCCCAGAACGCGGAGCCTTTGTGGTGTCACCAGTGACTGTGCACCCACAGCAGGGACAGATATCAGTCCTTCTGCAAACCAGACCCCAAGTGCCTCAGACTAAGCCTGGAAAAAACAGGCAACACACAGTGAGTGATCACCTGGAATAATGTGGGCTTGGACCTCCTGTGTGCACACAAGAACATTTGCCTGTGTGCAGATACCTTTATTTAATGGTTCCATGCACTATAAAGGCAGAACACTCATGATATCCAGAAGCCTCTGGAGAAAATATTAGTGGGATTTCTCCAGCCAAAGAAAATCTGAGGTGGACGTGCATTGGAGCAGATTGTCAATAACTCCCCATCCAAAATCTGGGGAATGGCTTTTAGTGCTTCTCTTTCCTTTCCCCGTTGTTAGAACCTGAGTCAAACACTGCCTTTTATCTGAAGTGGATTCCCCAGGGACTTGTGCTCCATGTCAGTCTATGTATTATTCAGCCTCATCCTTTTCTTAACATCTTGCCTTTTCCAGATTTTCAGTTGTGAAGCAATAGCATTTTATACCAAGTGAAATGTAACCATTCTATTATATTGTATGCACTCTTATCAAGAAGGTGAATCTCAGGCCTCTCTAAAGGTGTAGGCAGTCATGCAGAAAAATCTAATTTATGCTGGTGTAGTAGGATAGATGTAATGCACCTGTGATTTTGGAAACCGGAGCCTGCCCAGCTGCCACTGAAGTGCACCCTGGCTGGGTACTTTGGTTTTTTTCTTGAATAAAGTGAGTATTTTGTAAGACTGGAGAGCTGGGCAGGAAAGACATTACAGAGCAATTAGCACTGAGCTGTGTTTGGCCGAGGAAGAGCCTGTCATCTCTGACAGGGGAGACAGGTTGTTTTCCTTGGAACATCTGTCGAAGATGTAGCAGGCCGAGATGGGGGATTTGCTTTTGAGATACTGCTTTTTGGACTGATAGGCCATCACTTGAACATTGCCTGGGCATCAGTTATGATGAGTTCACTGGTAGACAGGGGACTATTTCCAGGGTAGGTGCTACATCAGGGACTGCTTGAGAACAGTCAGTAGGAGTAGCAGAGTCCAGCAGAGATGTCTGAGTCCTGGTGTGGGCTTGGAGTCCAGCAGATCCTGAGGTGCAGATCACCTCTGGGCAGCAGCAGTGTGTGCCTTGCTGATGTGAGTCTTGCTGTTTCTCCCTTGCCTTTCTCTGCTGCTTCTGTTTCATTTCTTCTGCCTCTCCTCTTTTCCCTTCTACCCCCGTGCCTTCAAGGTGCTGTTCTACCTCTTTCCTCCATCTTTTCGTTCCCTTGACTTCATCTTCAAACTTAGTTCCTTGCTTTGTTTCAGCAGAGGTGCTGAGTGTTTTTTGTCTTTATTGGAGTTATGCAACACAGCAAAGGACCACAAACTGTCCCAGGTCAAAGCTGCCCGTGACTACATGAAGGTATGGAGGCTGTCCTGGGGAAGGTTCAGGTTTACAAGGTGTCTCCATGTTCTGTTGCTTTGTGTTATTTGTATTGAAACCAGTGCTGTGTTATGAAAACAGCATGTTGTTCTTTCTCTGTGGCACAGCTTATTTTTCTGGGAAACTGTGAATAGGTTGTGTTCTTAGGGTTGTATGTGGTTTGGTGGGTTTTTTTTCTTTGAAGCAGTGTATGAAATCTTCACTTGAAACTGTGTGTGAAACTCTTTCCCTGTACTACTTGTGTGAAATTAGTGAACTGCAATATCAAAGCAGGGCTTTAAAAACAAGGATGGAATATAGAGGAATTACTTGTCACCTGCATCTTCTAATATACTTGAAATAATGAGCTTTATGTGGTGCATTTATGTAGCTAAGCTGTTTAAATTTTGTTCATGATGATGATTATACTGAGAATCAGCTTTGCTGGTTGAGGTACACATGAACACAGCTGGGGCTTATTACCCTGGAGACTTGATTAGAATTGGGCAGGGGGCAGCTTAAAAGTGAACACTTCTGCATTTTAAGTGAGCTGTGGTTGCAGTGGAGATGTGCAAACCACTGTCAGTTACAACTGTACGTCAGTCTGTGCCGATGGTATCGCACGCTGGTGACGTGACTGGGGGCTCTGGGGTGCACGAGGACACTGCTGCTTCTTTCTGATGCTTTTTCCCCTTTGGACTAGTGAATCATGTGGCAATCTCAGCTTCAAACAGGATGCTGTCAAGGGGTTTAATAGATTTACCGAGGGAATCGATTGTGCACACACTGGATGAAGTCTTCAGATGCCTCATTAAATATCAGCAAACCAAAGGGCCATTATCTCTTCTCCTCTCATCTCCTCCTCCCCGTACTTCATCTGTCATCTGTTTGATGCCTGCACTGAAGCCTTCCTCTTTAGACTTTTACTTTGAGTTGGCCTTACTTGAAAATAAATGTTGAGAACTGAAGATGGATGTACATGAACAAATGAGTCCATTTATTTGGAGAAGACCAGCTCTGCATGTTGCATATTGAAATAATTATTTTTTTTTCCTTTCCACAGTAGTAAACATGCTTCACACTACGAGCATTGTTCATACAAAGGACAGCATCCTTTTGACACACGGTGATATTTTTGATGGAGGGAAGAGTTGGGTCACCATGCTGTTTTGTGCTGAAAACTAACACATTCAAGTCTCTTACACTTGAAATGATGAAGATGCCTTTTGTCCGTAGTTTCTCACTCCTCTGTTACAAACACACCTTCATCTTTTAGGCTTGTGTTTAGCCTTTAGGCTTGGCTGGTACTAACTTGGGACAAATCAGGTGAAAAGCAATGAGTCAGATGTTGAGGAAAAGGTATGGCTTTTTTTTAACCAGAGCAAAGTGCTTCACATGGACAGTCTATATTTCTGGAGAAGCAGGAGGACATTTTCATGTCCTTCCAGGGTATTTTTTGGTATTAAAGAATAGCATAAACAGAAAAAAATATGTTTTACGCTCATGCGTTTGTTACATCACTAAGAAGTTGCCTTCATGGCACTGTAAGTGCTGTGCTGTGCTCATGGGCAAAAAAAGTCACACTTTAAGAAGCTAATAGCATGTTTCTGTACCCCTGATAAATTCTGAACATATTTGTTTTCATGTGCAGCCTTCCACTTGCATAAACATCTGGGTAAAACAAGCTATTCTGTCTTTTTCTGCTTTCCACTTTGTCTCCTCTTGCCTCTTACCTCTGAAGTTTTCACTCTGGTTTGAGTCATTGGAACGTGTTGGGTACTCATGTAGCTCACCCCCTCACATACATACATGCCCATGGCCTTTTTTGGAAACTTGTGTTCAAACTCACATAGCTGTGCGTGGGTGTACCAGGAGCAAATTATCTATTACTGACACCCAGAGAAATTTCCAGAGTGGAGGAGGCCCTGGAGATAGATACCCAGAGAGTATTTCTTCTGAGATTCCTGCAGGGACAGAATTCTGGTTGTTTCAGTGGGCTGTTGTGAATGGGGCGACATCAGGCTGGCAACTGGTCACTAGTGGGGTTCCAGAGGGCTCCATCTTAGACCCTGTGCTCTTCAACATCTTCATAAATGCCTTGGACACAGGACTGGAAGGGACACTAAGTAAGTTTGTCGCTGGTACTGAATTGGGAGGAGCTCTCTCCCTTCAAGGCAGAGAAACCCTGAAGAGAGACCTTGACAAAGGACAATCACCAACTCTGTGAAGTTTAACAAAGACAAGTGCTCGATTCTGCACCTGGGATGGGCAGTTCTGGAGAGCAACTGCAGGAAGGGACCTGGGGGTCCTGGTCAGTGGCAAATTCAACATGAGTCAGCAGTGCCCTGGCAGCCAGGAGGGCCAACCATGTCGGGGGTGGGGGGCATCAGGCAAAGCATCACCAGCTGGTCAAGGGAGGGGATTGTCCTGCTCTGCTCTGCACTGGGGCAGCCTCACCTTGAATATTGTGGGAGTTTTGGGCACCACAATGTAAGAAAGATATTAAGCTATTACATCTAGAGTATCCAAAGGAGGGCAGCGAAGATGATGAAGGGCCATGTGAGGAGTGGCTCAGGGCACTTGGTGACTGAGGGGAGACCTCACTGCAGTTACAACTTCCTTGTGAGGGGCAGAGGAGGGGCAGGCACTGATCTCTTCTCTCTGGTGACCAGTGACAGGACCCGAGGGAATGGCATGAAGTTGTGTCAGGGGAGATTTAGGTTGGATATTAGGAAGAGATTCTTCATCCATAGGGTGGTTGGGTGCTGGAACAGCCTCCCCAGGGAAGTGGTTGCAGCACCAGGTGTGTCTGAGTTGGAGAGGCATTTGAACAACACTCTCAGGGTGTGACTCTTGGGGCTGTACTGTGCAGGGCCAGGAGTTGCACTTTGATGATCCTTGTAAGTCCCTTCCAAATCAGAATACTCTGTGATAATGGAAATCCAGTAGGCACTAGAAAGAAATGCAGAGGGCTGCTTTACTTGTGTTGCTACCAATGCTATCTGTGTTCCCCGTGGTTTATTTCTATGTTATTAAACATGTCACATTTGGGTAGTAATTCTAATGTGTCCCAGCACAGGAGTGGGATACAGACAGTTGTTTCCATGTTAGGGATGTAGAGGGGGGCAATGCAGAGCTTATAATTTGTTATTTGCCATAGCAGCTTTTTCCTGTCCACAGCTCTTTTCGTTTGTCTCTCTCCTCACAGGAGGGTGGGAAAATGAAAATACTTCACTTCTTTCTGTATTATTTTATTATACTTCTTTCTGAAGTATTTTCTGGATTTTTTAGGTAGAATTACATCACAGAAAGGGTGATCAAATGTTGGAATGGGCTGCCCAATGAGGTGGTGAAAAGTCACTGTCCCAGGAGGTCTTTAAGGAAAGACTGGAGGTGGTATATAGTGCCATGGTCTAGTTGACATGGTGATAGGTTGAACTCGAGGATCTCAGAGGTCCTTTCTAACCTAATTGATTCTGTGATTCTATGGGTTAATCCCATATATCATGCTTATGAAGGACAAGTCCCAATCCTAACCTTACAAAGATGCTTTTTTGTACTGTATTTGTGTATCTTCAAAGGTTTTAATTCTCCTCTAGTGTTTAATTTCTAGTAACTCCTAAATTAAGGAAATGTTTTAAGGGGAGGGATTACCTACTGCTTTCAAAGTACTGAATTGTTTATTAGGGTGAGCTGCATCACTCTGGGGTTGTTTCATCCCCAGGACCGAACACAATCATCATCACATCTTTTCTTTGTGCACTTTCCTCCTTGTTTCCACCTAAATCAGCATCTGAAAGGGAGCCTTGGAGCTTGTCTTGTTTGAAAAACCTCCAGATTTCTGGCTTGCTGTCACTGTCATCTTTGCAACAGCATTGCAGTCAGGTACCATGGTGATCTTAAACACTGTCACACTGCCTGCATGTACTTCTCAAATAATTTTTGTAAGGCTTTTTATTGCTTTGATTCCAAGATGCTGAAACAAGAGGCATATCTAATCCCCGCTACAATGTCAGTGCCATTTACCTGAGAAGAAACTAATTTTTAATGATTTGCTCAGTGCTTATCAGTGCCTTATTCCTTTGTACTTCTTTAGCTTTGGGAGAACAGTTTCTGACATGGGAATCTGCCTGTATAAAAGTGCTGTTCACTGAAATACAAATGGATCTCTACTTCTAGACGTGTTTCAAATGAACACTGGTAATGAACTCCTTTGTACTTCTGCTTGGAAAGTAGAAATATAAAATGATACAATATTCTCCTAGCTTCCCTGGCCTTTAACTTATCCAGGAAGCAACTCTTAACAGTCATTTTCTGGACTTGAAACAAAATTTTCTAAAACATGGAAAATGCATTGCACATAGACCTCAAGGCCATGGCTGCAGGTGTAAGAAAAGAACCAACTCAGAATTGTGTTTAGACATCCCTTGTGGCACCAAGGATATGTAATTTCCCTTCCCTGTTTGGCAAAGCCTCCAGTGATTCCAGAATCATGTTGGAGTCCCAGGTACAACAGCATCCTGCTCCTTAGGGGTACCAGGGTGGTTAATACCATGATTAAGGTAATATTATCCTGAAAAAAAATTGCCACATGGGTTAAAATCGCAGTTATACATAGTGCTCGAGCAGGTATAACAAACTGCCAAGCTGAAAGACAGGTTTTAGTCCTCTGTATCCTTCCCTGCTCCTTTCCTATCCCAGAAAGGGTTTTGCCTGCTTTACTGGGTTAATTTGTGGCCAGATTAGTGGACAGAACTGGAGAGGACTCCAGTGGTTGCCAGCACTGGCATAGGGGAATTTTCTGGGAAGGGGGAGAGGACCTCAGTTTGGCTCCCTGTGTAACTGTAGGAGGCTCTGCTGGAAACCTGCAGTAAGAGGTGGTGCTGGCAGTGGCTGTGATGGTCATGGTTCTGAAGGGTTTATCATGCCTCTAACCCAGGGATGTTGGAATTACTAGTTCTTCATAAACTTTTTGTGTTTTCAACAATCAAAATAAACTAAAGCTTTTTTCTGATGGGCTGTTAAGTTTGATAAAGTCAACAAAAAAGTTAATGAGAACTTAAACTGTAAGCATACCATAATTCTTTCTTTTTTTTTTCCTATTTCACATAAGGAAGGACCAAGTGGCCAGAAGCAGTAAAACCTGACTTACTGTATACTGGGAAACTGGGGCAGGGGGTAGAAATAAATCTTTGAGTGGGATAGCTTTCTTCTGGGAGAACTCTTACAAATATAAACATTGAAACAGAAAATATTACTCTGTTATATCTAAATAACTTGTTATGTTCACTTGGCAAAGGCTAATTTTCAGCATCTAAAGTAAAAGGGGCTTCTACTGATTTTTGGGAGGGTTATTTGGTTCTAATTTCAGGATCTGAGATTCAAAATAGTTTCTTTTTTTCTCCTTCTTCAAAAAGAAAGCCACAGGCTTGTTGCCATGGGCTTGAGGAAGATAATTCTGCTGAATTTCACAGAAGGAACTCTATTTTGCTGTGGACTTACGAGCTGGTTAGAAGAATGAAACTAAGTCAGATTAGCAATAATTAGATCTATAAATTCAGAGTGAGATGTGTATATATATATATATATATATTAAAAAAAACCAAAACATAAATTGCCAGGAAGATATGGAGCTGACTGGATAGAGAAGCATGTGAAAGATACAGTGGGCCATCAACTAAAACACTTTTCCAGCAGAAAAAAATCTACTAAGAATTAGTGAAAGTTAACATTTGATCCTACTCTTTCTCTATCCCGTGTGTGTGCCTGAGTCACAGGTTCACAGGCTCTTCCCTGGGCTCATCCGTGCAAAGCCTGCCTGGGGTCAAGCTTCCTGGGGCAAATCCCTGGGGGTTTTTCGATTGTTCGCCTGAAGCTCCATCTCTGAGGTGTCCTTGTTTTTTGTAAAGGAGTCCAGAGAGAGAGATAAGGCTCTGGGTGATGAATTCTGGGTCTGTTGTACTAATGGCTTGTGTTTCACTGAGGTGGTTACTGAAAGGTGGCGATGTCAGTGCTTCAAAGAGATGTTGTTACGGCAGGGATTTTAAAAATATTGCAGAGGTTTATTTGCTTTCATAAGCACTTGAATTCCATAGCTTTCCTATGTGATGCCCATCTTCCCTCATTACACTGGCTGCCTGTTTTCCTGCTATGCAAGGGCTTGGGATAATGTCAGAAAATGTGAATTGCAGTGAAATGAGTGGAGTTGCTTGGGGTTTAGTTTGTTCCCCCTCCCAAAAGCAGCTGAAGGAAAGGATTTGTTTTCCAAGCACAGTGCCAGAACACCAGTGAAATTTCTGATGGATGCTGTTCTCCTGAGACATGGCAGTGCTTCATTCTTCCTCAGCTTGGCTGGATCCATAGCAGCCTTCATCTGCAAGCAGGGTGGCTTTTTACCCTCTGTCCTGTGGATCCTGATAGACTTACACACCTTTTGGCTATTCCTTCAAGTTTGTGGAGACTGGGAAACGTGTTCATGGAGCTTGTATCCAGGATGTCAGAGGTAACCTTGGGAAAGATCTTTTTACTTAGGAGGATACAAAATTAATGTGACCTGACGGGCAGTCTGAATAAAAAGAGTGAAGAAAACAACATCAAAACAAAAAAGTTCAAACAGCTGACTCCAGGAAGTACAAGGGAAGGTGCTAAATCTGGGAAGATTTATCCCCACCTAATATTTGGCCATCAGAATTGCTTCTGAATGTTGTGGTTTGAGTCTCATCTCTGTAGGTTCCTTGTGTAGTCAGTGGAGGGAGAGGCTTCTCCAGGGAGTGACTCAGGGTCGATTCAGAGGGCAAATTTAGCCTGACAAAGACTACCTTAAGCACTGTAGGTACCTGGACTTGATGTGAATACTCCTCAGTGTGGTTTGTTGCACAAATATTTGTGAAAGACTGCTGGTTGTTCAGCTCTCACCTCAAAAAGCCACCTTCCAAGTTCAACTGATGCAGTAAAAAGAAGTTTGTTTGTGAAACTAATATGTTTACTGTCCATCCTCAGAGAAGATGACTGTTCATCTTTTCCTGTCCTGCCTCTTCTTGATCTTGTCTCCCTCCGAAATCACACACAGATTCTTTGAGTGGCAGCATTTCCCTGCCTCTTTTGGTAGGTCACACTATTTAGTCTTTTTGTAGCCAAGGATAAGAAGAGGGGTGAGAAGAAAGGGTGTGCTGTGAAAGGGATTTTTACTGAGGTATTTGTCTCATGTTAACTCAGTGACATTGTAATAGCTGTGCCTGTAACATTATCCTTAAATAAAAGGTGAGAGTTTGCTGATTGTTCCCCTTTAGTGCTGGAGGGGTGTCCTGTTTCGTCCTGTGCAAAGCCCTCTTACTTTGTATTTTACACTCTGACTTCTTGGTTTTTAATACAAGATGGAAATTCAAGAGGAGTGCAGTTTTTTGGTGAAGGTTGAGCATTGATAGAAGTTGTAATACAAATAATGGAAAAATATTTCTATGTTGATTAAAAAAGAGGGAACATTTCTATGTTGATTAAAAAAGAGGGAATTTGTTCCTCTGAGGCTCTAAATGAAACAAAATCTTCATCCACCAATTGATCAACTATCACCAACAGAAATATTTCCGTGTGGCTCTGAGAAATTTTCTAGATTTGCAATGAAAGATGTGAACACTTCTGCAAAAACAATTAAACCTTTTTAATTCTGCTTTCCTTTCTCTCTCTTTCATCTGAGACTGTTTTGCCTCTATTAATCTCTAGCAAGTATGTCTTTCCATCTTAAAAATATGGAATAATTTAAATATATTATCATATCAGTATTTTCACAGTGAATACCAGTTACAGCAAAAAAGATTAGTAGGATTAGTAAAATTAGTTAAACATTCTGTATTATAAAACCATAGGAAACTGTGGTGTATCACATTGCTGAGTGTGTTGTGTCTGGAGCAGGAGGGACTGGATTTGGCAGCATGGCTATGAAGACAGAATTAAATCCAATTTGTTTTGTCTTTTCATTGGAAGATGTCAGTGTATTCTAAAAAACAGCCATTTATTCAACATCGAAACATGATCTACAATGGCAACATGAATTCCTTTCCATCTGAGCAGGAAGCAGCTAGCACTGTCTATGGAGTTTTTTCATCAGGGATAAATCCACAGGAACCTTTGCTGACCTCCCTGTGTCTTGAACTTCTAGTTTGACTTAGTCTGCTTTACCTGTTTATCCTGTGCACTCCTTGGGTAAGGGAATTTCATGCCAGGGAGCAGCCTTACTGATACTCAGAATTCAGAAACTTCCTGAAAAAAATGTACAAGTAAATACGTAGGTCAAAGAGAGGGAAATTTTAGTTAAGGTTTTATTGGTAATTTTTTTGTTGTTATCACTTTACAGAAATATATTTTGTATTTGTAAACCAGTAAAAGCGTTGTGTGCCTTTACTTCTTAGGAGATTTGCAAATATTTTTGTAAATATTTGTAAATATTTATCTTTGAAATTACACAGCTAATTCATGGATAAGGGAAAACCTATTTCATTGTCAGGCTTTCAGTGGAAGGAGCTGTCTGGTCAAATCCCATAGTGCAGATGATACCAACTTAAAAAAGGCTTTTCAGCTTCTCACATGCTGATGTTCTCAGCAGTGCTATCATACTCTGCATATACTGGCATGGTCAAAAAAAAAAAGAACAGAAGAAGGTGTTGAAGTGATGGGCTGTAGCTGTGTGGTGCAGCCTGGCAGGGATGAGCCAAGTGTTTGGCTTTGGGACAGGAGACCTGCAGCCCACAGGGCCCGAATTTTAAAGCTTCAGTTTTGTTTCTGTTCTTCCCAGCGTGCGGAAAACTTTGTTTTTATAGTGTTTCTGGAGAACAGCTAAAAAGTAAGGTTAAATTCTTTCAGGACAAGTCCATTGTATCTGACCTGGGGGAAAAAAAAAAAAAAGAAGTCTTCTGTGCTTATCTCTAAAGTGTATTTTAAATGAAAACTAAAGAAAAACAGTAAACAATGACAGAGACAGGGTTATTTCTGTCATGATATTCTGCCTTCTGTCCCCTGTGCACTATTTTATCACAGCATTTGTGCTTACATAGGGTGAGTTTAACACCAGGCTTAACCCATTTATAAGTTATCTCCACAAAGTGATGTTTTCCAGAAGTGTGTAATGGGAGGGGGTGTGGGGTGTGCACAAAGCGTGGGAGGGAGGAGGAACCCTTATGCCTCAAGTTGTGGCAGTTGGTGGTCAGAGGAGTCTCTTCTCTTTCTAGCAGGGAAAGAGATGTTTTCCTACAAAATTCAGCTTCTTTCATGTTGCCTTGCACAGTGCCTGGTGAAAGAAGAGTAGTGGGGGAGACGAAGAGGAAGCAACACAGCATCTCCTTTATTTTCACTGTTTAAATTTAGTACCTCTTGGCTTTTCCACACGAAAAACACAATGGCTAAAACTTAGCTTGCCTGAGGCTTTATTTATTCAGGTCTGTTTGGCTTGTTCACATGGGAAGGATCAAGTCTTCTGTTGTTTTCTGGGCCCTGAATTGTAGTCCTTGTTATAGGGCCTGATTATAAAGTCACATCTCCCAAGAAAGGCGTTTTTGTCTGGTGAAGTGCCGATGGCCGGGTCCTGGCAAGCAGCACTGTCTGGCCAGCTGGGCAGCACTTGGGTTTTCAAGGCTTTGCCTGCTGGACTGTGATGGTATCTGATGGGGGACATTAACTATCAAGATGCTGATGCCTGTCATGGTTTAAAATGGGTTGTTGAAAAAGGTTTGGGGGCAGAATATGTTCTCCTAGGGAGAGGGCTTGTTTTTTCCAAGGTGTTGTCCCCCGTAGTGTTGAACCAGAGCTTTGGCAGCTGTCACAGTAGCCACTGGTGACACATCCCTATGTCAGAACACCACGTGGTTCCTCAACCACAGTATATCCAGGTCCCCTGAAGAGCTTTAGGGCCTTTTTGTGACCTGAAGTCATGCTCAGAGTATGAACCTGCCCAGCCCCTTAACCTGGCATCAAGGCCCCAGGCACAGTTCCCTGCTTTCACCTCTGAGGGTGGAAGTCTTACATCTCCTGCTGTTCAAATAAACATAATTAGTTTGGACTTTGTTTTTTGGACAATACACATTAATTGTGTGGCGAGGCTTTTATTGGCAATAATGTGTTTGCTTTTCCCTCGTGAAGTTATTTGTGCACCAACACAGTCCTTTGGTCTAAGAGACCAGTTTATTGGGGAGACACGTGTGTTGCTGTCTGCTCAGGTTACCTCAGACTCACCTCAGCAGCAGATCTTGCCTCTTTATTTAGAAAACAAATAGATAAAATAAATCTTATCTTTGACAAGTGTGCAACCTGTGCCATTCGCGGTGCTTTTTCCTCTTGTGCTGGGCTGAAGTTGTCCACGTGCATTTTCTTGTGCTGCTGGTTAACAACATTCAAAGACTGTGATGTTGCATGTCTTAAAGCCTTTTCCATCACTGTCATGGGGTTTTGTTGCTTATGAACACACATAAACATTTTGTTTATGAACAACAAAAAAGCTGAAGTGAGCTTTCTCACTTTCTCATTGAGAAGACACATGACACGTCCATCACCCATCCCTGAGGTGCCAAGCTTCATTTTGTAGGAGGGGTTTTTAATGCATTTGGGTTTCATTTTAAATGAAAGTGACTATTTCTAAGAATTCTGGAATTCTGTTTGTTATTTTAGTGCTAAATCTTATAAAATACCAAAATATTTAACTATTACTGGGTTTCGGGAAATTTGGAATTCATTGCATATTTAGAAAAATATTCTGATATTTTGTGCTTTGTTTATTGTGAAGCCTTGCTACAAAAATAATTCATAACCCTTCAAATAATACTTAGAATTAGCTGAGGGTCCTCTTTGTCTTAAAGGAGGAAGAAACTAATGGCGTTCAATATTTATCCAGCTGTCTTCCCACTCCTCCCACGAGTACTTAAACCATATGTAAATAACCATTTATACTCCATTTTACATTGTTTTAATTAAAGGCATCTTTTCTTCCTCTGTAATTTCTCATAAAAAACCCACCTATAGAAAAACTAGTTTCTGTGACATGTTTTGCATGAATAAACCATGAGGTTTTATTAACATTATTTAAACTTTTATATTTAACTTCTAAGAACACTTGGGAGAAAAACAGATTGTTCAAGAAAGGACGGTTTAAGGAAAAGCCTCATTGGAAGTCGCAGTCTTTTGCTGTGTTCATTTTGTGTTTTTCACCGTCATCTGTTATTTTCAGATTTGAGTTTATTCTGGAGTTTATTTGGGATGCTCAATGATAAGCTTCAGGAGGAATATTTGTCATCCTGTGCTTTAAGGAGAGTGTCAACAACCGATAATCCAGGACCAGGAGTTCAGGTTGAATTTGTGGAGTTGTTGACTATAGTATATCCTGCTCTTTCAGATACTTGAGGAGCTAAATAACCATTTTCTGGCTTTCATTCCCAAGCTCGGGTTGCTGCACTGCTTCGCACTGGAACTCTGTTAGGAGCCTGTAGGTTTGGTAGTTCTGAGGAAGACAGAAGATAAAACTGCTAGTTTTATTTGTAATTCCTTTGGCACACATAACGTTAGGAGGATAAGGAGGGAATGACGCCTGTTAAACTGAATAATTTTTTTTGGTCAATACTGTCTTAAGGGCAAGTTATTTTTAGAGCTTTATCTGTGGCATGAGTTAACAGAGGTGTTTTGAAGTTCACTCCAACAGGAACAGGGATTGTTTTACCAGCAAATGTGAACAGCTTTGTTTTGTAACTTGAAATCAAGTGTTTAGTTACTCTGTCCATGTTTTTTGTGGGTCACAGTTGTGAGAAGATTCAGGATATAGATAGCAAGGGAAGTTGCTGAAACAAATGCACCCAGAGAGCAAAATTGAAAAGGAGATGTATTTTGCTTTTTTTCGCATTGATTGCCCAAAATAACTTTGCTTTTCATGTTAGAGAATATTGGTTGTTTTACATAATTTGTTGATGTTACAATAACTCACCACTGTTCAACAGCGTGAACGAATAAACCCAGCCCAGATGCAACATCACCCTCAATTAAATCTTTCATTAGCAGATTCTGTAGATCTCCGTTTCCTACATTTTTTAGTACAAACATCTCAATGGGCATCAATAAATGGAGTTATAAAAAAGAAATGCTGAAGCTTTCTGGTGATCCTAAGCTAATTTCCTATGTGCAGAGGGATGAAGTACTTGGCTGGGACCAGGAGGGGCCCAGGCCAGTGGGCTGCAGCCCAAGTGCTCTCATCAAATAAAACTAGGAGTTTCTCTTCTCTCTCACTGTATAGTTCTTAACACATGCACTGAGATTCCCAGATAATACTTTATGGATAAGTTTACTGCCAGTCTCTTGAGAGTTAGCACATAGAGTGCTGTATTGATTAGGATATTGAGTGCTTTGCTCTGTCAATCTTCAACCCATTAGATTTTCCAAGATGTGTAAGTAAAGCCTTAAGAAAAACAAGCATTTGTAGCTTTAAAAAAGTAATTATTGCTAATGAAACCTTCAAATGAGGGTAAAATACAGCTGAGCAAGGCACTTTGACATCAGCATAGAGCATTATGCTGACCCTTACTCTACTGAGAATATTCAAACCTTGAATAAATCAAGACTGATGGATATAATAGTCAAAGTTTGCAGTCTCAGGTTTGGATTGTATTTTGGTCTTTAATGGACATGGAAAGCATTCTGATTAGAGCTCTAATTTCAAAAGCACATACTGTAAAAAACCTGAAAAAACCAGGAGAAATGCCTTTGTCGGATGAGATGCTTTCTTCATGAGTATTTGGTAGATGCTCCCATGCACCCATATCTTGCAACTCTGAAAAGTCATCGAAGTTTGAATTTGGCTGTTAGCTGCCCACTTGTATTGAACTCTTGCTAACCAATGACTTAAAAACAAGTCCATTTACTTAAAAACAAGTCCAGTTGTTGTCATCTGACAGAGGCAATTGATTTGTGTGACAGAGGCAATTGAGTTGAGAGGTTTTTCCTTGCTTCTTTAAAACTCTTTTTTTTCAATGAAAAACAATCTGAATTTATGGGTACTGTCATTAATGGAAGGTAAATACATCTAGAATTCATGTAAAGCTCACTCTGAAGGGTGAAAAACAAGTGTCACACAAGCATTTACGCAAACATTAAAGCATCACCAATATAAACATTCTTATTCATGGCAAACATCATCTCATCAGCTCACCTCAAACATTTTCATTGACTTTTCAAGAAGGAACTGCACTGATATTTTTGGAAACTAGATTGTAGACTAGACACATTGATCAAGATGAAATCCACGTACGATCTGGTTTCCTGTAAAGCTTATGCAACGGGTTTGCAATTTTATACAAACTCTTCTAATGCTGAATGCGTTACAGCTTTGTATAACATGACTCTTATGTCATCTGCAATTTTTAAAGCAGAGCTGGGTAATCCATTAACAAAACAGTAAGGGCGTTAGAGACGGAATGGGAGACTGATGGATTACTGCATTTCAGGTTTTGAAGCTCTCAAGGTAGTTGCTTGCCCTGTGAACTGGCATCTCTGTTTCAGATAACCGGCCTGGCTCGGGCATTAAAGGAAAAGCTTTGCACGGACTTCCTTGCTGCAGTGGGATTCACATTACTGAGTTAGCCTTGTTTGCTTTCTTGTGCAGTCCATGCAGATAGTGCAGAATATAAAATTCTGGTAATAACCCCAGTCCTTGATTTGATATTTAAAATACACCGTTTCCTTATTGTTCTTTTCATATTAGGGGGTCGCTTGGTACATCCCTTCCTGACTGTGCTTTTCCTGAGGGCTCCAGGCACGTGGCAGGGCAATTTTAAGAACCTGTTGGGTTAAGCAAGGGGAAACTTCTAAGAAGTGGGTGAGAAGGGTCTCCATCAGACTAATTCAGTGTCATGGGTCTCCTCATCCAGCTGGAGGTGGAGCTTTCTGCCCCCTCTCAGGAAGGGCCATCAAGAAGGAGCCCTCTGCTCCCCGGACACAGTGTTTTTACCACAAGGATTCCTGGAATGTCCATGTTTCAGGCTTTTTCTCATGTGTGCCATTTAATAACGAATACTTCAGCACATTAACAAACCTTCCAAATCATGATAAGGTATTGAAGGGTATTTCTGAGATAGGAGACTTTGTTTAAAAGCTGCTTCAGGTTTTGCTTTTCCACCCTAAGTTATATTGTCCTTCACTGGAAGTAAGTATCAGATTGCTCATTTGGTGCCCTGTCATGTCTGCTTGTTTGCTAAAAGGAAAAAGAAGGAAATACATGCTAATTTTGATTTCTTTAGGCAGAAGTCTTTGGGGTGTGTTAGGCAGTTACATCTGTAGTAAAGGCTTTGCAGGGGCTTTCTTCACTCTCAGCAAGAAACATTTCTGTATTTACTTTAAAGAGTGCTGCCTTGTTGTGTGAAAGGCAGCAAAAAACACCTGAAAAAATTGTGGACCAACTTGGTAAGTTGGAAAACTATTGTAGTGGAGTTTTGTACTGATGGCAAATTGTATTCTCCTCAAAATGAAATGGTACCTCCTTCATTTACTGTTATCTGCTACACTTGGTAACTCCAAGGATGGACTGGTTCTCCATTCTTCATCCTTTACACCATTTTTTTCCCTAACAACCTTTTTCCTATGATTGTTTTCTTTTTGCTACACCCGTTCCTCTTCCCCTCTTTCACACAAAAGCACGTTAATCATTAACATTCATACATGTGCTGAAAATGGGCCTTTTCAAAGCTGCTTTTAGCTGAACTGTGAATAATAAGCAGCAGATCCACCAGTAGCTGTAGGACATCACTTCTTAAATTCTGCTGCCATTAAGTGCCCTGGGTTTGAGAGGTAGTAGTGCTGGTTACACACTTCGAGATGCTCAATCCATGGATAATGGACCCAAAAAATGAACAGCAGAATTAGGGACAGAGTGACATGACCTCAAAGGGAGTGTAGCACATGCTGGTAGCAAGCCCCCTTCCATGTAATATACTTTTGGGATAGTGCCTGTAGCATGGGATCATATTTTTTTCAGCTGTGAAGCCCAAAATATTTTTCTGGAAGTGCTGGACCCTTTGGCCGTGTGGCTCCAAAGCAAAACTATAAATTGGTTTTCTTTATCTGTCATATCTTGAAGTGGTTCAAGGATTCCAGGACAGAAAGCCTCTGCCCTAGACATGTTGAAAATGTGTTGTAAGAAATGATCCCTAGTTACCAAACTGCTGATGGAAAGCAAGAAGAGAGGATTAAGAGGAGGAAACAACTTACTTTTTTTTTATAAATAATAAATGTTGTTCTTCTCCATTGGTTTTTCTTTCCACTGTCTTTGCTGTGATTACATAGTTACCTTGGGACAGGTAAATATTGTATTGCAATCTGAAAGTAAAGATGCTTTAAACATATACCCCAAGGAAAGCAGCAAGTGGTGTTCTACTCTATTTTTCCAGATTCCCCAGCCCTTCTTTGAGGAATAAACTGAGGGTGGGTTTTTTTCAGTGAGTAAATCCAGACCCAGGTGAGTGGCTGGGCTGGTTGCTTGCCCTGTTTGGAGCTGTCAGCTGATGGCACATGTCTGTGCCTGCAGTGAGCTCTCGGGTCAGCGAGGGCACAGGGAGGGATGATGTCATGGAAACTCCAAACATATGGGGGTTTTAGGTTTGTTCAGGGCTTTTTTAGAGAAAAAAACAACCCAACAACTCGGTTTTACCCTTTGTAGATGGAAACTAAAAGGACAGTGATTAGAGCTTTTACCTAAGACAAAAAATTAGGAAAGCTGCTTTTCTGGCCATTTTATCTAATAGCAATAAATCTCATTGAGCCGAGTGCATCTGTCCATATGGGTGCAGCTATTCTGAGACTAAAGAACTTTAGACAGTCCTACTGGTGCATCTGACCCAGGTGCCAGGGTCTTTTTGGTCCAGCAGTAGTTATATTCTGATGGGTGAATCCGTGGAGATTATAACATCAAATGCCAGCTCCTCGTTATAGTTAGATAAATGGGTTCTAGCTGGGGAAAAGTATGGTGATTCATTTTTTAATGAAGAGAAATAGTTTCAGATGTTCCGTTTCTGGTAATGCACTCTCTTCTAAATGTGTTGTCTTTTGAAAATCTAATCTCAGTTTTAAACAGTGTGGGGGTTTGTGATTTGAACTTATTTCCAGTATGAGTAGTACTCTCATTTTTAGATGCTTAAGAAGACTCTTGTTTAAAAATAAAAATTATGTATCTTGGAGTTTAATGCAGACAAGTCAGTAAATAAGAATAACTTTTCAGCGTTTCCATCCCTCCATCTTCCCCATCCATAGCTCCTGAAGGGAATCTATATTTTTATTGTCCCTTACTGATGAGGTTGTCTCAAGTTATTATACCCATTATAAAGGAGTGAGGGGATGGTCCAGACAGCCTTTATTGTCTTCATCCTGTTCATGAATATCCAAAGCACAGTAACCAATTCCTGGAAGCTCTAGGGCTTCGTTTTTAATTTTGACTAATTGTTTTCTTGAAATAACGAGCAGTGGTGACTTCAGAAAGCAGACTCTTCTGGCGCCCAGATCATTAGTGACTCACCGTATCTGTAGTAACAGTTACAAATATGCTTTGCCACAGTTTTAAAAAGTCCTGGTTGTTTTGCTCACAAAGGATGTATAATGTACATGGGAGTGAGTGGAGATGTGTTTGCTTATCATTTCCTATTTATGACCATTTTAAGACACAGAATCCAAGGCAATCAAAAATTAGCAAGAAAGAAGGGGTTGCATTAGAGGTCTGTTCCAGATGAAATATATTGTCTGGGGTGTTTGTTTTGAACATGGGCAATGGCCCTCTTGCCTCCTCCTTAACTCCTCTACAGTGATTCAGTGCAAGTACTGCTCCATGTTTCTGAGGCTCATCTGCAGTAGGAGCACTAAATTAGTCCCCCATTCAATGGAGATTTCATGATAGAAATTTCATCACACACGTTCTTCAAGGGCAGCACTGGAGGGCAGTGAAGAGAGGCAGGTGCACTGTCCACCCAGGGTGGCATATGGGAGAGGTTTCCAGCAAGAGAAATCCCTCATGACTTCTCTCAAATGATGCTCAGGCAGGTCCATTCTCATCCCTACTTGGTTTTTCTCTTGAGGAGAAGTCATGTAGGGCCTCTCACTGTCTGAACTTCAAGTGCATCTATGAAGTTGCTGCTAAGGATTGACCATTGAGTCTTTCCAGTGAGGTTTAAAAACAAAAATACACATATAATGTTGTCTGTACCTGTGTTATTGTTTAAAATTCAGCAGTGGGCTGAAAACTGTATTAACCCTTTTGCAGTAGCTCAGGATTCAACAGCACATCCAAAGTGTTCCTTCTGGAAAGCATTTCTGAGATGTTTTTCAGCAAGAGTGTGTTATTCTCTTTTTATAGCACACCAACCAAAGATGTATTTGATTTCTTCATGTGACTGCCTGGCTTCCTTAATAGGTGTAGTGGAAGTTACTTTTTTGGAAGTTACTCTTTTTTTTTGCTTTTTTGGTGCAGTGAGTGCTCATGGTGCCCAGTGTCCTTCCCTGTTCTGCTGCCACACGACCACAAAAAAACCAAACCAAACCACAACCAAGCACTGCCACTGCTTTGGTTTGAGATGGGAAGCTGAGCTCTGTGATGTCAAGATAAGGTATTTATCAGCATTGAATTACAGTCCTTCGTTAAGCAGGTGCATACAGGAGGAGCACAAAGCCATTAAATGGTAATGCTGAGTTCTTGTCAAGAACTTGTTTATTGGGGAATCAACTGAAGGAGGCCGAAAATGCTGTATTCCCTCCCTGGTTATTTTGGGAGCTCTAAAGCACTGATACCGTTTTTATAACTCAGGCTGATATTTTAGAAAATATCTTTACATGTCTACGACTTGTTTCTGAAACTCTTAATTGGGCTTGTGGGGTGAAAGGCCATTCCAAATGCAGAGCTGCTTCCCAGCATACTGTATCTCAGGATAATCCTTTTATACAAGGAAATTAAGGAACAGTGTCCCGCGCTCTCCCTGCAGACGGTTTGGCAGGCTCGGAGAAATCGATCCCTACAGTTTTGTGGTAGATACAGACAGCAGCTACCATGACTTGAACCCAGCTTTGCTAATGAATATATTATTTTATTTAAAAAAATCTCCTGAAGGGAGATGAAATGATGCTTTAGAGAAAGAGTTGCTTGGATTTTGTAAACCTCTCTGAGCTCTATGTGTGTTGTAAAGGTTTGTGAAGGATGGGTGCAAGTGTGGGCTGGTCAGTGAAAATCCCTATTTGGCATTCAGCAGGGGTTCACATAAAAGCAAGCTTAAAGAATGGGAGGAAATAAATTTAATTATTTACTGTTGCTGCAAAGTCTGTGCTAGCTTTTGTCTCCTAACCTTGAAGAAAGATATAACAGACATGGAAAGATATAATAGGCATTAGCAGGGTGAGGAGAGACATGAAATCCTGCAAGCAGGCAGGGAAGGAGACAGACATTCCCTGTCCTCATTGCCATTTTTACCTTTGTATGCAGGCCCCATTTTGCCCTGCTAGCCCCCAAAGCAGTCCAAATCTTTCCATATAGTCTCCACTACCTCCCAGCCCTTTGGCAGGTCAGCAAGCAGGGGAATTGAAAAACAAAGTATTTTAACCAGAAACAGGTATTTTTATGATGATGGTGCACAGTCAGTCCTGGCTTTGTTAGTATCTTTTGGTCAAGGAGGCAGCAGAAAGACCAGCCATCAGTACAAACCCCTAGGCTTGCCAGGATTAAAAAAGTGTAGTGCTTTGATGTTTGAAAAGAGAAGGACACAGGTCCACTCACAAATTTTGCCATAATTCCACTTCAGGACAGCTGTCTAAAACCAGACAACAGCATTCAGTATTGCACATTGTCCTCCTGTTCCCTGCTTCCTTAAGGAAGGGGTGGCTTTGAGTCGTATAATGCTGTTCTCCATCTCATCTCCCTACCTGAAGTCACAGCTCCATTCATTTTTCTTTTATGACTTCCTCTTCCTCTTCTTCTTCTTCTTCTTCTTTCTTCTTCTTCTTCTTCTTCCACTCAAGAGCTGCAGTGAGAAGGCAGGGGGTGGTGTCCCTGCACCCTCATGGCCACGATGTGCCAGGCCAGCACAAGGTCCACGAGGCAAGGTCCTTGGTGCTTAGGCTGGTCTCCTAGGAGGGCACCTTTAGTCTGATCACGGGAATAGGGAGGAGGTGAAATGCATTCTATTCCTCACAGTCCTGCAGCAAGAGCAATGACCTTACATCTGCCAAGGGGAGCCCATCACAAATCTGACATTTTCTGGGTGCAGGGGGAAGGCATCACAGATTTACTCCTGATGAGAAACGTGCCTGTTCTGCTAAAGGTTGATGTCCAAACTGTAGATGCAGGCCAAAAAAGACAGGAGAGACAAAAAAAAGAGACTTCTCCTCTGCTTCAAAGGCACAGAAAGCTAAATGAGCCATCTCCATTTTCCTCAGGAGAAGTGGTTAAGGTCTTTTATATTTCATCGCCCTCTTCTCCCCTTGTTCATGATGAGAAAAAGAAAAAGACAGCCAATTAAATATCTGACGCGGAGGAGCTGCAGCCTTTCTTTGTGCAGAGGTATCTCAATTCTCGTGTGTTTATTTTCATATTCAGTTCCATATGCTGAGTGGATCGCTTATTAATTGTTAAACGACTGCTCTGCAGTTCAGTTATGGAAATGATTTCTACTTCAGTACCACTTGCCCTTGAATTGAGAACAGGAGGTCAACCAAAATTAGATAACTTTTCTTTGAACCTTTTCTCTTTCTGAAAAGAGATACGGTTCAACACGATGCCTGTCAAGAGGACTGTGAAGCTCTGTGCTTTAAAGCAATTCTTGTGGCCAGGCTGTTTTTGGGATCAGGTTGAGAACTGGTGTCGTGATCTGTCCTGATTAGACTTTTAAACAGATGAATACAGGTGTGGTGCATTGACTGTAGTGCAGAGTTTGTATTCTATTGCCTACATTCGTTGCCAGGATTCATTTTGAAATCACAGATTGTATAAAACAAAGTTGTAATATTAACTGAGGCAAGAAGAGCTGTGTGGGCAGAGCAGACGGCCCCTTGGCTTCCGTGGGATTCTGCACAGGCATAAATGTCCTCCCACGCTCATCTCTTTTCAGGGTTGCACCTACAGCTTCAGCTTTCATTGCGAGCCTTTGCTTTTCCTCTTACACAAGAAAAGAGGCTGGAAAAAACAAAAGTGAGTTGTGTATTATGCAGCAAATATGAGCAAGGACATATTCTGTGGTTTAAAAAAAAAAAAAGGCAAAGAAAAATGCAAATCTGTAGCTTTTCCTTTCTTTTCAGAGGAGAACTGTGTTCCTCTGGTGTCTCCCTGCTGGCACGTAATGCTGATATTTTTGTGCATTTGATCTGAAGGTCACTGAAGTTAGTGCAGAGATTCACACTGTCTTTAGCAGACTTTGCACCACACTGAGCTAGAGCTGCTGTTTTGCTGATAAATCCAAGTGTGATGCCTCTCCCCAGGCTTTGAAACAGCAATAGCAGCAGTGCTGGAAGGGCTGTAAACAGGCTGGACTACAGATATTGGGCTGCCCCCTTTTCTGTGGGAGATTTCTCATGGTGAATTGCAAGACAGCAGTTTGCATTCTAAAAGAGATGAGAAAAAAATACCAAAAATTATTTAGACCAATTTTTTTTTTTTTTCCCAGTTTGGCTTTTTTCCCCTTGTTAAGTTCACATGTTTGAATTCCAGAAAAGAAGCAAGCATGGTTAGTTTGGTCCCACTGAGAAGATGTGTCTGCAATGGCAGCGTAACTCTGAGTGACCCTCTCGTCCTGATAAATTCTATTTTCGGGTCATCGGAAAGGGTGTAGATAAATGCCATAAAAGCGGCAAAAAAAAGAAGCTTGACCGCTTTGTCTTGTTAAATATTTTAAGAAAGAAAACCCAGCTGAACACATGCTGAACTGCAGGCATATTTTCAAGCCCTTGGTACACTGTTTACATATTTTTAGATGAGCCCTTTTGCCCAAATGCTAGTAGCTTTTCACTCCTCATTTAGTGGTGTATTCATGTATAATTCCAGATCTGTGGGATGCATGATTGTGCCAGGGACAGAGGGTTAATGTTCCTGGGAGGAGGTGGAGATGCTGCTGGTGGTGTGTGTGCCTGGGGAGGGTCTGTTGTGCCAGGCTTGTGCTCTCCCTCCTCTGCATGGTGAAACACCCTGGAGTAAATGGATGCCTGGCATCGCTGAGCTGCGGTGCCATGGACACAGGCAGGAGAGGTGAGCATAAACAGCTGCCCTTGAAAAATTATTTCTGAAAAAATGCCATTTTGTGGGCACAAAACGTATTTGCTGTAGCTGGGTTGTGCTGATCCAAGAGCTTAGGTGTAGGAATATAGGGACCTTTTTAACGTGGGACTTTCTGAGGGCAGTTGCTGTTACGAGACACAGATCAGCAGAGGATTTGCTTGGCCTTTACCAACCACTTGCGAAACTTGCAGCAACCAAAATAAACACCGTTGTACTTTTAGTTCAGCTCCGTGTGTTCAGCTGTGTGCCATGTACACCCCTCACCTTCTCTTGTTTCAGGCAATCTGGGTGCCTTTTAGACCACAGGGCAAGTATGAACCGTTCAGAAAGGAGCAGAAAAGAAGGTTTTAAACACATCTTATTCCAAAGTGCTGATTCAGAGTAATTCTAATCTTTGTCCTCTTCTTTGAGAAAAACAGGTGTGGTCTTGACTGAAGACTGGTTGGAGGGGAAAAGCCAAGGTCTTCTAGCCATTACCATGAACAGGAGCCAGCATTGTCTGTTCCCATGGAAAATAAGTTGTTTTAGGATTATAGAACCGTAGGATGGTTTGGGTTGGAAGAGGATGTTCATAGAGAATATTAGTTTCTACTCAGCTTTTATATTTGGTGTAATACTTTCAGGCAGGACGTTAATGGATTCTTGAGTCATTTATGTAACAGATAAACTAAAACATTAAAGAGCTGCAGGGGAGTAGGAGAGATCTGTTTTGGGGATGCTAACCACGTTATTCAGCCTGCAAGCTGATAGTACACTCAGTCAGAATATGCCAGAATCCCAAGTCTAGCAGCCTCCTAAAGGTCAGGAATTGTCTGCTCAGGTTTTTACGGTATTGTTTAACTGTGAGATTATTTTAAAATGCAAATTACTTAGACCATGTTGATGGAGTTGGTATAAAAGTAATTCTTAACCCCACAGTTCATTCCTGTTTTCCTGCCAGTATATATTGCAGTAACAGAGAGGAACGTGGCTGACATTGTTTTGATTAAATAAAAAATTATGTTAAAAGCACAGAAATTTCCTTATGTAATTAAGAGTTAACCAAGTGCACGGTCTTGATGACACCCTGTAACAAAAACATGCCCCAGTGGCAAGGAGGGTTTGGTGCTGTGATATGGTACTTTCCAAAACATGTAAGAAAATGGTAAATAATAACATAAAGTAGTTGAAACTTAATTCTGAGAAAGTGGGGGGTTTTATGATGCTGAGTGATGCTTGATTTTAGTTTTTTGGCCATGCTGAATGACTCCTGTGTTAGATAATAGGTAAGTTAAAATGTAATGAATATGAATTCCAGGTCTGATTAATGTTCTTACTGGAGTAGCCGAACTTAGGATAAAAGCAGAAGATACTTCAGTAAGGACTCTCTTTTTTCCTGGACTAATTTCATACTGCAGCTAAGTGCTACAAGATTGAAAAGACAGAGGGTAGCCCAGGTTTTTGGAGATGAAACATGTACATGTTTCAGCTCTCTGAGCCAGTCTTAAAAACACCAACCAAACAAAATACGGCACAAGAAAACAAGTACAGCTGTCAATCAAGATGGAAAAATGCAGATCAGGACAGGAAGGCAACAAATCATAAGTGAGGAGGGGCATTTACCCTTTGAGGACTTTCAGAGAAGAGCACATCACCTTGCAGTGGTTCCACTGAGAGACTGTTCGTCATTGAAGAGCTGACACAGCAGACAGAGCTTGAATTAATGATGATGGAGCTTTCTGGTCGCTGGCATCCTTGTGACCACCGGCAGTGGAAGGACTGTACCAGTGCTGGGGATGCTGAGCTGAGCCAGCAAAAAACACGATCAAGAAGATGAGAACCTGATACCCTGCCAGAAACATGGTGTATTTCCTTTCGTTTTTAAATACATGCATTCATTTAAATCTCACACTAACACAAAGGTAATTTAAATTTCTTTATGATGTCTTTATGTGGCTCTCTGTACAGTTTGGTGAAGCTTGCAGGTATCACTGTCCTTTTCTTTTGCTTTTGAAACCTCTTCAGTCCTGCCAAATATCCGTAGGCATGAACTGGGACATCCACATGGAGAAAGATACTTACAAATTTAAAATATGTTATTTTACTGTTTCCCTCGGATTGCATCCTATGGCAGACCCTGGAATTGCATAGGATCCCCGAAAGCTTTATTGTAAAGGAGGAAAAATAACATGAAACTTCCAATGTAATTTGCACTTTTAGGGTGATTGGGAATTGCCAACTGTGTTTGTTGCCAAATGAAGCATGAAGCTTTTATGAACCATCTCCCACGTGGAGGGTCCCCAATGATGACCAGTCTATGAGGACAGATTCAGATTAGATATAAGGAAGAAATTTTTTACAATGAGGGTGGTGAAACACTGGCACAGATTGCACAGAGAGATGGTGGATGCCCCATCCTGGGAACATTCAAGGTCAGGTTGGACAGGGCTCTGAACAATCTGATGTAGCTGAAGATGTCCCTGCTCTGGATGGACTAGATGGCTCTAGTTGGACTAGGTGACCTTAAAATGTCTCTTCCAACCCAAACTATTCTATGATTTCTAAAAATTGACCACAAACCTCTAAAATAAATTTTTCAGAAATTTTCCTTTAATAAACCTCGCCCTTGAAGGGTTACAGCTCTCTAGAGCTGTATTACCTGTTTTATCTTCTTGTAAGGACAAAACTGCCATGTGTGTAGGACAGGAGAAGAGCAGGACTTTCTTCCTAGTATTCACACTAAGTGATATAAATCTCTGCAACCCATCTGCATGGAGGTCTCTGAAGCATGCCAAGTGGAAACAAGGTTTGTGCAAATAAGAGTCAGAGAGCAAATGCATTTCTTAGTGATTTTAACTCTCTTTACACTTTTGTTTACGTAACAGCTGGCTCAAGACCCAACCAGAGCTGCATACCAAGACAATGTATTTGGGCTAAGCAGGTTAAGTGATTTGTTTGGCACACCATTACACCTGTTCACTTCAAGTCAGTCAAGCAGCAGAAGAAAAATGCTCATGTTAAAGATTAAACATCCCACGCTTATTGTTTTAGGGTGTGAAAGAACTCCAACTCAGCTGTGCTTTCAAAGGTGCTGTAATTCAAATGAAAACAGTCTTGATGTGCTTTCTTTGTCAAAATGGTGTCTGTAGGGGCAGAGAGGAAGTCGGGGAAGCGTGTGGTTTTGTTTTATTTTTTATAAACAGTTTTGACACAGAGACATCTGACTTTTCATTCCTGCACCAGGAGTTAGATCATAACACTTTTTGTTCTCTTATCAACTCCATTCCTATCTAAAGAAGGCAACAGTCGTGGCAATGCCTTTGGTTAGGATTACCTGGCCCTATATTTAGTGGCCATCAACTCTGACCAACTTACATAGTTGGTGTTTCCTGTGCCAGGTTGAATCCTTCCCCAAACTGCTTTGTCTGTATCCAAGATCAAGACTAGGAGGGAAAAAAAATGTTCTGGGTGTTTCTCCTTAAATATCTTTCTTTATATAGGAAGTACCATAATGGTTTTTGGGGGAAAAAAAAAAAAACAGACTTGGAAATAGTAAGCTCAAGGTTTATAGCAAGGTCAGAAAGGTGCCTCTTGGTGCCCTTATGAAAAAGAACTGACTTAAAAATTTAGGAGCCTCTGAACATCTTATTTGTGTGTCTTTGATAGAGATTTTGTCCAACACCTCAATTCCAAGAGGCTTTTGCATTAATTGAGCATGTTCCAAAGTGGAAATGCAGTCTCTGGATGCACTGGGCACTGCTGTAGGTACCTGGCTCTGGGTTCAGGCTGATGAACAGGCTAGGCAACGACATTGCCCAAAGGTAAGAGGGTTTTCCATTCTGTTAACCTCCTGTGGTGGCCAGTGACTGCAGCAGATTTTATGGGGTAACTCGAGTCTGAGATAGTTGAAGATGTTGTAAAAGGGTGTCAGAGGAACCAGGTAAGCAGGCTTAGCAAACAGCAATCAATCAGGTAAGCCCACATAAAAAGTTACAGGTGTAACCTTGCAAAGAGTCATCCATGAATGAGAATGAAATTTGCATTTTGTCAGCATGAACGGGTGTTTTTTTTCTGGATTGTGTTGGTACCAGCAGAACTGTGGCTTCTGTAACCTTCCCTTTCTGACCACAGCAAGCTGCCCTATGAAGTGGCTCAGCATTAGGGTGACTGAGGGCTCCTTCACTAATGAACAGAAATCAGAGATCACTAATGACAAATGCAGGGTGATTCCCTGTGCTAGACATCCACCATTTGTTCATTGTCAGCCTCTCTATTTGTGCATTGTGGTAGGATGTTTTTTAAGTGGAAGTGTGGATGAGTAACTCCTGTAATAAGGAGCTTGTGCAGGGGCAGCACACAGGGCAGGAGACTGTTCTCTGGGCAGGATATAGGGAATACATAAGGTTAAAGCAGGTACAGGTACAAATCAGAGTGATTTTAAAAAAAAAAAAAATCAAACAGAGAGGAAGTTGAAGGGCTTACAGAAACCAATTCATATTAATATCACCAGTTTGAAAACAGCACAACCATATAGAAAATGTATAAGGCTTTCATAAAAGCACTCACTTTTTTCCTTGGTAATTATTAAGAATAATATTATTCTTGTTAACTCTTTGATATGAAACATATAAAAGCTACACAGTAGGCTACCTTCTAATTAGTTCTACTAATATACTGATTAAAGTGTGGTTTGGGGTTTTTTTTTGACATTTCCTGAAAAGAAACCTGTGCTTCCAAAAGACACAAAGAGCAGCAGGTTAAAGCACCTCTATATCCATAAATACTCATTTTTCATGCAGGGTATAAAATACGAGGTAGACTGTTTTCAGGAGGCTGATAATGTAAAAGGAATGACATTATGTTTGCTGTGCAGTATCAGGGACTTAGTTTTATCCTCCTGGAATTGTTCCAATTTCTGCAATCCTTTATCTGTTTAATCTGTGATATTACAGGCTTGATGTTACATTAAAAGTATTAAAAAAGCTGCAGTCGAGTTCACTTTTTTTTCTATGGGGATGTAATAGTAATTCGCTTAAGAGGTTCCTGGTTCATGTAATACCAAAATAATGGAGAATTAAAAGGCACTTTCTTTTGCAAATATTTGTGCTTTTTTTTATACAGTGTTATGGAAATGAATTGCACTTTGCCTAAGAGTTTTTGAAGGCCATGATTATAGATTTGCAGCAGAAATAGCTCAATGAATTTAGTATTGGCAGAAATGTGGTCGTATGAAATCAATGGATTGCCATCCATTCCTTTTTTTTCCTGAAATTATCTAGACTTGCTGTCATTATCATATGCCCCAGTATATCTCGCGGAATATTAATGAATACAAAAATAACTTCTCAAGTTTGCAGTGGGATCACGATTGATTCAATGTGATAGAAGATTTGATCCAGCATCTCACACTTTTACCATTTGGTTTGTGGCAGCCCTGTAGTTTGTTTTTTTTTTTTACCATTTATCAAATTTTCCCAAGACGAAATCTAAATGGCAGAAATAAATCACTCTCATAAACATCTGACATGAAATATTTCCACCCAGTGGAATCACCAGTTTAATGTAGTATTACTGTAATTTTTGAAGAAGAAAATATAAGGTCAAATCCAATATTTGTCTTCTTTCTGGGTCATCCGTGCAAGATGCAGTGCAGCTCAGTTGTGTATTTTGACATTCCTGCTGCAGATGTTTGCATGGAAGAGTCACTAAAGCCACACGTAGCAGAACAAACCCCAATACCTCTTACCCAGGCTGTCCTGGTGAGTCACCTGGGAACTGTGTCAGGGAGAGGCCACCCAAAGAAAGCTTGGGAAGCAAGTGATACTGCTGAGTTTATCAGGGTTTATTTATTTTGTGCTATCAGACAGTACAATAAAAAATTCCCACAGTACTGAGTAAGTAAAAATAGTCTCCAAGGAAGGGAGGCTTCTGCGATAGAGCTTGGCAGCATTGTTGCAAAAATGACTTCTGGATGTGCCTTTTCCAAGGAGAATGTGTCCTTGCACTGTTACAAAGTGTCTAATTCCCATTTTGAATTTCTGGTTATGTTGGGACCTTTTTGGGGTTTTATTTCATTTCTCTTGCCTTTTTTGGAATGGGAGAGGGTGTTTGGAATTTTTTTTTTCTCTTCCTGCCCCTACCCCCTCCCATTATTTTCTTTTATTTGTTTGTTTGTTTGTTTGTTTTTAATTAAGATTTGCACTTCTTTATCAATGAAAGCAGGTCTAGATAGACCTTGAAAATGTTATAATAGAATCTTATTGTTTCTGTCCCTGTTAGAGAAATAACTCTAACATGTTAATGCCTCCTGGCAGTGGCCAGGGCTGTGTGCCAGCTTCCTTTGAACACTGGAGCCAGTGGGTTCCACAGGCAGATCCCTGCTGCTGCTTTAGAGACATCTCTGCTCCCCTGGCTCCCAGCAGTGCTGATGTGCCAAGGAAGGACTGAAGAAGCCACTTTGTACTTTCAACCTATTGACTTTAAAACCCTCCAAGTGACCCTGACAGAGCACTGTGTAAAAAAGGTTAAAAGGACTTGGACTGGTTTGTATTTTTTTTTACTTGCCAAGTGAAGGTGCAGTTCCTGCTGTCAAATCTCTAGGTTTCCTCACTGGCTCTTTCCAGAGACTTTCTTTTTCAACTACAGTTATAATCTTTTAGGGATTAAGAAATAAAAGCGGTGATAGCTGAGAATGTGCAGTTCTTGCTTGTGAGCACGGGGGGCTGATCATACTGGCTCAGGCAAAGCCTGCTCTGGTGCTGAGCCAGCAAGGAGGGAGGTTCATCTGGAGGGAGCTTCGGTACTTTCCTGTAAGGGAAGGAAGGTATAAAATGGGAGCTGATAAGGTAGTTGACCATTATTGGCCAGTAATCCACCTGGACCTGTTGGAATGAGGTCAGAGGGGGGGTGACAAAGATGTTCTGAGATCTGGAGCACCTTTGCTACGGAGACAGAGAGAGTTTGCTGTGAGAGGGTTTGGATCGTTCAGCCTGGAGAAGAGAAGACTCTGGGGAGACCTTGGAGCCCCTTCCAGTAGCTAAAGGGGCTACAAGGGAGCTGGAGAGGGGCTTTGGACATGGAGTGTCATGGACTGACAGGACAAGAGGGAATGGTTTTAAACTAAAAGAGAGTATGTTTAGAATAAATACTGGGAAGGAATTCTTAACTGTGAGGGTGGTGAGGCACCAGCACAGGTTGCCCAGAGAAGCTATGGGTGCCTCATCCCTGGAAATGTTCAAGGCCAGGTTGGATAGGGCTTGGAGCAACCTGGTGCAGTGGAAGGCATCCTTGTGCAGGGCAGAGGCTTGGAACAAGCTTTAACTTCCCATCCCACCCAAACCATCCTATGATTCTGTGATTGATTTTCCTGCTGAAATGCTACTACACTTGTAACTTGGGATAATATTTACAGAGTAGTCCCTGCAGGTGTTTTACTAAGGTAGTATTTACATGAAATTAGCAAATTTGGAGGAAGTGGGGGAGTTGACATCATCAGATAAACTAGATTTCTTTTTTGTAACCCTAACTTGTCCTGCTGAAGCAGGTTGTATCTAAGCCCATGCATACGTTTTCTTTTACTCCAGAGAAGCAATCTCTTAATACTTATTTGCAAAAGTGGATTTACTCTCAAATCAGTATCTGCTTAATTAATGCATTGGAAACAAAATGACGTTTGTTTCTGCTCGTGGGTGTTTCTGGAGAAGATGTGTGTGCTGTGAATTCCCAGGCACGTTTCCTGTGTGCTCGCTCCGTGTGATTCGAGCTGGCCACAAGTTCAGCCTTGGTGACGTCTTGGGACCGGCTCCTTGTTTTATTTATCCCCCGCTGGCTTTCCTGTTTGCAGCCTAATGTGCTTGTATTGTGAACGGGCAGATACTCATCTGGTGTTAACAAGTCGCTGGTTTAACCATAGCCCTGCTGCTTTGATGTGAGCCCAGCCCGCAATCTCTGAGGTGGGTTTAAAAATGAAAGTCAAAGGTTGGTTTTAGATAACGTATTTACAGAGATAATTCTGTTTGAAAGAAAACTACTGGTTAGCTTTTAATGTATGTGGCTTTATATACCCTTGTGTTTCTTCTGCATATAAGACAAGTATTATTCAGACACATAATGCTGCTTAAGCTCCTCGAGGGAGCGATTGAGTTCTGCTGGGCTGGTTGGCGATGCCTGACCTCTTCCTGGACTCCCCTTCCTGCAGGTCAGCCTGGGGTGAGCCAGGTGGGATCTGGGGGTGACTCCTGGCCCACCACCTCTTCTGCACAGGACACTGAGGCACCTGTTCAGGTGGAAAACTGTATGTAGTTGTCCCCAGGCATATTACAGTACCATATTATATTGATTTGGAGGTGTTCCCTGCTGGTTTCACTATCCAAGCAAATGTAACACGCTGAGAGGTTTGACAGCCATGACTCCGGAGTCTTTATTTGTGATACACTCAGTTACTTACATATACTTGGTGGTTTTCCTGGATAACAGAGGTAGAAGTTTTGCTTAAATGCAGAATATTTTGTGATCTAGAAGGAAAAATGGCATGGAGTAAAAAAAATTTATTTATCGCTTAGGCATGAGGAACTCAGAAGTTGTTAACAAGCAACAAAATTTGTTTGTCTGGGAAATGTTATGCTAGAAATTTCTTTGATTCACCCTTTCACACATCTGACTAAGAAGTGGAGAAGGAAGTTCCTTTTTATTTTAATCACATGTCACTGAATGGTTGGGCTTCAGTCCCCAAAAAAGGGCAACACTTCTGAACTCTTCTACTTTCGTTAATAGCTTTTAGTGAAAGTCTGCGCTCTGCATTTCTTTTAATTAGGAAAAAACCCTTTGTTAGTAAAGAACTTTGCTTACCACAGTCTCAAAACCTGATAATAAGAACAAGGTTTCCTTGCTAACAAGTGAATGCATAACTGCAGCTGTAAAACTGTTTTATCAGCTAGTCCTTCCCAAAAGCAATGAATGTCTTTTCTGTCTCTGTTGACCAAAAAAATTGGGAAGGCTGAAAATTAATGTGGGTTCTTAATCACAATGAAAGGTACTAGGATGTTTGAAGGCACTTTGGGTTTCTGGTGACATTACAGATTGGGTTTTTACTTATGCAAGGGACAGCTACATCTTTAAAACATCCTAATCTAAGGCAAAACCCAAGACAGGAGAATAAAATACCTTCCTGAGCAATGAAATTGCATTGAATCCCAGACTCTGCAGAGCAAATGACTGCATTGCCTGTACCAAAAGGATCAGACCTAAAACCCTACAATACTCCCATTGCTCCAAGAAGCAGCTGCGTGGGTACAGAAGTCCAGAAGTACTTGGCTGGCTGGCTGTGTTTGCACACAGGCATCAGAAGCTGATGCTTTTTCACTATCTAAAGAGTGTTTTCCTGGTAATTCAAGATGGGATAATTCCTTTACAAAGAACCCTTAATGATCTTACAAGCACCACATCAAGTTGAGAAGGCTTTTAAGAGTGGGTCTGGCGCCTTGGCTGGTGGCTTTAAAATGCAACTGAATTTCATGTGAAATAGGAGCTAACTGGACAAACCCTGTCCAGTTTCAGACTGTCTCTGTTTCTTGAACGCTGTGGAGCTCTCCCTGTGTGAAGGTGGAGTTGACTCCCTCTCCCTGTGACACTGGAAATGAATATGAATAAAAACAAAATGACATGTGAATTCAGAGGGGTTTCTTTTTGTTGTTCCAATATACTGGCTAAAAGTTAAAAATACTAGATGTATCACAGTTGCTAGAAACCATTTTAAGTAGCTGCTCAAACTTATGCCATAGAGAACAATTGTATTTTTTAAAGTTTTCAGCATGTGAGGATTGGTTTTCTAAAAATACATGGTTTTTTTTAAGTATAGTTACTGACATAGAAAAAGATGTGCTTCTTTTGGTCTCTCATATAAATATTTTTGCAGCACTCTGCTGTTGCAGCTCCTAGACAACCTGATTCAAGTCTGGGGGCAGTTTGTGTTTCTTGGATGTTTGTTTTGCAGCTCCTTTTTATAGCCCAGGCTCAGGAGTGAAATGGGAGGAGGGGTGGGAGAGCATGTGGGGAGAAAACTTTGCAGGAAATGGATGTCCATTCCTACACCTTCCTGAAAGCATCGAGCTTGGCTTTCCAGCCTGAAGGTGGGGATGCAGGTCACAACCCCACTTGTGAACATACAGGCACCTTTTTTCCAAAGACCACGTCCACCCCAAGAAGGGCTGAGCTGAAGTCCAGGTTTCAGCCTGAGCAGCAAACTGTGCTGGACTTCATGAGTTCGAGTCACTGGCTGATTTGTTCCATTTTGGTTTTGCTCAACTGCAGAGGATCCAAGTGGGCTGAATTATTTTTTAACAATAAGAAGTATATCAAAAGGGATTCCTTGTTTCTTGCTGATCATGAGCAGAGATACCAAATTTGTTCTTTGCCTGGAGGACACCTTAGGAGAGCAATAAGGAGGTTTGAATTTCACCGCTGCATCTTATTTTGTCTTCTTTTTTTCATGAAAAATATAAACTAACAAAGCATTAAATAAAACTGAAGCTCAATTCTGAGCAGCCTGATTTACAACTCTCTTGGTCAAATTTTAGGTTGGTCCACTTGAGAGTGGATAATCAGATGCCATCCAACCCACATGGGAAAATTATAGCTGCTTTATAGCTAAAAGTATGCTCAGTGAGTACACTTACACTTGGATGAAGTGGCAATGTCTTTGTGTACTCAAAGAGTTTCATTTTGAGCAGTTCACATTCCTTTTAGCTGACAAAACCTGAAGAGGGAAAAAAAAAGTCCTCCTTATGCCTTAGGCTCATGAAAAACATCTCCTCCAGATCTAGGCACCTCAGTCTCCTCCTGTCTGCTCACACTCGCCGTGTGATTAAGCCATAAAATCAGCTTTAGCAGATCTTAAAGGTTGCTTGGGCAAACCCTGGCCTGATTTAGTCTGTTGATGGGCTCACATGACTTGGGGTGCAGAGTTGTGGCTGGAGAGCCTGAGATGTCAACAGGAGGCCTTTGAGGTCATCTTGTCGAGGACCAGGACCTAGGGCTGCATAACATGGCACTGCCACTCCTTCCCTGGAAGGTCAGGATAGAAATCAGCCCATGGCTGGAACACATGTGGAGGAAACAGAGGTCAAGTTACAGAGAGGAGCTGTTGTCAGATCTTGTCTGTGAAACGAGACTTGTAATGTGTTATAGATAGTGGGATTATTTTGGGATGGTGAGAAAAGCTGCTCCTGCAGTAGCTGTTCTGTGAAAGACAGCTCAAGTCGTTTTCCTGGTCGAGTCTGGGAAAACTGGGGAGATTTAGCAGGAGCTGAAGAGGCATTTGCTTTGCAGTCCCAATTTGCAGCAGTTGCACTGGTTGGGCTGACACTGTCCAGTTCTGCTCATGTCCGGGGAGAATGGTTAACTGCAGCAGGGCTCTGTGATCTGTTTTCTGCATGATGCTTCACAAAGCCTCAGGGGTTAACTAATGGATCGCTAGAGATTTGACTTTTCCAGTGCTTCCTAATCAAGGAATGTTTCGAGAGGTACTTCAAGGCAGGAAAATATTCAGGAAGATACAAGAAAGCCCACTGCCAAGTGGAGTTAAGCTGTCAAATTCCTCCCCAAACATTTCTTTCTGCACAGTGATCAAATGTAATTATTTTTCTCAAGTATTGTTCTTGCAATTTTGTTTTGTAGGAATCGGAGTTTCTCTGTCTGGAGTTCGATGAGGCCAAGGTGAGCCAGATGCTGAAGAAACTCTCAGAAATAGAGGAGAGTATGACTTTGTTGACTCAGACTACTTAATCAAATAAAGATATTGCAACTTAGAAAAAGAATGTCCCTTGGTACTTTTTCATAACTCCTGTTTCTGCACATAAAGTAGGTGAAAATGGTTAAATTATAAGTGGATGATGCATTCACAACCAGACATGGGCTGAGTCACACTGTGAAGATTTCTCATCCACTCCTCCTGGCCTCTTCACCAAGGTGGCAGCAACATTGTTTGCACAAAGCTTTGCATAACCAAGCCTTAGAATGTAGCACAGCTTTTCTCTTTTCCCCTCAATCAATTTTGGAGTCTTCCAGATGCTGTAAATGCTGGGCTGGATGAACAGCAAAGGTAAATCGGCCCGTTGTGGCAGCAGAGAAATGAGCAGAAGAAACAGGCAGATTAGGGGGTACTCATGTTTATCCTTCCAAACCATGGGCTTTGTAGGACAAATCCACCTGTATGAGCTCTGTCTGCTTAGAGCTTAAAGCCCAGGAGAGCAGATGAAGTGCAGCGAGTTCAGGGAGCAGAGACACAAACGCACATTTCTGTAATGGGGAGCCCCTGTGCTGCGGAGGATTAAGTGGTTCCCAAGGGTGTGAGTTGGACAACCTGGCTGGCCTGTCCAGTGAGACCTTCCTGGTGCTGTGGGGAGCCAGGGGACAATCAGGGGAGCATCTCTAGGGCAGTGGGAGGTGCTGGTTTCCCAAGAGGAGCAGTCCTGCATGTGCAGATCACCTGATCCAGCTACTTCTGGCAATCCTTCAAAGCCACTTCTGATGTGCTTCCCCAAGGACCATCCACCCCCATCAGCCTTCTGGCTCTTGAGCTGTAGTGGTGCAGCCCTGGCACCGAGCTGCACGGTGTGTTTGAGAGGCCAGTGCTTTGTCAGAGCACAGTTTAACTTGGCTGCTCTTAGTCCTGTTTGTCATGGTTTGTTTTGACCTCAGAAAGCCTCAGATTAAACCCAGAGTTTCTAGTGTGTGTGTGCATGTTCAGCTTGGAATGTGGGTAAAAGGAAAATGCCCTTGGCAACCTGGCAGGCCCCATGGATAAAACAGTTGTGTGAAGAAAGCTGAAAGCAGGAGCAGATAAGGGGCACCACGGTCTGCACTGCCCAGGTTGCTGTGGCTCTGGGCAGTTGTGGGTGCCCACATCTCTGTCGTAACTGCAGAGCAGCCGCTGCCCTCCCGGGGAAAGAGGCCTCACAGGAGCGTTTTCAGGGTCACGTGTTTCTGTCCAGGGGTGCAATCTTGTCATCTGTGTCATAGCAGGGGGTCTGACCACACTTCACTGCCTTTTTGGTGCAGGAGGAACTGGAGGGGCTGTCTGGGCAGGCTGACACTCGCACAGAGAACGAGGGTTCCTACAGGAGAGCTGCCTGCTGGTCCGTGAAAGGGGGAGGATACTGCCTCGCTGGTTTGCTCTGTTACTTAAGCAGAAGGTGTGCACACACATTTGGTTGGAGGCTGCATTGATTCTTCCCATTTTATATTAGCTTTGCAAGCAACCTCCTCCTGAGCTGAAATTATACTGAGGGCTTGCACCAAGGTAGAGATGACAACATAAAATGTTCTGGTGCCATAACTAAAGTACTCCTCATTGCTTCTCCTTGTGAATTTATTGCTTGTGGAGTTGCCAGATTGTACTTGGATGCAAAATCTCTTCAGAGCAAGGGAAGGGCACCTTTTCCCATCTGCCTGGTCAGAAGGGAAAGCATCACTCGAGCCAATTTGTGTCACTGCCCAGGGAATTAACGTTTCCTTTCCTGTGCCTGTCCTGCTGCCACCTTGTCTCTTGGAGCCACCTGGTTCTCCCCTCTGTCTCATGGAGGGACTGCACAGCCCACAGCATCTCGATTTCTCCACATGCCTTCAGCTGATAACTTGTGAGAGAGGAACTGGTCTGTAACCACCAACTGATTCTCACACTGGTCACTGACTGCGTCACTGGCATGAAATGAGTGGTTTGTGACTCTCTGATCTTTCCATTTTCAACAAAGTTCATTAAAATGTTTTCTGTGTTTTAGAGCAGTTTAGTTTACAAAAAAAAAAAAAGATTAAGGTCAGAGAAGGATCATGTTCTTAAGTAACTTGCGCTGTGTCAAACATACTTATTGTTTTATTTTAACATGGTCAGAGGATAGGAAAATGTGCTATAAATGGAAATTAAAGAGACACAAACTGGGAACAGATGTCAGGAAGTATTATTTCATGCAAAGAATATAAATATGTGGAATGGCTAACAAGGCGAGGAGGCTGAGGCAAAAAATCTTGGGGACATTTAAGACATTGGATACTTTCCTAGTTGAGGTGTGAAGTTAAAAAGGGGTACATTTTTATGGGTGGATGCTTCTCTCTCTTCCTAATCCTCCCTCCACTGAATATCTAATGATCCAGATTTTCTTCTTGGTGGATCTTGGTAAACTACTGTGCAAAAAAAAAAAAAAATAGCTGAGAGTGTTGAGGACTGCACTCTGCTCACCCCTTTGTGAGGGCAAAGATGTCACTGGGCACCAAAATCATTCCTGCTTCACAAAATTTGATGTAGGGAGGGAAAGAGGATGCTGTGCTTCCCCAGACTGCTGTAATCCTCCGCTGCTGCTGGGGCACAGAAGACAGATTTGCTCCTTTAGCAGGACCATTCCTTCCTACTGGGATGGTTTGTGTGTGTCCATCCATCTGTCCCTGCCTACAGTGTTCTGAACCTATTGGCCACTTTCAGCTGAACTTGGAGGAGATCACAAGGCCTCCGACACCACTCTGCTTTGCTTCCTTGAGTGAAAGGCACAATCACCCATGGCTTTTGTTAAGATTCACAGACGTCACTTGCTATCTATGGTCCTGCTAAATATCTCTGTGGTGTTGGCAAGTGAGAGCTCCTGCCTGTGCACTTCAGGAGAGATTTCATATTCCACCCCCAAAGCCCAGATACCAGAATTAGCCTGAATGCATGGCCAGGCAGCTCCTGCAGTGGTTGGGGCCACATGTGGATGGTGCCTCCTGCACAGATCCAGCCAAGAGACATCCCAGCACAGCCCTGTTGGCCATAGTGGTCTCATCCGGTTTTGGAAACCACTGCTTCCTGCCATGACAGCAGCACCTGTGTCTGTGCACTAAGCCAGTGTGACACTGGGGCTCTCACCTCCTTCTCCTCTTCCTCCTTCCTTCAGTGAAGCAGCCATGTGGCAGCATGCCCCAAATCGAGCCTGTCAGGCAGTTTGTAGCTTTACAGCAAGGACTGAACAGCTCAGCACAGCCAGAGGAGGAAAGTGAGGGAGATGGGGAAGCAGCAGGAAGAAAGGCTGAAGGAGGGCACCTGCCCGAGTCCCGTCTGAGAGAGGTTTGTTTCTCTGCCTAATCCTCAAAAGCAGCCAGGGAAGGAGCTGGGACACCACTCGTGCTACGCTCCAACATCTTTAACCTTAGAGAGCTGCCTTTCACTCTTTAACCTTAGAGAGCTGCCTTTCACGCCTGGCCCCCTGCAGCTGTGCCTGCCTGCCCCCTGGTTTGCTAACAACTAAAAACCACTTGTAGAGGAACTGCCACGTGGCTGGGGCCACTTTGGTTTCAGTCAAAGCCTGGGTCTTTAATCTAACCTGCATCACGTTGGCATAGGCCGGGCAGGGAGTGTCCGGGAAGATACTGCCGGGGCAGGGGACAGCACCCAGTGGCACCGGCAGCTTCCTCCTGCCCCACTTCTGCCGGCAGTTTCCTGAGTGACAACTTGCAGAAGCCACAGTGCATTTGCCCTGCAGTGAGCAAAGGCAGCTGCTGCAGCTCTGGCACCATGTTGCCAATGACTCACCCTACACGTGATGTGCAGCCCATCCTGAGTTCTGCTGCCTCTCACTGAAGACTCACAAGCAGCCGCCGCATGTTGCTGCAACCTTCAGCTTGTTCTTCCTTACATGTCACCTTTTGCACTGCTAAAACGCCCTGCAGTTTATTCCTGCTATCGCTCCTTCTTCTCTGGGCATTCCTCCAAGTTGCCGCTCGTTGTATGATCTGGGGCTCCCTAAAATATCTGCAAGTCCTGCCGCCTTCAATCACATGTTACACAATTGGCAAGCCCTGCACTCAATCTCTGCTTGGCAAGACAATTACTCTTAGCACAGTTTTCTTTTTTCTTGGTCTGCATATGCCCAGAACTGCTAAATTTTTTAAGTATTTTTCTAGGCGTATCTGTATTTTGAAAAAAACAATGGTTTAGGCACACCGTTCTTTTCCAAATCCAAGCCAAGCAAGTGCCGGATTTCATAATGCTTTGGGCCTTGGAAAGCGGCAGATGATGAGGCGTATTTATTTTATATTGGTGTTGATTTACTTTCCCATTATTCAGGTTACTTAGTTTCATTTTACATTTTTTTATTTATTTCTTACAGGTCCTTTTTGCAAGTGTAAATATTAACGTTTTGCGCTCCTATTGTGTTTCACATGGGAAGGATTTTGCCGGAGCCCATGACCTCCACATCTTATTGTGCTTTAACTTTTTGATAAACTGGTTGATATTTTGAGAGATTTTCTTTCCTGTATGTCAGTTTTTTGCTACATATTGACAAAATAAACCATTTTTCTGAGGAGATTTCCTGATTTAAATATTTACTGACCGTTTGTAGATGCTCCAAAAAGTTTTACCCGAAGACTCACACTTGCCCTACGTTGCTCACAGAAATGTTTTCTTCTCCTTCTGGGGCATTTCAACAGTTTATTCATTCGATCCAAATATTTATAAAGAGGTGCTCAGTGCTGGGAACAGAGGGAGCCTTTCTAAGATGGGGAATGCAGTGGTCCTTTGCAGTAGCCACTGACGACTTTTTAATGCGTTACGTTTCATGTGGCTTGCAGCTGGAATAACAGACGGTGACTCCTCGCCTTGAAGCTGGGCCTGTTAAAATCTGCCTCTTAAATTATTCCCAAATCCCATGGAAGTGTGGCTTGGGGTGTCATTTAATCCAACGTGGAGGGTAGAACTGCACTCCTGGCTCTCCCTGCCCGTGGCAGGAGATAAAGGTGCCAGCACAGGGAGTCAGGCAGCCGTCACCAGCAGCGCTTTCTCCCCTCAGCGCAGCAAAATACAGCTCTTTCTGCTCACACAGGTCACACTGGTTCAGCCAATCCTTGCCAAAGCTGTGGATGAGTCCCCCCCTCTCCTCAAGGAGGACATACATACACCAACAAAGATGCCTTTTCCCAGTAGCATGAATCCCGTGGGTGCTCCCCAGGGCCACAGAGATCCCAGAGGACACAGTGTGTCACCTCCTGTGAAAAGGTGGCAAGAGGGATGCAGCTACAGCCTCACCTGGTGCAAATCCACCTCTGAACTGCCAGCACCACTTGGGAAGTACTATTTTGGGATATCACCTGAACTTGTTGTCCAAGCACAAAATCATGGGCGGTAGAGGCTGGTGCTGTGAAACTTTCCTCCCAGATGTAATGGGGTTGATCATCCCCAAGGTCAAGTCCCCAAATGCCTTGCCCTTCCTCCTTCCTTTTAGTGGTAGCAAGGCAGATCTTGCAATGCACGAAATTGCAGAACAGGTTTGGAAGCATGTGAGAGGGAGTGGGCCCGGGCAGCTGGGGATGGAGAGCCCACCTGGGGGGGTTTGACCCTGGGGCATTTTGCAGGTGGTCCTTGGGGTTATCACAGCAAGTAGGACCCAAGAGGAGGTCACTGAAATGCAAAGCTGTCAGAGGACATCTGTCAACTGGGAGGTAAGAAATATTTCTCCAAAGACATCTTCCTGTTTCTTATTCCCCCTGCATGCAGGTGACTTGGAGCTTGCATTTTAATTCACTTAGTGGCCACAGCACTGCAACTCCAGCACTCAGCCATTAGCTCTTGTAATGAGATGGTATTGGAGAATACACAATACCAGGTAATTGAGTAAATGGCATTTTTGGATGCCAGCAAGGGTCTCAGACCCTGAAGGAGTGACATTTTACAGGGATGAGTGGGAGAAAATCAGTGATCACAGCACAAAACTCAAAGTCATAGTGTTTCTGAGAGGAGCATGGGAGGAAACAATCATTGGGGTTTGATGATATGTAATTTTTCTGCCATACTTCCTGAGCTTTCTGGCCAGTTGGCAGCCCTGGCTGATACAGCACTACCAGGAAATTACATGATATAGTGCATTTTAGTAATAAGTGGCACTTTTCCTGCCTTGTAAATCAAACCATTTACGGCATTAGTCTTCATGGCATCTCTTTTTCCTGGCAGCTAAAGAAACAAATAAGCAAAGCTGCATCAGGCTCAAGCAGACAGAGGTGTCTGTTTGATCCCAGCCACCTGTGAGTGGTTCAGGCCTCTCCCTGTACTCTCAAAACACAGCAGCCACCCCACCAGCTTCTGCAAAATATGTGGTGGCTTGGTGAGCTCTGGCCTCATCCAGGCATCCCCTTAAAATAAACTCACCACTGCAGAATCTCAGAACAAATCTGCATTTTTCTACGGCCGAGGAACACAGTGTGCAAAGTTAATCCCCTGTTCCAAGATCCTGCAAGGCAATGGTATGCAGAAGTATAAGGTTAAAAAAATGCCATCAAGGAGCAGTGGCTGGGAACCATAAATACCTTTCAGGCAGTCCTTAGGCACATAAGGAGATGAGCAAGCAAAGCAACTGGAATTTATAAACTTACATAATTAATTTTTCTTTGCAAGGAGGACAAACATTCCCATGTTGCAGCTCTCTCAGGGCCTTTGACAATTGGGCTCCTTTCTATAAATAATGTTATGTAAGTTTATACATTTCAATTAGTGCTTGTTCTAGCCTCTCACAGCCCAAGGATGTTTTCACTCCAGTTTATTATTTCAGCTGTGGATAGATCATTTTGCCTTGATGCATCTGTAATGGGATTTAAATTAAGATGCTTGCAAGCAGCATAATAGTAGTGAAATAGTCTTTGGAAAACATTGGTACATACCCAGTGAGAAAGAAAGGAAGAAATTAACTTTACATTGCATCATCAGATGAAACGTTTGCACCCGTCTGTGCAGGGCAGGAGCAGGATTTCTCTGTCTGAGGGAAGGGCAAGTGCTGTACCTGGGCTGCATTGCAGGGCTGCTGGAGACATGGTGTAATGGCCATGGGTGTTTTTTCCCCAGAGCACAGGAACACCTCTGAGTCATCCTACAGCCCGGTAACTACAGCATGCTGCAATCAGAGCCGGCAGAAATGCTTAACCCCAACAGCTTAATCCCCAGCCATTGCAAATTAGCACAGCTCCATTAACTCCAGAGGACTATTTACATGGGGGAGGTTAAATATGTACAGGATCAGGCACAAAACCTGCAGCAATTGTGTACATGGGGCAGTGGTTTACTAATTCACGAGGCAAGATCTCATCTGTGCTGTGTGTTGGTTTCTGAAGTTTTATTTATTTATAGTGAGCACATCCATGTCAGGGGCATTTCTCCATCAAGCAGCATGAGGAAAACCCTTCATTTACTCTGATTATGTTGCTGATCCCAGCCCATAATGTGGGAGGCATCTCCCTGCTATGTCATTTTTCAATAACCCATCAGTATGAGTCTAAATATTAAAACTAGATATGTGGATTATTTAATTTCCCATTGTCCTGGTTTTTTTTTTTTATTTCTGAAGTTTATCTGCAGATCTTACCATAACAAGAAAGAAGCTTTCTGATCTCCTTCTTTGACATACTGTAATTCAGATATGCAGGGGGCCACATCCTGCACTGCAGGTGGGCTCAGTGTAATGTTGGCTGGGTAGTAATGAGTGTGTGTAAGTCAGCACTGTGGCACAGCAAATTGCCTGCGGCCTCTGAGGTGGCTTTTAGGAGCATAAACACATGTGAAAAGGTTACAGGAGAACTGCAGGTCCTGGGGGAAATCAGATGACTGCCTGGGAGAAGCCATCAGAAGCCAGATGGTGCAGGACAGGGACTTCTGAGCTGGGAGTGAGGCCTCAGGGTGACCTGCAGGCTGGGCACCCAATGTGCTGGCCAGGTCCCTACACCCAAGAGCTGACACAGAGGCTGCAGGCAGTAGCAGAGCTGAAACCAGGGCTTGCAACTGCTGTTCTGACCCCAGAGAGCTGGCACAAATCTCCTTCTGCATAGGGCCTGATGAGTGTGCTCCAAAACACCTTGGAGTGTGCTCCAAAACAACCCAGTTAGGTCCCACCCCAACCCTGCAGCTGTAAGAATGAAGCTCCTGAGACAGAGCCACTCTCTCCACCCTGGTTTTGGAGACGCTTCTGCTCATGCCATCCAAAGAAGGAATCACAGAATCAAATAGGTTGGAAAAGACCTCTGAGGAGCTCTCAGAGAGGAGTGCCAGCCCCAAGCCTGGTGGCAAAACACTCTGTGCCTCTGCCACTGGTCTGCAATTCCCGTGGGCTGAGCAGGATTTCGCTCTGGTAGCAGGTGTGAGTGCTTTGCCAAGAGGTTGGGAGTGTCCTGAAAAACCTCCTGCGCATGGTGTTGGCGTAGATTCCTTTGCCACCCAGAAACAGCCAGCTTGGGTGTCAGCACCCTCCCAGATAGAGGGCTGGTTTTAACTGGAATTGCCTTACCCAAGCTGGCACTGTGGGAGTCCAAGGGAAATCACACAGAGGAGCCTCATCCAGGAGATGCCTGAAGTCAAGATGATTTAAAAAAAAATCTAGGTGACATGTGAGGACTGGCAGTTTTCCCACATCTGAGATTTTGCTGGTGCTTAAAACTGCATCTGCTAAAAAATAAAAGCAAAGCAGAAGCAGTTCAGCTGAAGTGGGTCCAGTACATTTTCTCCCAAGTGTAAATAGCTTTCTCACCTTTGAAGAGGCTCAGCTGCAGCTTCTTCAGTTTTACAGTGCTGCAAAACACTGTGGGAAGCCTCTGAGCTGAGGGAAGGAGAGGTGTAAGGAGCTCATGTTTCCGGGACACAAAAAAGGATGTTTTATACACAGTAGGTGCTTTTTTTGCTTTTTTTCCAAATAATTACTGTCCAGTTTCTGCTAGTATAGAAATTGAATTTCAAGTAGATTCTTCTTCATCCTCTTGCCTGCACTCTGCACTGCTGTGCCTTCTGTTTGCAAGCAAAAGGAACCCCACTTGGAGGAAACCAGTGTTAGTTACTGCAGCCTTTGTCTGAAAAAGGCAGGTATGTCCTTCTAGAGCAGGGAAACACTGACTTTAATCCAAGCAGCTCAGGGAGTAATTATTTTTGGTAAATGTGAATCAATATGAGCACAAGGCAGCTCTGTCCACAGCTTGCAAATGACAGCACACAGCAGAGCAGGGGCAAGTTTCTTTCCACAATCTCTATCCTGTCCTGCTTTCCCTGTACAGCAAACTGCAATGCTCCAGAAGAAAAAAGTGGTGCTCTGAAGCACATGGATGGATGTGCCAATCTCTTCAACTCGGGTGGTTTTACCAAAGCTGAACTTACCAGCCCCATCTCCCCTATCTCACCAAGGAATAAAAGCAAAGGGAGGTGGGGCAGAACATTTCTGTAGCAGCTGCTCTGGCTGTGCTGGTTTGCAAGAGTGTAGCAGGGGGAGAAGGTGGGGAAAATGATGACTGTGTGAGGAGACCACTGAAATGTTGTGTTCATGTCGCTGACACGCCTTGCTGACAAACACTGCTTACCCTGGGAGAGGCTCTTTGCTTTTCTGAATTCAGGCTCAAGCATTTGGGTAGGAAGAAACAGGTTCATTCCTGGAGGGACGGAGATGCTCCAGCTCCAATTGCATGTCGTCTTTGCTTTTTTATTTTGTTCTTATTGGTGCTGAAGTGCTCACATGCCACAGGAGCAATCTTTAGGCTCCTGTTATTATTTAAATTTTAACATCTTATCTCCTGTTCTTATCCTCTTTGGTCACAGAGGCACACTCAGGTTAGTCCCACGATTTCCAGGTGTCCTCCAGCCACACTATTCTGTCCACAAAAATCAGACAGATCAGTGTCCATCACAGAAAAGGCCAACTGCACTGGCCTTATGGGAGGGCTTTGAGTCAGGAAAAGCAAATGACTATTTACAAGAGGGAGGTTGGGAATCATTCCAATAGATGAGTGCCTGCAGCCAGCAGTATTTTCAGCCCAGGTGGTGAGTTTTGGAGCAGGGGCTGAGATGTCAGTAATATTACTGGATGTGGTGTGAGGGGTCTGGGACAAGCACTTCCATAATGTAAATGACTGCCAGTCCATTTCCCTCTGGAAAGGAGCTAGTCAGTGTTTCCAATGGGATGAGTGCTGGTCCCTTGTGGAAAGCTGCTGTGGGGGATGAGCCGGCCGTGTTCACAAGGGTGGCTGCAAGCAGGAAAATCCTGTGCCTGCTGCTTTCCAGTAGCTGGGGGAGGACAGGACGTGCCTGCAGCCACTGCAATGACTGAGAGATGTGGGATGGGACGTGCTGCGATGTGGCTCCCCCAGGAATGCAGCACATGGCCGGCCCCCTGGAGCGAGTGCCCCGAGGCTGGTCCCCATCTCTCAGCAGTCTGGCTCTGTCTGACTTCCTGCTCTTGCTTTGCTGCAGTAGAACAGGGAGAGCAAGATAACCTTGAAGGTTTTATAACCTGAGACTCATTCCTACTTCTCCTTTGCTCCTGGCAATGTACCAATTATTAATTAACAGGCAAATGCTAGAGAAAAGGCCAATGTACATAGTTCATTTCCATAAATGTAAATGCAGCAGTCCCCAGGTCAGCTTTTATTAACAGTGAACCCAATTGCTGTGAATAAATAGCCTGGAAAAAAACCCCAGGAACTATTCTGAACTTGATAAAAAGTGAGAATTGAATCTTTTTAAAAGATTCTCTTTTCTGGCTGTCATGCACATCGTCCTACCTGTGAAAAACCTCAGGCAAGAAGAATTTGTGTCACCAAGTGATATAACATCTAATGCCCTGAACACACAACTTCCCTGTAACCTGCTACTGGGAAACATTTGGTGCCCTGCAACTCCCTGGCAAGGGCTGTACACTGCATCTAATCATGATGCTGAGTGAAGGTGGTATTTTTGAATATGTAGGCAAATAGTTATTCCAGATTCAGACCAAATTAAAGTTGCTGCAATCAGAAGCATTTGCTTTCTTTCTCAGGAGAGGAAAAAAAAAAGGAGAGCAACAATTTACTACTGTGTCCATCACAAAGCTTAGCTTTACAGACCTGAAACATGAAAATCCTGCTTCTTCTATTGAAGCAAACTGCAGAATAACTTCAATAGCACATTTTTCAGGCCTCCCTTAGTTCCACCCAAACACAACCAGCCATCCAGGAGAGGTTGTACATCTGTGATCCCTTGTGTCCTGCTTCATCCTACAGTGCATGCTGGAGGTAACCTAGGGACTGTACTCCCTGGAAGATGTCATTAGTGTCTGCTTCATTGTCAGTGCTTTAAAAAGTATATTTTTATGAGGTTACTCCTTACTCCGGCACTACCTGTCTCAATAGCTGGATACCAAATCCTCTTTCTCAGCAGGCCCTGTCAAATCAACAATGTCAACAACAACAGTGAAAGCTTGGGAACAGCACGTCTGGGTGCTGGTAGGAGCTGTTCCTCAGTTAATTAATGGATAAGGTTGTATCAGGTCATGACACAGGATGGCAGGACGTTGGGTGGATTTGTGTCCTTGCTTGGCAGTGTTGTTTTCTCCTGCCTTGCTCGCTGTAAGCGATAGGGCCTGCCAAAAAGGGAGAAAGATATATCAATAAAATAAAATACATATGAATCTGAAGTGGCTGAGGTGCTTCTAAACAAGATGGGGTGCTGGCATGGGCTTAGCATGACCCTGCACTAGCCAGTGCAGGCAGAGAGGGGTGTAGGAAGGAGGCGGGTTTTAAGAAGGTGGGCTGTCTTTCCACGTGGCCTTCCTGCTCCCTCACTTTGCAAAGGAGTTGGTGAGCCTTTTGTTAAGCCCACCTTGTCCCCTAAACCCCCCGTGGGGACACGAACTTAGGGGTAGGTGTCCTGGCCCGTAGTGAGAGTTTGAGGGGCAGGAGGGAAGGAGTAGCTCTCAGGCTTTGGGGTCAGGATGGGATAGGGGAGAGAGTTGCTTTGTGGGGTTGCTTTGTGCTAATGAGACTGTTAAACCTGATGACTGTCAGGGGAGATTTGAGTTTAGAGCTGGAGCAGTTTTCATGCCCTTGCAGCAGGATGAGGTGCAGGACAGTGCTGTGCTCACTGGTACTCAAACCAGGACCTGTTAATTGGCAGCATCAGTAAGAAACCTCCCCAGACTTAACGCTTTGCCTGGCATTGACACACAGATTTGGGGAAGGTTGATCTGCCTGCTTGGGAGAGCAGGGCTGGAAAGTGAGCTCCAGCCTCACCCTTTGCTGGCGTTTTTGGGGTGTTGCTGCACTGAGCACAGCAGGGGCATCACAGTGAAGCAGTTTGAAAACGTGCTGTGCTCCATGGCAATGTCGGTCCTAGGTATTTTCCTCCTTTCAGCTAACTCTTGAGGCTGCCAATTGCATCAGGGAATATATTTGGATTAAAACACCTCTCCCCCCCCCCCCCCCCAAAGGTTTCAAAATGCAGCCTCGTGACCAGTTAAGTCGGTGTGATTACAGAGGAGCAGGCACGGCCATGGGTGTGGGACTGAGAGAAGTGTCCTTCCCCCAAAGACAGCAGACCATTTCACCATTGTCCAAACTTTTCAGCTTTAATGTGTTTTTCCAGGCTCCTTAGCACCCGGTGTTAAATGATACACTGCTATAGTTGATTTTTGTTTTCTTTTTTTTTTTTCTTTAGTTGATCTCAAAACATATTGTTATGAAATCTCCCGTGCAATGGAGCCAAGCTCTTGGCTGCCAGACACTTAATTCTCCTTACCAGCCCTGTGTTACTTAATGGACAATGATGCTTTGCTGATTTAGGGTAATTCCTCCCTTTGCTGTAATCTTTCTGTGTTGATGAAAAAGACAGCTTTACTCAAACGTGAAGTACATATATTAATATTTGAAGAGGAATGAAATATGCAACGTCTCTCCCAATGCACTCTGAATGGGGATGTTTCTTCCAGACTCCTGAGAGATTTCAAGAGCAGCTCCAAATGACTCACTGCAGGTTTTCCACTGGCATTCATTGGCAGAGTATGGGGAGCTCAGTATGTGCTGTGGGTACTCATGATGTTTTCCAAACCAGTTGTGTTTATGGCTGTGCACATCAGCTTGTGCTGATGTGAGTCTTGGTGAAAATGAGTGCTGTAAAAGGGAAGTGCATCAATGTGTATTTTCGTGGATCACGGGGACATCCTTACCACTCCCTTTGCAGTGAAAACAGCTTTTAAGTGATTGTGCCAGGTGCCATTGAGATAATTCCTTTGGTTGGGCCCCTCCTTATACTGGACTCAGAATGCAGGTGCTAAAAATAGAAACAAATGGCATGTGTTCATTTTCATCCTGTACAGGACAAAAAGCTGTGAGGTTCACGTCCGTGGGAACTGCTGGTTGCTATTGATCTGTCTAAGACTGAAGACTCCACTCTTTGCTGTAGCAGCACACATTTTTATGTTTTATTTCAGTCAGCATCCCAGGTCTTAAAGAGATTCCTTTAGTTTGTTTCAGCAGGGATGTTTGGCTAGGATTTGTAGTCTCATCAGCTTAGTAAGCAAAGAACAACACAAAAAATAAAGAGGGTTACTAATGAATGAGTCATGAGTGATTAGTGTCAGCCCTGGAAGGCAAATCTCCAAAATCGGAAATTCTCAGAAACTTATTTACTCAGGGAAGCCTCGACAGCCTAAAACACTCATTTTCTCCTCCCTCCTGGTCTCGATGACAAAAGCTTTGAAGACGATCCACGTAAAGGTGGGCCAGCTGCAATTACCTGGCTTAAAAAGGAGGGACATTAAAGAGAAAAAAACAAAAACCAAACCAAAATCACATGGAACGGCATTTTCCAGCATGGATGAGGGGTTGATGCCCTGTGGGGGAAAAAAAAAAAAAAAAAAAAAAGAAGGAAAATTGCCATAAGGTGAGGTAGGGCGATGCCCACACAGACAGAGCTCCCTGCAAAACACCCCGTCCGAGCAGGAGGGAGGTGTCACCCGGGGCCACCCCCCCCGGGAGGAGGAGGGTGCCCGGCTCGGGGCTGTTTCCATAGGGAGGGAGCAGCACCTGGCCCGGCAGAAAGGCGAACGGCAGCGCGGTGATGTCCGGGGCGGCACCTCCTTTCCCTCGCTCGTCCGACAAAAAACCCCACGTTTTCTGAGGTAAATACCGTCTCGTTTTACCGGCTGGGCTCGGGGGCGGCCCCGCGGAACCCCAGGGACGGGGGGGTGGGTGGCGGTGGGAAGGAGCAGGCTGGGGAAGGGAGCTCCGCCCGCCCGCGCGTCTCCTTAGGGACGCGGCCGTCCGGCAACCGCGGGGGCCCCCCGCGCCCGCCCACGGCTCACGTGCCCCGCCCGGGCCCGCGGGGCGCGCGCCGCGCGCTCTCCGCCAACCCGCTGCGCCGCCGACCGGGCTGGTGGGCGGGGCCGCGGCGAGAGCGC
>NW_020884950.1:263433-390705 GCF_003945725.1 Corapipo altera
GGAGCGCTTCCCACTCGCGTCCGGCTCCGCGCCCCGGCCCCGCTCCGCCCGCCGCGGGCTCTCGCACCTCAGGCGCGGCCGGCCCTGAGGGGAGAGAGGAGCGGGCGGTGAGCGCCCGTCCCCGCAGGGGAGGAGGAGGAGGAGGAGGCGGCGGAACGGGACGGGACGGGACGGGACGAGCCCCCTCCGCGGCGCCGCCCCGGCATCGCCCCTCAGGTGCGGGGGCCGGCGGGGCCGGGGCAGGGCGGCGGGCCGGGGGTGGGAGCCCCGCGGCGAGGGGCAGCCCCGCGGGCGGACAAAAGCATGGTGGAGGCGGGGGCGGCGGCAGGAACATCCCCGGCCGAGACCCGCGGCTGCCGGGCAAGGTACGTGCGGGGAAGGTTGCGGGGGGGGGCGGGGGTTGGGTGGGTTTGGGGTGGGGGGGGGGGGGGGGGTGGGGGGGGGGGGCGGGGGGAAATTGAAAAAAAAATAAAATCATTTTTTTAACTTAATTTTTACCTCCCCTGGCTTTCCAGGTCGCGAGGTTTTCCTTCCTCGCAGCCCCCTCGCTTTATCTGCGCGCTGACCGCTGCGAGCGGGCGGCGGAAAGGCGAACGCTCGCAGATATGTATCTACTCGGGATTTGATGTTTTGCTTTGTCGTGGTGGTTTTTGCTTTATTTTTGGTTGGTTGTTTTTTTTTTTTTTTTCTTAGGGCTTGGGGGGTTTTTTTTTTTCGTTCGCTTTTTGCCTGTCCCCCCGACCGGGAGGTGACGGGCGGTGGGAGGGTTGGGGTCACACCACGCGGTCGCCCCGGCGCACGGGCAGCACCGGCGGCCGGCACATGTTGCAGCCAAACCAGGCGAGAGGAAAGGCGGGGAAGAAGAGGCACGATCCGCTGGCATGGATGAAACTTAATCCAGCTCAGCCCCGCCGTATGTTTTGTCGTCGTTTGCCTTTTTTTTTTTTTTAATATATTTTTTTTTTTTCAATTTATTTAAACGTGGGGAGGGCGGAGTTGGTGCTGAAGCCGGGAGCTTTTCGCGGAGAAAGCCCAGTGCTGCAGTGCCGGGTGCTGCTGCAATCCGCTCCTTGGCTGGAGGGGAGGGCAGCGCCCGCCGGGTGCGGAGAGGGGAGACCCGCACAGCTCCTGGGCTCGGCTCCTCTCGGCTCATCTCAGCTCGTTAGCGGGCTGCAACCCCAGTAGGTTAATTGTTAAGATCCACCAAGCCCTAGGATTTTGCGCTACGGCGTAGTTGCTGAGGTAGTGGCTCTGTAACGTGGACTTCGGTGAAGCTGAAAGGGGGAATATTACGTTTTTGCCAGAATTGGCCGTGAATGTATGTGCTCCATCACGAGATGATGCTTTTTAGTCCTTTAAACTTCCTGAGACGTTCAGTACTCCGTCAGGGGTGGGGGACTTCAGGTTACTCGCTGTGATTGTGGCTGAAGTGCAGCTCGCAATTCATTAGTCACCCTGCAAAAATTCGTGGTGAAAGTTACTTGAGTAACCCTTTAATCCGGCTTCCCAAAATGCTCAGTGCTCTTGGAGTTGATTATTAAACACTAATGTTTAGTTTTAACTATGCAAATTAAGAGTTTGCGTGGTGGAGTTGAGGGGTTTTTTCCCTGTGTGTTTTTTTGTTTTGTTGTTGTTGTTTTGGTGTTTTGGTTTTTTTGTTGTTTTGTTTTTGTATTTTGGACAGAGAAAGTTGGTTTGGGCACAGAAGAATTTAATCTGGACGCGGGAAGATGCATAAAATTACATGCTAGATATATACTCTTAAAGTTGTTGAGGAAACATGATTATAGCGTTCTCCTTTGAGGAAATTTCTGGTAAACTATTTCTCGCCTGTCTTTACCGAGAGGCAGCGCGGAATTCAGTTCTCTCTTTAGGCTGCTCGAAACGGTTTCATGTTCTTCTTTGCAGTTCCGCTTTGGCGTCGGATCCTGGTGGTGTCACCGAGGGCGTGTGTGGAGGGTGGGGTGGGGGCAGCAGATGACACTCGGGTGAGTGGTACAGTTGGTGTTTCCTTCAGGTGGCTGCTGGCAAGGACTGCCTGGTCACTTAGTGACCCAGCCTAATGCCTGATGAACTGCTGGAGGAGCTGAATTAGCTGCCAATTATTACGAAATGCGGGCGGAGGAAACGAAACAGAGAATCAGCTTTTCTCATTCAGCAGATGTAATTTCTAATGTGTTTTGCTTGTTCGGTTTTTTGTTTGTTTATTTGGTTGTTGTTGTTTTTCTTTTCTGGGGCCGTGAACAACGTGAGACCCATAGTAGAATCTTTAAAAAGCAATACTGCCGTGGAGGTGAATTGAAATACAGAATGTTTGTCATATGCCTAAAAAGACAGTGCTGTCAGTTAGAATCAAAATATTTTTGGCTGAAAGGAACCCCTTGTTTTGCTGCTTGCTTTGAACGTATGACTTTCTGCACCAGATGTTGTGCAGTACAGTTGTGTGGCTGTATATTCCAGCCAAAAACTAGAATTTATTTAAAGCAATTTTGTCATCTCTGGAGTCATCATGCATGGATTTATGCTCATGTCTTTTCTCCACGTACTGTTAAAAGATGAGAAAAATGCCAGAAAGCGAGATGCAGCAGCAAGGTAACACTGCTGAAGGGACTTGTTTTGAAGGTCATGCATTAGATGGCTGGGAGTGCAGTGAGCTGTCTGATGCCCTGTGTCGTAATAGGTAAAACTCACAATTCTCCCTAGAGGTCGTTTCTAATGAACACAATGTTTTTGGTGGTCAAAAAAAATTATTGTTGTTGCCTGGAAGCTCCTCTTGAAATTCTTAAATACTTCTGGATAATGAAGATGATGCTGAGGAGATCAGCATACAGGCAGTGTTTGCTCAGAAAAAAAAAAAATAGTAGTGTTTGACAAAAAAATGAGAAGTGGATAAAGTGTTTTTGTATTGCATGCTGACAAATCTGTGCAATTGTCTGCATGAACAAGGCACAATGTATATAGAGGGGGGGAAAAAAAGGCAGGATTTGAGTCTTCATCTTGCCTTCTATCAGACTCCTTGGAGAGCCAAGTCTTTCAGAGGAATGCTCCTCCATGGTGACTTGTCAGTGCTTAGAGGATGAGGAATTGTCATTTTACTGCCACCTGGTGCAGCTATTTTTGCAGTGGGACTGGCTCTGACAGTGATTTTTCCTGTTGGCTGTGTAGACCCAGTTGAAGGAGAACAAATGGTGGTGACAAAAGACTGTGTGTCAGTGCTGATCCTGTTGAGACATATGTCCCCTGTCACAGCCAGTATTGTCATTTATCACAACAGTCAAGAAGCATTGATGGCTTGTCATTGATATGTGCATTTGACCAAAATCTGTATAGTCACGTTGCTCCAAATTAACTGAAGGGTAGGAAAAAGATTGAACAGTGTCAATTAAAATCCTCAACCAGATTCTTCAGTAACTTGTTCTTTTTCAGAAGATTACTTAATTTTTGACAAATGTTTGTCGGATTATCTTGTAAAATCTGTACTTCAGACAGCTTGTGAAACTTCAGAGTTAGTTACCTGATGGACTTTATCTGTGTGCTGTCAGACTGGTGCCTTTTGATGGCAGGTGACTGAGCAGCTGTGTCAGAAACACAAGGGTTCACATTCCAGGTCTTTGTGTTTTGCTGGGTTATGTGTCCTGCTCTAAAAATCCCATTAATTTCTTCTTTTTCAGTTGAAGGATTTGCAGTCTACATAGTAGAGCGTGGTAGGTTTCTTGCAGGTTTGCCACACACTTAAAGCTTCTTAAACAGTGTAATTCTAAAACTGGCCAAGAACAGGTCAGAGGCAGGATGGGGGGGAAGATATTGGCTAGAGTGTACTTGTTGTGGCAACAAGGTTTTTTTGTATGTTTTTGTAGAAAGTACAGAATATAGAGAGAAATATATATTTCATTTAAATTATGAGCATTTTAACGTGTCTGGTTTTTGTGTTAATGTGTCTTGAAGGCCATTAGGATTGATCACCTCTCCAAAGCTTGAAACCATCTTTGTTCCTTTCATGGGTTGTTGGTTTGGGATTTTTTTTCCTAGTATGCCTCCTTATTACATTTTCTATTACTCTATAGTAGAAGTTTATAAGTAATTTTGAAGCAAGTAGGCATCTGTTTACTTTTTATGGGTTTTTTTCAGGTATACCAAATTTTTTTATGTGGTAGTTTGTAAAGTTACATTTTTAACCAAAGTCTTAACAATTAAATTGGGTGGTTGTAGTTGTGTGCATGGGCAGTCACGGGATTAGTACTTGATGTTTCTGGTGTAGGCTACGTTCAGGATCGTCGAATATCCCAAGTTGGAAGGGACCCTCAAGGATCATTGAAGTCCAGCTCCTGGCCCTGCACAGGACAGTGCTTCATTTGATTTAGGGAGGACTTTGTGCCTGTGAGTGCAATTAACAAAAATTACTTATGTAATCTCCCTGTTATGCCACGTGCTGACCTCCCAAATATATATTTAAATGTTTTTAATGAGTTTGCTACTACTTCAGGGCTGTATCCCTTTATGTAAGTAAGCACCTTTTATGTGCTTAGAAGCCAGCAAAAAAGCAACAAAGATGATGATGATATAATTAAATAAAAACTCTTCCTGTCATTTTAGTTCAGAGTGAAAAAGTCACTAGCCAAAAGTTTGGGAATAACTGTCAGATCTGTTCAGTCACATTTTGCTTTTGCATAGGAAGAACTGACAGGTATCTTGGGCTCGATCTTCCACTTTGCTTGTATCTTTCTCTTGGGCCTTTTAGGATTTAAAAGATGACTATGTAAACCTCTCCAAGTCTCCAGATCATGTAAAACCCAGTGAAAAGACTGGATCATTAAACTGTCTTGTGATGAACTGTGCAGAAGACTGATTGAATTGATGTCTCATGAGAGGCAATTAGCATTTAAGTAAGGAAAAGAATCCCACAGTGTGATGGGTGTGGTGCTGAGATTTTTTAAAGGGAGAATTGATGAAACAGTTTCCATCAGCAGCTGGTTAAGAAAGCTTTGTTGTTAGAGAGAAATACAATAGTAGGAGTTGAAAAGCACTTAATTTGGAAATAGTTCTGTTCATCTTTGTAAATAAGTTCTGAAACTTAGCAGCTGCTTCATCTTAAACTCACAGAAGAGTTAGTCTGAGAGTAAATTGACTGAATCGCTTAATTTGAAAGTCAGCCCTCTAAATGAAATGGGCAAGATATCTTGATTTGTGGGTGGGAATGAGTAATTTTAATTTTTTTTCTGTAAAAGGTTAATTCTCAGTGGCTCAATGGTTTATGAACCACCAGAGGATGTGCACACTTGTGTGGAATTTACAGTAGAAGCACGGTATTGAAAGCTGATGTGCCCCATCAAGGTGTGTGTGTGGGATGTGCAGCTTCCTGCCGTTCTCCTGCCGTTCAGCCTGTCCCAGGTTTGCTGCCGAGAGCATCATCCATCATCCTGCTGTGTCCCGTGCGGTTTGGGGGCAGAGTGGCTGAAGCAGTCGCTGCTGTCTGTGCCCCCGGTCTCCTGTGCTCGTGTAGCTGTTTGTGCAGCTGTGTTGTGAACTGAATTGAGGAACTAAGTGGATTGAGAAATAGCCTTTCTGTTTGCTTATCTTCAGGGTTATACAGAATGCAGTACAGTGAGCTATGCAAATGTGGGAATTCATGGCCTGGGAAAGGGTGGGATTCTTTAGGTGCAGCTGAATGTTGCACTGTACCCTGAATTTAGTGCTGTTTTATCTTACTTGAGCTATTGTATTTTTTTAATCTGATATTTGAATGTTAGAAACTGGTAATGGAAGGCTGTCTTTTGCACACTTACTGTTGATTTGCTTTTGAATAAAAACAATTAAAAGACCTGCAAAACAGCTTAAATTTGGTTACCTAAACCACTCACAGACTCAGTGGATACTTTGCATCTGTGTGCAGGTAACAGGTACAGAAGGTACTCCTTGGATTTAGAAGGCTCTAATCGGGTTAGATGATTATCTGCTGTTAACAAAAATGGGAGTAGCTGCCTAACCGGCTTAAAGATCTTTTACAAAATCCTCCTGGTATTTATATGCATCTTTAGCTGCCTAAAGCTGTGGAGAAATTGTTTCCTTTTCCAAAAACTTTACAGGCTAGAATGAGATCTGCATCTTAGGTTTTATAAGTTTGAGAGAAGACAGTGAACTCCACTGATTTTTTTTTTCTGAACTTCAAATGAATTATTCAGAAAGATGAAAAACTTTTACTGTACTCGTTAATTACACCCGAAACCAAAACCAGTTGAAGGCAGAAGTATTTTTCATGTATTTGCATTTTAAAACGTAGGCTCTGCATTCTCAAACACGTGTTTAGTTCAGTAGTGCAAGTTCAGAGGCAGATCCCAGAATTCTGACGTGAATCCTCACAGTATGAATTTGGTTGGGATTGCCTTCTGAGCAACCGCACAGCGCTTGCAGGGAAATAGGGTTTGAGATGGCTGGGAAGTCCCAACCCTGTATCCCATCACCCAGCCACTGCCTGCAAAAGTGGCAGCTTGTGGAAGTCAAATTGAAAACCAGTGTTGGTTTATTTTTAACCCAAAATAGACAGTGGTCATCAAGGGTAGGTAGTAACTTCAACAGACATACCAGGTTACACTGTACTTGCTTTTGAAACATAGTTTTTAGCAGTGTGTTTTGTGCAAGAAGGCTAAGAAAAGGTAAAGTTTTGCTGACTTGAAGCATGGTGCTTGAAGGATGGTTTGGTTAGTTGACTAAATAATGAATGCTCTCTATGCAGACATAAAGGTGGTTGAGGTATGGTTAAGGCAGTACTAATTACTGGGTTTAAGATAAAAGTGGAAGAGATACCAGGAGGAGATGTCTTGTCTGTGGAAATTATGGTCATCTGCCTCTTGAATAGGTACATTAAATCCCCTTTTTTATTTCAAATACAGCACAAAAGCAAGGAGTAAGAGTGTGTCTGTCCAGCAGACTTTATCTCTTTAAATGTGCCTTGAAAGCATGAGTCAGGTTTGCAGTGTGTTACCAGAACAAACACGGACCCAAGTACTAAGAATCTGGGAGGAAGGTATTTCATTATCCACTTCCTTGGCTTTCTAGGAATTATGGGCAGATAACACTCCGGGTGAAAGGAACCCCTGAACAAAGAGCAGCACAGATGGGTGGGTCACCCTGGTTCAGTAGGCAACCTGTAAGTGTTAGAGAAATTCAGACCCTGGGGTGTATTTCGTTAAAGATGAGGTTTCCCAAACTCTTTGTTTCTGGTGGACCAGTGGTGGGTCTGGCCCTGCCTGTTATACCTCTGTGGATGAAGGTGGGAACAAGATCAGAAGTGTTGGGCTGCAGCAGCAACGTTGCTGGTACCTGGAAGTTTAAGCTGATGAAAAACGGGATCTGCTGTGGTCTGGGCTGTGGGAGTCTTCACTCTTCTCCTGCTCCATGCCTGGTGTTTGTGCAGCACAGTGGCAAACACCTCTAGGGATGTGAGGCAGCTGAAAACTAATTGCTGCTTTATTGTCAGGTGCTTTCTCATCCTCTGGCTTCCTGAACTGATTCACCACAATCCTATCAGTGCAAATTGGGACTGTGCAGTTTCTAGGGGAAGGAATAAATTACAGGAATGAGTCAGCTGTGACTGAAACTGTTTCAAACTGCCATGGAACTGTACCTCCCCAACTTGTGACTGACGTGATGAATGGCAATTAATTTTCTTCCAAGGAATACTTCTCTGCTGACACTTGGTTAAACCCCTTATCTTGATTCTTTATAATTTACTGTTAATTCAAGCTGAAGCCTGTCAAGGGTAACTAAAAACTGAAGTTCTTAAATCAGAAGCTGGCAACTCTGTGTTATTCCCAACAAATTTACAATATCATAGTTCTACAGCTTGAACTGACCTTAGAATGAGTTTTTTGTATTAACAAATTGGGAAAAACAGGTCACTTCTGCTACCACAGGCCCTCTTTAACATTTGTTTTTATAGTGAGTTGAGATCTTACCCACAGTTGTCACCGTGAAATCTCAATTACTAAAAAAAAAAACCTAAAACCAACAACCCAAACCCTTTTTACTGATAAACAAAGAAACCGATTTTTTTTTTTTTTGGTTACAGGTTTTTTTGTTTGGTTTGGGGGTTTTTTTCATGTGCAGTGAGGAACACCTTCATAGATGTTTATTGTGGCTGTAGCTGTGCCAGTATAGAATGGTGATATTAGCATGATGTACTGATTTATAGGGACACTGCCATGGTTTAAATTGCCTTATGTAAGTGTGCTGTACATGTGGAGTTCCGTTGCTTTTTCATCCCTGTAGGAAATCATGACCAAACTCAAGTAGTCTATACCAGTAGAAAAATTGGAATATACATCAGACCTGGGACTGAGTTTACAGAATACTTCTCCTAATGACCAAAGGGCTTTCCTTGCATATACCTTGATCCTCAATAGAAACATTAATAAAACAATTAAAATATGAAACTGAACATTCTTTCAGCCAATCCAAGAATTTAATTTTAACAGCTAAAAAGACAATATTTAGGCCTAACTTACAGTGAATTCAGTAGGTGCACAGTATTTAAATATCTTAATTAAACCCAAAGCTTTTGTGAGAGACACTTTAGTAACTTAAAAGATAGACAGGGTTGGGATGATCTGAGGATTTGGTGGTAGCTGACTCTCTTTTAAAAATGGATGAAAAAATAGATGACTCTCCAGTTGAAGAATTCGGCACTTGAGCAGTTTGGTTTGGGGTTGGAAGTATTCAGTTTGAGACAGAGGAGATCTGATAGTATCTCTTCCATCTCTAAGTGTTCTGTCAAGCAGGAATTTCACATAAGCTGGTCTTAATGAAGTTAAAACTAATTTTTTACTGTTGAACTACTTTGAAAAGATAACTTGATGCAAACTTTGTGGATGTTGCTGCAATATTTCTAAACAGCAATATAAAGTAAACAAAGCTTTGGTTTCATAGATGTTATTTTAAATAGCGTGTTCTGGTAGCTTCTCTTTGCTGCTGGAAGAGCTAGAGGGAGGGGAACACCTGAAATTAGTGAAAATGGTGACAGGAACATAATGTAACTTACTCTGAAGATTCTGGAATTGTGATACTCAGAACTTGGCATTCGGCAGCAAATGAAAGGTCTTGATACCACAGTTGAAAACTGACATTAGTGGTGTCGGGACAGCAGTCAAGCAGGCTATTAGGGGTAGGGAGTTAGATTCTCATTAAACGTTAATGTAGGAGGGATTTCCCCGCCTTTAGAAGTTAACTCAAGAAGTTAACTTAGCTTTTGGCAAGTTAACTTCTGGAGTTTCGTTGGAACGTAACTGCTCTGAGCAATGCCTTTATCTGATTGCTTTGAAAAGCGAGACTCTGCATAACGTGAAGACCTGCTGGCATCCAGATTGTGGTTGGTGGTAGTCTGAGAAATTTAAATGTAGTGCTCGCAGATCCCTTCAGATTAGCTGCAGGGTGTATGCATTGCACGGTGGGGAGTTGGCTTCCGTGATAATCTGATTGTCTCCTGACGAGCTTATAGGATGGTGTTCTCACCTTATCAAGGCTGTCTCTTGATCCCTGCGATTTGGAGGCTTGATGAGACCCAGTGAAGGAGTGTGGTCGCTTGTGGGTTGTGCTGTAGAAGAGCCTTGTTGGAACACGTTCTCTCTGCTTGATTTTGGTTGTGACTTGGATGAGGTTTAAGAGGCTTCAAGGGGAGTCTTGCTTTGTTCTTTCACTTCAGAGCCATCACTTGTGCGTGGGGTGCACAGTGACCTCACAGTCTGTGCAAAACTGAGTATGTTCTGTGATTTGCACCTTGCACCAAATCCCGTTGATGTATAGCTCCAGGAAAAGTCTCCATAAGTTCTTATTTGTGAGCTTTAAGTACTAAACAATTTGGGTTTTTTGTTGTTATTGTAATATCAAAAATGACCAAAAAAAAGGGGAAGGGACAACAGATAAAAGTTCATTATATAGCTGGTATGGCAAATGTGTATAGAGAAAATAACACCAGTATTTTTTTTGTGTTGCTTTTGGGGATTTTTTTGAGCAAAAATGTGGTGAAGATAACTAGTGGGAAACAGAATGTGAAGTTAATTTGGCATTTATTCAAACTCTTTATAGTTCTTTATGCCTTGGACTGTGTTTTAGGAAAATACAAATACATCCTTTCCTAGTCTTGTTATTTACTCAGGTCTTGAAATTCCGTGCAAAAGTTGCACTGGTGTCCTTTGGTATTCAAATATTGGAAGATTGGAATTTCTCCCAAAGCTGAATAATATGCTGAAAGATGTCTCAGAGCAGGTATATGCAAATAATGAAAACTAATGTTATAATAAACATGTAACTGCTCTGAATTTCATTGCACTCTTTGCTTTGAGTAGTATGTTATCTTGATAACTTTCTTCCAACTGGAACGTTGTTTCAGACTGTGCTGTTTGAAGAACACTGAGAACATTGACTGTTTTCAGTGGTAGCCACTGTGTGTGACGTGCTTCTGTAGGAGCAGAATACTGACATCTGTTCGGTATTTTCCAGTTCTTAAGATTTTCTTAATTACTGTTGTATTTTCCTCTGAGGGGGGGAAAAGAGATATGACTGTGTGTAGTTAAAAAAGAAATAGTATTCAAGTTCTTAAAAGCTGGAAATAGCACAGACTTTTTATAACAGCCTGGGGCTCTTAACATCTTCACGTTCTAAAACTGTGGTGTTGCTCAATCCGGAAATCTCTCGACTCACTGAACAAAACTGAGCTTTTAGGAGAACTGATACATCTCACAGGAGGTTAGTAGGACTGAGTATGCCTTGTGATGTGTTAAGTAATTCAATTATTTTCAGAAATGTAGTGTCACTGTTGCACACAGTGTTGCTGACAGTGTCAGAAGTTGTGCTGCATGTACAACTTCTATAAGGGATACCAGGCCTCAAACTGAAGTTACATGGTAAGATCCAAGTCTGCCTTAGTGCCAGTTACAGCTTGCCTCTGCAAAGAGAGAAGGGTGGCTATATCTGTTAGATAGCTGAATTAAAACGTTGTTTTGCCAAATTCCTGATAGTTTACTCTTGAACCAGTAGAGTGGTAGGTGTAATACCTGTAGCTAATAAGGATTATCTTATCTTTTGTCAGCCCCAGTAAATAAATGGACTTTTAATGCTTGGGTTTGGCAGTCAGATAATGTAGACATGTTACTCAACCCACTTAGAAAATACATCATAACTCCTGTCCTCAGTAGCAGATACAAGTATTTGCAGTTTAAAGGCCGTGGCTTCTGTCAGACTTGGAAGAAGGTGGAAAAGCTGAATGTTTTACCTTGCACCTGCACAGTCTGTTCAGAGACTGGTGGTACATGACTGCCTGCACCAGGGTGTAAGTGTGATGCTGTCACAGCTACAGTGCCAGAAAGCTTCTTGTTGGAGGATGGTGGGGATTGTGGATCCAGAACCAAGGCTCAGTTGTTCATGTGTTGTCATCCCAGCTGAAGAGAGGAAACGTGTCTGCTTTGCTTCCTTCTGCCCTGTGCTTCCACTGTAGGTGCCGTGGTGCTTACCTGGTGTGCATCAGGGTTGGGTTTCTGCTGGGTTGGTGATGGGAACTGATTCATGGAGAGGCCTGGCAGAGCACCAGAGCCAGTGTGAGGGAGGGGTTGGACCCGAGTTCTTGGAGTCAGAAAGGGAGGAGGAGAGAGTCTCCATCAACAAGAGTGATCAGGTGATAAGAGTGGTTGAGCTGCTTGTGGATTCACAGCTTGGGACAGGGTTGAGGCTGGAAGTATTTACTTGTGGGACTGATAGCATTTGCTGTGCTGTGTGTGATGGAACCACTATCACCTTGCCGGACTTCTTCTGATGAAAAGTTCTACCAAGTCTGATAGGAAATGGAGATTTTTCTGCATAGGATCCCTGTCTCATTTGCTGCAGAGGATTGCAGTCACAGTGTTTTGAAGGATTTTGTTAAGTGTTTGCAAATGGTGTCTGGTGTTCTGAAGAGTCGAGTGTCCTGATGACTTACAGAGGTGTTGAATACTCACAGTTTAGTAAACTGGGGGCTGTGACTGATGTGCTGTGTTAGTGCTACATATCCTGAAAAATCAAACTTTGGCTGAGCTCTTGACAATCCTGAGTTTTGTTGGCTGTTACTAGGAGGGAGTGTGTCATCCCGTTGTGTCAGGAGTCCCGGGATCATAGGTCAGATACCACATCATTTGTTGTTCTGGTAAGAAGTGCTTCAGAGGACAGGGTAGATAAGCACTGATGTGCATGCTGAGCTGCATGGAGTAGTACAATCAGGGGACAGCTGCCTCCTCAGTATTTTTGTTGTACTGGAAAGAAAGTGAAGAAAAATAATATTTAATTATCTGTTCTTAGTGGAAGCTGCTTGTGGCATTTGAAAGAGGAAGATAAAGTTTCTTTGAACTCTGTGTGACCAACCAGTGCCTTGTAACAGTTCAGCTGTTTAGCTTCAGTGATGGCACTGACCACAAGTGTGTTTTTTGTCTTTAAAGTATAGAAGAAAACTACTTTAAAATTAGAACAGGAACTTCATAGCTGACTGAGAATTAGAATAATACATAAAGTGGATCTGGCCTAAGTGTATACAAAGATAAATATGCAGATGGTACGTGAGGAAGAACAGGAATGTTTTTGAGTAGCCTGTTGTTTCTGAGAGTGGCTTTTTATTTCAGAAATACGCACACCTCCTTTGGATTAATAAGGTCAAATAAGAGAAAAAAGATTGCTGATTATTTACCTACTGCTTTCTTCCTAAATTTTTAGTAGTTTAGTGTTTAACTTGTTGAGGAGTAAAAGACAGTAAGGCTGATCAAACCAGAAGAGATCAAGGGTCAGTCTAGCTCAGTCATCTGGTGATGGCTGGGAAAAGAAACGAAAACAGCAGCAAGTACAAGGTGTACTTTTCAAGTCTCCCTGTCTGCTGTTCTCTGTGACTTCAGGACCTCAGAGGCCGTGTTTACAGCTGGGCTTGTAACAGTGATTACAAATCTTCTATGAGATTTTTCTGGTCTTCCAATAATCATTTATATTCCTGGCAAATGGAAGTGTCTTCAACAGTGAGTTCCATATATGACTTGACTGTAGTCTTGCTGACCTTATTAATTCTGAATTATTTGTGTAGCTTGTACATGGATATACCCCTGGGCTGGTAAACAGTTTGATAAGCACTGCTTTAGAGGAACATGCTGTTTTCATGTTGCTCCTTGTACTTTTCATCCTGACAGCTGTGGAAGAAAGAGGGATTGATCCATTTTGTCTCTCTCAGTAAAAACTGGAGATGGGTAACAGAATTTTTGATTCAACAATTCAAAGTCTTCTATCTATGGGAGACCTCTCCTTTTTTATTTCTTTTCATTTTTTTAAACTTCCTAATAATTACAGTTCTACTTTCAGCTGCCATTCATTTCTTTTCCAGTTGGAGGGGAAAAAGAAAATAGAAATCCAAGTTCACATTCTCCTCTGTCTGCTGAGATCTGAATACCAGCAATGCAGCTGGCAAGTTTTGCCAGCCTCTCTTCTCTCCCAAGGAACAGCCAAGTGAAATTGTCAGAAAATGATTGTGTGCTTTAAAATTTGGCTCTGCCTGTTATGTAGCTGGAAGATATAAGAGTGCAAGTATAAAAGCTTGAAACTTAATTTAAAAATAACTGACCTTATCATATAGCAATTTATTCTATACCCATCAGCTCACCTTACGAGCAGAAAAAAACTTTCTCTGCCTGCCTTTGCCAAGCTGAGGGCTCGGATTCTAATTATTATACAGTCAAGTGTTTACAGGAGATCTAAATAAGAAGCAAACACTGCTGGCTGATTTTAGGTGCCCCTTGAAATGCAGTGTAACCTTCCTAAGTAGCAAATGGAAACTATGCATTTGTAGCAGCTTGCTGATGAGACCCCAAACACCTATGAGCTGTAGGTGTGCACGTATTAGAGACAGATTAGTCTGGCTTTTTTGGGGGTGTAGGTAACCTCTGTTTTTAGGCTACTAAGTTTCATATTGATTCACGTGAAAGTAGTTTGTATTTTTATGAGGTCGAGAACTTGATATGAAGAAGGCTAAAAATCTCCTTTTATTTGTTTCTAGATATGAGAAATGAGTGTTGGACGCAGAAGATTAAAGCTGCTGGGAATTCTGATGATGGTGAACATTTTTATTTATGTGATTGTGGAAGTCTCAAAAAGCGGCAGCCAAGAGAAGAATGCAAAAGGCCGTGTTGTTATACCACGTAGCACATTCTGGAGAAAATACACCCCTCACAAAGCTTATTGGAACAAACAGCAGCAGAAGCTTGAACTCCTGTACAACCCTATTCTGGCCTTGCTTTCCAATATGACTGTGGAAGAGAATTTGAGTTCTAACTTGAGCGCTCTCAGTTCCTGTGACCCTGACCCGTGGGTGTCTTCAGAGGTTAGTGACTTTGCAAACCTGCCAGACAGATTCAAAGACTTTCTACTTTATTTGAGATGTAGAAATTATTCATTAGTAATGGATCAGCCAAACAAGTGCAAACATAAACCTTTTCTGCTGCTGGCTATTAAGTCACTTATACCCCATTTTGATAGAAGGCAAGCAATTAGGGAATCCTGGGGCAAGGAAATTGAATCAGGGGATGTGATAGTCAAAAGGGTCTTCTTACTTGGACAGACCCCACCAGAGGATCATTTTCCTGATCTTTCACACATGCTGAAATTTGAGAGTGAAACCCACCAAGACATTCTCCTCTGGAACTACAGAGATACTTTCTTCAACCTGACTCTGAAAGAGGTGCTGTTTCTGAAGTGGGTCAGCAGCAGTTGCGCGAACGTCCAGTTTATTTTTAAGGGCGATGATGATGTTTTTGTGAATACCCATCAGATCCTGGATTACTTGAAGAGCTTATCAAAGGAAAAAGCCAAAGACTTATTTATAGGCGACGTGATCAAAGATGCTGGACCTCACAGAGAAAAAAAATTGAAGTACTACATCCCAGAGAGTGTTTATGAAGGTTCATACCCTCCGTATGCTGGAGGTGGCGGGTTTCTGTACTCTGGTGATCTGGCATTAAGACTGAATAATGCATCTGACCAGGTACTCCTTTACCCTATTGATGATGTTTATACTGGAATGTGCCTTCAGAAGCTTGGGCTTGCTCCGGAAAAACACAAAGGCTTCAAAACGTTTGATATCGAAGAGAAATACAGAAATAACATATGTTCCTACACAAACTTAATGTTAGTACATAGTAGAAAACCTCAAGAGATGATTAAGATCTGGACACGCTTGCAAGATCCACACTTAAATTGTTAAAGTAATGTGCATAAGTCCAAGTCCAAATAACTTTCCAGGTTTGGGTCTGACTTCCTTGGTGGATCACTGAAGCTCTGTTTAATAGTTGAATTTTCTCCCTAAACTTTTTTCCTGTACTTTCAAAAATGAGAATAAAACTAAAATTTGAAGGGATGGCTTGAAGACTTGGTCCTGACTTTTCCACTGTCCTGATGGTCGTTATGTTTCAATACTTGTCTTAATTTTAAAAGAGACTTTGAGGATATAACTAGCTGTCAGTGACTGGTTAGCTGTATTGGAAACAGGGATTGCCAACTGCAATGCATCTTTCATTAATTGTGTTGGTGGAAGTTAATTTTTCCTTGAGTAGTGTTCGTGTGTGGAAACCACTGTAAATTGAAAATACACAAATTGGAGGAATGTAATTTTATCTTTAGATATGAAACATTTACAAGACTTTAACTTTTAGATTTTGTTTTAATGTATAGTTTTCAGTCCTTTTGCACCCCAAAACAGTATTTTCTCCTTTACTTGGGATCTTTTGTGCAAATTGTATCTGTGTCTGAAGGAATTTACCCTTTAATTAGATTATGCCCTTTTTTTTTTTTTTAAACAAGAAAAGCATAATACTGCTTGAAACACCCCTTAAGAGCTCAATATATAAGGAAAAAGAACAGACTTTGTTTGGAGCTGGGCAGTAGGTACAGTAAAGTTGGTCCCTGCCTCACTTAGTTACTAAAGATGACTTATTGTTTATGTTATTTATGTGAAAAGCTACTCTGGTCAATCCTTGTTTCCTGTTTGGGCACTAAATGTGATCAGGTAGCTTGATGGGAATGACTGAAATTGCACATTGCTTATGAGAGCACGGTTTGGATCTCCTGTAAAGCGGCAGCAAATCCAGAATTGTGCAGACACAAAGAGTTTCGGGTTTTGAAACAAACTTTGAAGTTGCATGAAGCCTCACGTAGAGTTAAACATGTTCTCGAAACTCAGATCTTCTGTATTTCCACATCTTGCTTATAAGAATTATTCTAAATAGTGGTTGCTTTCTTTGTACATGTAGAAGTGCCTGTCTATTTATTGTTCAGATGGAAGACCAAAACATTTTCTTAAATATATTTTGTGTAACATTTTATTTGTATAGTGTTGTCATTCAGATATTTAAATAGAGCATGATATTTTAAATCTGATACGTGTAACATGTTAAATAAAGCTAATTGTTATTTTTGAACTTGAAAAATAAAATGTGATTTAAGTATTTCTTGTAATGCTTCATGTTGACTTGCAGAGCTCTAGAATGTGGCATTCAGTAAAAGGACATAAAGCAAAAGGCTTTATTTCTCTAATGCTTGTGTAGCAGGCTATCAAGAAAATGTCACAATTGTGCATGCATTCGTTAGATACCGGAATAGATGGACAACTCTGGCGAAAGCAGGGGGACGTTAAGTGCCCTGGGAGAAACAGTAAGTACAGAGATAATTGCCTGTACAATGCCACTGCTTGTGCGACTGAAAGGAGTCAAGGAATGGATTGAATAGCTGGCACTTTAGTTTTTGTTTGAAACAACTTGGCAGCGACAACTCTTTTCCTTTGCTTCTTCACCTGCTTTTTCCCCTTCATTTACCCTGAACAAATGCGGTACTTTGTTTGCGTCTGGTCTTCCACCTTTTTGTTCTGTAGATGATGGTGTCGGCCCCAGGGTAGGTAAAAGACAGACTGTGCTCTGGTGCTGTGCCGTGAGGTTTGACCTTGTGCTTTGTCGTTCCTCGTGAGAAATTACACCTTTCTGAAAGAGAGGCAGGTTTTACTGTTCATGTTTTACTTCCTAGTCTGTTGTTCCTAGCACCCTGTTTCCTTAAATACTAGCGGGATTTTTGTCAAGTTTGGGCCAAGTGAAAGAAAATAAGTTATGCTGATGATGGGAGGTGCAAGGAGAGATGTAGTGTCAAGAGTCTTGAGGGGGAAGGAGGGGTTGCTGAGTAGAGACATGGAGGGGAGGGACAGAGACAGGCAAGTGAGCACTAAACATACTGATGAGGTCCATGGAAGGATCAAACACACAAGAAAGGCTTGAAGGGGAAAAAAAAAAAGGGACAGGGAAAAAAGCCCAGGATTTAAATGGTGTGAGTAAGGTAGGGTGGAGTGCACATGTGATACTAAGTGAAATGGGTGGGATTGGTGGAGTGCCAGCATTAATTGTGTAATTTATACCTGTAACCATGAGATCAAAAACAGGCCTCTTGCATAGGATGCCCCTGATAATAAGGAAAAACAGGCTGAGCGGTACTTGCAAAGGAGAAATGCTGTGAGAAAGCATCTACCCACCTCCTGAAGTGACAAGAGAAAAGGGGGAGAGGAAAAGGCTGAGCAGGTGGTGCTGGTGGGGTGAAGAGGTAAAAGGTTCTGGGGAGGAGATTGGACAGACCAGTTTTGTTTACCGTGAGCATGGAGAAGTTCTGGTGACTGTATTATCCAATTATGTCTCTGGTCCACTCCCGTGGAGAAAGAATTGTCTTGACAAATAACTGAGAGTGTGTGGAGTATAAAGAGTAAGCCAAATAAATATCAGAGATAAGATGCACAGAATGCATCCAGAAGTGTGGTGGTAATGGGATTTGGGGACAGTTGGGAAACAGAACGTGAAAGTCTTTGAAAAACAAATAACATGTATCTGCTGTATTCTGCTGTATCTTTCTTAAATACTGCTAAATACTTAAAATTTCTGTTACATTTTTCTTAAACTTAAGGGAAAGAGTCTACTAAGATGAAAGCATGGTAAAATTTCACTACAATGGAAATAATGGAATTTTAAAACTGAAATAAGAGGTGTTTAGATGAGACATTTGAATGTGGATACGATATTTATTTATTTATTCTTCCCTGAATACAGCAGGGAAAATGAAGTGCTGCTGTGATTAAATAACATTGCATCAGGGTGAACCATTAGAATCCATTAACTTGTTTGTATAAAGGCTCAGACCTTTGTTACAAAATCCAGTTGGGAGGAGGAAATACAGGATAAGGAAGGTAAATGAGCTATAATTAATGCACAAATTATAATGTTTATCTTCTAGAGGATGGAGTCCCTGTTTTCTGCCAGTTGGTTATTTAGCCTGTATGCACTTACACTTGGATCCCTTCCTCCCCTACCCAGCTTTTTTTTATGTAGGCTTGAGTGAAATGTAGTGCTTGACAGGACTGGTGATAAGAGAATTCCTGGCAATCCTTTCTGCTTTTCAGTGTTGGGAGCACAGAGAGCCAGACTTCAGAAGAGTTTTGGCTGGAAAACACAGGAAAGCGGCAAACTAGGATTCACTAAAATTTTTGCATTAGGTATGCAAGTCAGCAGGGATCCACAGGCAGGTAAATCCTTAATTCTGGGCTTTGTGATGCAGTAATGAGCAATCCAGCTCTTATCTGGTGCTGCTGTTGTTCTGATCTAGTTTACAGTAAGCAGTTTACCCCCTGAAATTTGGCTTCCTTTCTCTTATTGCACCTCATATGCATAAGATTTCCACTGTACTTATGTTTTCCTGAGGGCACCAATCCAAACGAGTTCATGTCTGCAGTGAACTACTTCCTCCTCACAGAATAATCACGAACCCAACTTAGCAAGCAAATAAGACAGGGAGAGCTGCTTAATGGATCCCTTTTACAGACAGTAATCACGGAGGTGGTTCTGAGTGGAGGAATACCAATCAGCCCCAGCACAAAACATCTCTCTTCAAATTCTCTTCATTGTATTCCTGTAACTTCTTAAAGCTGTTGCTGGATGAGGATGAGAACAAGAGTGGGAGTGAGAAGTTAGTAAAGAAAACCGCAGTTCTGGAAGCAAATTTTCAAAATGACAGGAATGATGAAAAACTGAGCAGGTCACTTTTTCTTTTGCTTGTGCTCAGATCAGGTATTTGGTTGTTAATCACAGTTTGTTTATATTTATATTGGCCCAGCCTGCTCGAAGTAGTGTTTAAACAGCTCTGGGTAGATTCTGCTGAGCAGCACCTTGTGGGGTTTGCACGCCAGCCTTTTCAAAAGATAAACATCCATTTTCATTTGTCAATGAAAACATTTGTACCCTGTCTAACATCTGACTGAATGAGGTGAGTTGGACATAGTCTGGTCTCGGTGTATCCGCCATCACTTCAGGCTCTGTTAACATCTACATAAGTATGGAACAAATCTCTATGACCTCAAATTTTGCTCTGTTTTCTGTATTTTCATGTTATTGCACTTATTCTTTGAGTTGTCTTCAAGCCTAAGCGCTTCAGACCACAAGTTATGTGCTTATAACTCAGCACATAACTGCCCTCTGTGCTGTAGGGGCTGGGGCACTGACAGCATGCAGCGTCTTTGCTCTCTGAGGAACTGTGGAGGGCGGCCTCAAAACTTGCCCATGTAGGTTTATTGCCCAGTTTTCATTTTCAGGTCAGCAGTCTGGTATGTGGTAGGATCACTGAGGCCTGGCAAGTGTGACTCAGCTCTGAACTGGATGGGAATGGCAGGTTTGTGCTGGCTCAAAGGGAATTCATTCAGCCCTGAAGGACAACGAACACATGGGATCTCTGCTTTTGGAGCCTCTCCTGTTGCTGTTAGTCAGGTTCTGAAAAGTTACTGATCTTAGATGAAGTCCTTCTGTTCATCTTACCTGCTTTCTTCTGAGAGGGGGGGATTCATACGAATACATTCTGCATTTCCTTTAGGAAATGAATCAAGATAGAAATTTGCACCATGTCAAATTTTATGTAGAATTCCAATCAGTCTTCTAATTTCTGGGCTCCTTGGCTTACCTCTGCTTGTTCAACCTGTGTCAGTTACAGTTTTTCCTGCTAAGCTCCCTGTCTAAATAAATCTGTCTTTCTTGCTTTGTCATCATGTCTTTGTTCCCTCTGTCCTGTGTTGTCTCATCTATTGGTAGAGACTGAGTGCTTGCCTCACCAGTAAACCTCAGGGTTTTCTGAGAAACAGAAACACCTCTTTGGATTCACTGGAATGAATGGATCCCTCTAGCAAATGGATTTTGACTCCCTCAGACAGAGTAGTCTTAAGGTACTTCATTTTGTGGCTTGATGTTCAGTGACAGACCCTTAAACTATGGAGGAAAGAGAGTTTAGAGAGTGTTCACTGGCAATTCACCTGAGAGATCAGCTTTAAAAAAAATTTACAAAATCACTTACTTCTATCAGAGTCTGATTCAAACTGTTTCAAACAGTGGAGTAAGTGGAAGAAAAAAATGCTGAGCTGCGAAACAAGCTGTAAACTTTCTAATTTTGGGAGATTTCTACTGTCACTGCCATTGTAATACCTTTAATCAAAACTGCCCTGAACAGATTTGGAGAGAGTTTCTACAGGAGTTAGAAAAAAATCCCCAAACATCCCCTGTTAGCTTTTAAAGCCAAGAGCTGCAGCTTGGTATTTGTTGTGGCTGTATTTTTGTGTCCTTTTCCCCTCTCCCTCCGTCCCTCCAGCTAAATTTTGGCCGAGTTCCGCAATGCGAGGAGGTTGTACGTGATTCATTTGTGTTTCCTTGTGTACCTGAAATGTGTCATCTGTTTTTTATTCCGCTACTCCTACCACTGCCTCTGATATTCCTCCTCTTCCAGGAAAGTCAATTATCTCATGACAGTCTGAATTTTGTCTCGTTTTGGGGACACCACGTGTGCGTTGTGTCAGCAGATCAGCAGGAGCCACTTGTGTGATGAGTGTTTGAACTGCATGAAAGGAGGTCACGAACTTTGAGAACACATAACCTTTCATTTTTGCAATAAATTTGTAACTTCAGAAAACATCATCCTGCAAGTAATTTCTTCCTTGTTTTCTTATCTGTAAGATCGTTCTGGTTCTTAATATTTTGTGCTCTTACTTTCCAGTTATCCTGTAACATTAGAGAGTTAGCTGTTGTGATAGAGCTGCAGGTAGTTGTGGGATTTATGTCCAGTCTTTTTGCTAAGTAGGGAGGCTGGCATCTCTCTCAATGGAAATCAAACCTGAAAGCTCACCTCTGAGTAGAGGTGAGATTAAAAATATCCACTTTTAGACCAAATTTTACTGAGATTTGAAATATTCTTTAGCAATACTTTTGAAGAAAATAGAAGCATATTTGTGTACCTAGAGACTTGTTGTGTTTTATTTCATTTCCAAAATCTGCATCCTGGGTTGCATTTCTTACTGTCCCATATTCAAGCACATACAAATGATTTTTTTTTTAAAAAAGGGGGGAGTGGCTGCAGGAAATTCCTACTACAGACATTACAAAAGCTTTCAGGTAAGCAACTGCCAGGGTATGAAATAATAGGGTGAGATGAAGGAACAAATGACCCCTTGGTTTGATGGGTGTCTTATTTAGGCACAGTGGGAAGTGAGGGAATTTTTTTTTTTTTTAATAGATGTAAAACCAAAGGAAATTTGCCTTTTTCTTTCCTTTCGATCTTTCCAGTACGTGAGGAAGGAGACTTTGGCTTTAGACATAGGTTTGGCAGCTGCCCAAGAGATCTGAAAGTTTCATCTTAAAACAAAAATAAATACCAGAGAGGCCAGTAAACTGTTGCTTTTCTTAAACCTGTCCTGCGTGGTTTTGATACCCTCCTGGGTGATCAGCAGTAGTGATGCTCAGATGAAGATAATGATGAGTATCACTATCAAGGCAGTATAAACATAAGCCATGCTTTGTGATACCTAGAAATTGGATGACTTTCAAGAGAGGTGAGTTTTGTTTGTGCCCTTCAGATTTCAGAGAGGTTCCTTGTTGGAATTAGTCTGAGAATTTGTTCTTGTTTTTAGAGCTGTCATCTGTTCTCCATATAAATATAACCTGGATTGTTCTAAAGTAAACTCAAGGAAGAGCTGTATTGGTTCTAACCAAGGGTAGATTGGTCCTCAAGCCCCTCAGAGGGAGAACAAAATGCTTCTGGTACCTCACAAGAGCCTTTAATCATTAGAAGCTGCTTCTAGACTATGGTGGTTAGTGACAAGCCACAAGATCATCTTCTAGGAATTTGTCTTTTTTTTTTTTTTTTTTTTTTTTTTTTTTTTTTTTAAACCTTCAGTGGCAAAGAGCTTTGCAACATAATTATGTGCTGTATGAACATTCTGTTATCTGGTGCTTCACGAATGAGAAAGTCAGCTCCCTCCTCCCTACCTTGCAGTTTGGAGTGGACATAAGTACTAACCTATCTACCCTTATCAAAGCCTGTAAATTGTGCCTAAAAGGTCAAAAAATTTACTTGTGGGGTGGCAACTTGGCTTTTGAGCCAAACACTTTATTCTGCCAGAGCTGTGGGAACATTGTGAGACTGCAAAGTATGTACAGGGTGCTACCCCTGATCTCCTGCACGGTCTGTGCCTGCTCAGTAACAGCCTGCAGTGCTGCTGATTACTCTTCCCAGAGGAAAATGAGATTCCAGGGAGGTGTTGCCCCCCTGAATCCACAGGGCATGTGGGTTTAGCACGAGGGGTACCCTTGTTATCTTTTCGGAATGGACCATCCCCAGTGGGTATTGCTGGTACAGCCATCAGTGATACAACTTAAACCCTTGTGATCCCCTTGTGATCTCTTAGTAACAAAGTATAACAGGAAAAATTGAAGTTTTATGTGTGGTTACATGATGCATTGAACAGGGTGTTTTTCCTCCATGAGGTGTGCCTTGACATGTGATACATGCCAGCAGTTCTTATTCAATGTTTATTATCCATTTGTTCTGTTCTAGCTTCCTGATTTTTAATTCCTGTGCTTTCTTCCTCACAGGAAAGCAAGATGAATGAACCATTTTAGCTATAAGTGAAAGAATGTTAAGTATGAGAAAATGGGGTTCAGAGCTGCTGGAAAGTTAATGCCACAGTGGGGGGCTATGGGGGGATTTTCTTTGAGCTCTAATTGAAGCATCTCTATTTTTCAAAACTATTCATGTTTGATCTAGGTTTGGAACTGACTTCCTACTATTTGCTACACCAAATCACACTTGCTTATGCCAGAATTTGTTAAATTTCCCAGCTCTCTTCTGTGTTGCCTGAGCCATCCTGTGTGATGGAGTTGCAGCTGCCTGCTAGAAAGTAAAGTGAAATATGTGTCTGTGTCTTGGGAGAAGGAACTGGCATGGACCCAATGCACTAAATCTCAGATGAGGCCTGTTCCTTTATTCTACTTCTCAGGCAGTTCCAGCACATGGGAGGGCCCTCTCATACCTGCATGTGCTTTTTCCCTACTCTGAATGTGTTTTAGGGCAGGAGAGAAAATGGACGTCCTGGTCTGTGCACAGTTGAGTGGTTAAGAGTGTAATATCCATCCTGGATTTGTTTTTGCTTGTTCTCAGGTGATCTCTTCAGGATTTTCCCTGCTTTAGGATGTTTGTTGTATGTAGCTGGTGTTTAATGCTAGAGAGATCTGAATCATTTGCTCAGGGTAATTGATACTGACCTAATTACACAGATGAGTTTTTCACTGAAGTTTTTAATGGTACTTAATAATTAGAAGAGTTCTTCATTCCCCACATCTGTGATTCAGTCCTTTGCCTTTCACGCCTCCAAACAACAAAGGCATTTGATGAAATTATCTCCCTGTTTATTTTGTGTTGGGCAACTCTCCGAGGCCCTGTGCCTCCTGCCCAGAGAAGCAACGGGAGTTGCTGCAGTTTAACCTCTCCATGGAGAGAACTGTGGTTGAATTCAGCGATGCTCTATTGTCCCTCATCTAAACCAGGAGAGAATATGGATGAACTCTGATCTCTGCAGGAGATTGCAGAGGTCAAATGGGGATAGGGAGACTCTCAGACCACAGCTGTGTCCATGGCTGTTGTGCACAGCGCAGCTGTTTGTTCAAGAAATCCTTAAGCCACATTTGCTACATTGGGATTTATTCTAGAGAAGATACATCTTTGTGTCCTACTTGCATCCATCCCCAAAGTGTCTGTCTGGAGAGGAGGATCTTGCGTAATCTGGTAGAGTTGCTCTTTACCCTCCTAACTGATGAACGTGCGGGGTTGTGTCCTGAGGTGCTGCAGTAAACAGGAGAAGCCCAAACGATAAAGTCATCACCTCTCCCAGTTTCACCAGGCTCAGAAAAGGGGTTAGAGGCCAGCATGGTTTCAGACCTACATAACTCCTGTAATGAAGCAGTTGTGCACTTCCACCAGCAATCCAGCGGGGCGGGAATGCAGCTGCGCTCGCTCCCATGCGGAGCAGCTGGAGTGCTATGGTTGGCTGGGCCTTGCCAAAATGACTTCCTATGCTCCTCTGCAGGGGAGAAGGGGAAGGAGGGGGGGATAAACACAGATTAAAAAGCCTGGCACAGGAGTGTTTTTTGTAAATGAAGGGTCTGCCCTTCACTGAGGGGCAGCGAAGGTCATCAGAGCTGGAAGGATTTCACAGCTGACGGCAAACCTGGCAGAAACCTCGGCCCACTCCTGCATCCCAACAGAACACCCGATGAAAATCCTAGTGGAAAACTGATGCACAGAAATATTTGAGAGACTTCCCCCCCCAGGTCTGTATCTTGTGAAGCACAGTGGTTTCAAAAACACTGTGGATAGCTTATTTCTAGAGACATGTTTACACCTTGCATATCTCTGGGGGCTAAACAGACACCAGAGCACCCGTGTTGGTGTAGTTCTGTGAGAGTGAGCAGATAAACATGGTGCTTCAGGGATGATGTTATTGTTTCTATCCCCAGAAGGGAGATGTGTGAAAGGAAAGGGCCCAAATTGTGCAAAAGAGAACAACCACCATTTCATTTAGTCACCCAGCATTTGTTTCAATAAACTAGTGCTGCTTTAACATTATATTAAACATCTCTCCCACCAACTGATTTATAAATTCTCCCTGAGTTTCTTCCTTTTACTTTTGGTCTGTTCTGAATATCGCAGTGTCTGGAATTTGTCTTTTATAATGATCTATAGCATGGCGTGATGCCAGCCTCTACTCCAGGGCATTTTTGTTCATGTTAAGATTTGAAAATCTTTATAAACATACACTTGGAGGAAAAATAGTTTGGTATTTAAGAAACAGGATAAAGAGTTAGAAGAGCTCAAGTGCTCTTACCAGCTGTGTCATATCCTCCGAGGCTGCCATTTTTTGGGGCAAAAAAATGAAAACTGGGCTCTGTAACTCAGCTCCAGGATGTTTCCACACTGACTCATGGAGCTGCTGCAGAGGAAAAGAGCATCCAAGATGTGCTACATAAATATAGATAATAACTCAGTGAACACTTTTTGTCCCTAACCTTTTGGGCACATGTTGGTACCTGATGTGAGAGTAAATATTTGAGAGAGGCACAGTTTTGAGAGGAGCCAAATGGTCTGTAACAGAAATTAGACCTCTGTTATTTGGGCTGTCCTCCTCACCCACCGTCTTTGGTCCCAGGCAGGTGAGCATAAGACAGTTTCTTGCAGGAACCAACACAATCTACAGCATGTTCACACTGAACTGGAGGTGAGCAGTGGGATAGGACAGCTTGCTCACGAGGGGAAGTTTCTCAGGGTGATGGTGATGAGGAGGACATGGGTAGCCTAGGGAAGTTCAGAAGGAGCTGTGGGAGGCCAAGTGAAATGGGAGGTAGATGTGAAGGAGGAGGGTGGAAGGTGACATGGTGAGGGAATAGGTGTCACCTGTTGCTGCTCTGGAGCAGGATCTTGGGGTTGCTGTAGGTAGGCTGGGAAGTGGTCAGAGCCAATTGCACGCCAAACATGGTAAGGAAAGGGATAGAGTAAATCCATGATCCATCCATATTTTCAATACACACATGGTTTGGGTTTCCTCATCTAAAAAGGACAGAAGAGAACTGCAAAAGGTGCAGAAGGAGACCACAAGGATCCACATGTGGCAGCTTCAGTCTGTGTGAGGTATTAAGTCTTGGATTTAGAAAGAAATTACTGAAGAAGGGCATGAGAGGGGATTACACAATCATGAGCATCCTGGAGAAGCAGGAAGCGAAGGTCTTCAACAGGAGCCAGCCAGAGCCACAAAGAAAGATGATGGTTTTTTTACACAGAGCAGGGACTGGATTAATGGAGCAACCAGCCTGAGGAGTTTTGAGTGTTAAACATATATATGGGCTCAAGGGAAAACTGGGCAAGTACTTGAAAAAGGGAGTCAATGTCGGGAATGCAGTATTTGTGTGGCAGGTGTCCCTGAGCAGAAATCACACCTGGCTTAGAAAACACCTGAGCTGAAACCCACCGGAGGGAGGGGCAAATAACTTACATAGTCATCATCTTCTTGCTCTTCCCTGTTCCTTTGTTCATAACTGCTGTTGGAGGTGCAGACAGGGCTGGGTGGACCATTGGCCTGACCTGGTGGTGATTCTGATGTTCTGACAACACCTTTAGCAGTGTTGTCAGTGTTGTTAGCAGCCAGCCCAAAAATCTTTGTTTCCTTAATATACAGAATTTCTAGCAATTGTCTGTAGTATAACATGCAAGAACATCAACTCTATAATAACTTCACAGAAGATAATTATTTTCCTCATTTTCACAACAAGCCATTGCATGTAGGCAGCAGTCATTTACTTTGTACTCTCCGTTGCTGTCGAATAGGCTGAGTTGGAAGGGACCCTCAGGATCATTGAACCCAACATCCCAAGAATCCCACCAAGTGCCTGAGAATGTTGTCCAAATGCTTCTTGAACTCTGTCAGGCTTGGTGCTGTGATCACTTCCCTGGGGAGCCTGTTCCAGTGCCCAACCACCCTCTGGGTGAAAAACATTTTCCTGATATCCCATGTAAACCTCTCCTGACTCAGCTTCATGCTATTTCCTCGAGTCCTGTCACTGGTCACAAGAGTGAAGAGATCAGTGCCTGCCCCTCCACTTCCCCTCGTGAGGAAGTTCTAAATGCAATGAGGCCTCCCCTTGGTCTCCTCCAGGCTGAGCAAACCAAGTGACCTCAGCTGCTCCTCATAAGGCTTCTCCTCCAGACCCTTCACCATCTTTAGGGCCCTCCTTTGGATGCTCTCTGATAGATTAATGTCATCTTTATATTGTGGTGCCCAAAACTGCACACAGGACTCGAGGTGAGGCTGCCTCAGTGCAGAGCAGAGCAGGACAAAACAATTGGGCTGTCCTTTGACTGGCTGCCATGAAGCTCCCCCGAATGACAGTTCTAAAGCTCAGGCTTTTGAAGCAAGAGTAACTCTGGCTCTGCAGACAACTTGCCAACTTCTTGAGTGAGATGAAGTGAGCAGAGAAGGAGAGGAAGCTGGTGTCACTCAGTGGTGGCTTTGCTCAGTGCTTACATTTCTACTGTTAACCTAATATTTGAGGTTTACATCAGTAGTGCTTTGGTTCTCATTTCTTCCTTCCACTGTACACTTGGGGAAAGTAGTAAATGCCATTTCTCAGCTGGTTTTGTTGGCTGTGTAACCACCTGGGAAGGAAAGGCCACTTGGAATGTGGAGGTATTTTGCTCCAGTGCCTGGAGGGATGGGATGGCATGGCATGGCATGGCATGGGCAAGCTGCTCTCCCCCACAGCAACGCTCCTCACTTCTCACACGAGCTTCCGCTGCTCTGTCCATCCGTGTCCATATCCACTGACTGCTGGAGTGCCTGCTGTTCTGGATGCTGATGTTTGGGCTTGGGCAGACACCCCAGCTTACACTCACTTCACATCATGGATGAGTCTTCATTGGAATGAGTGCCTGCTCAATGAGGAAAGTTAAGATGGGTTTATCTGTGGCTGCACAACACAAACCCAGCTGGGTTGAGCCACCAGCAAGAGTGTGGGGAGGCCAACAAGGAGGGACCTGGCAGAGAAACCAGCCTGGGAGAGCAAAGGAAGGCTGGGAGTGAAGAGGTTTGTGTGATATAAAGTGTATCTCTCTTGCTAGAGGGTCTTACGGAGTGGCTGGAGGCAAGGGAAGGTATTTAAGTCTGTTCAAGGTAACCTGAGTGCTCTATGCTGAGTTTTTTGCAGATGTGTTCAGATACAGGTTGTCTTCCAAACCAGCACTACCCTGACTGAGCACTTACATGGGAGGGACGTTGTCCCCAAGTGCTCGTGCAGTGGCAGCCAGGGGTTTTGCCTGGTAGCTCCCATCCCAGTGGAGCTGGGAGCTGATTCAGGCTGGCGAGGCAGGAACAAGCACTGTAGGCTTTGATCCCCACCAAAGCCAGGGTGATGTGGGCAAAACAAAGCCTCAGGGGGGCTTTAAGTCTCAAAGAACATATTTGAATAAATTATTTCAACATCTGACTGTTCCTAAACCCTTCCCCTCCAACCAATGGTGTCAGTAAAGTTTGGATTTGAGACTGAAAGTCTTTACATATAAAGAAAATTCCTATCTTCTGATTTTGCTCTATTAGGGCAAAATGCTGCACAGATAATCCTATTTACAGCCGTGAGGCAGCTGCTTTTCATTAGGATCCTTTGCTATAAGCCTGGCTGTCAAACTACTTCTGCAATTAAAGAAAGACTATCTCTGCCCCTCTGCTCCATGGCCACCAGGCTGCCAGGGCAACAGTGGCAGTGGGTGAACCAAAGCCTTGTGGTGACCCCAAAGCCTTGTACAAATAAGCTCCACAACACCCAGCTGAGCACAAATGATCCAGCTGGGGGGAATTTTGATGGCTGCTGGTGGCTAAGAAACACCAGCCAGTGTAATCAGGGGATGTAAGGTCCTGTTCCACGGCAGAGACCTATTTGTTGAAAATACATATAAATGAATTACCAGATGAATTGGGTCCTGCAGAGTTATATCTCTTGCACAACATCCTCCCTGGTGCAGCGTGGGTGGCTGATAGGAGCAGACTCCCCTGTGGCAGCAGAGGAACTCACAGCCCAATTGTTTCAGACAGACCCAAAGAAGTGGCAACCAAGTTATCATTTGACAAATCCCCTTTCCAAGCGTACCTCTTACTGACTTCTTTAAAATTTAATTTTAATTTTCAGAGCCATGAAGGGCTGCAATATTTGCTCAGCCTATTTTTTAACCAACCATCATTCTGGTTTACTGCAGGTGGGATTTTTCTCCTTGGCTTATGAGTTGCTGTGGCTGCTGGCAGTTGTTCAGCTAATGCAAGCTGTTGTTCAACTGGGTTTTTGCTCCCAAGGTCCTTCCCAGCCCATGCAGCCAGGAGAGTGGGGAAGTATCACACATGGACACAGGCCAGCTCTTTGGCATGACAGCTGTTTCTAACATCTGGATTCCTTCATGTGAGCTCATTAGCCAGAAGTAAAAGAAAGTTCAGGCTGAAGGGAGATGAATTTCCCCTTAGATAGCTCTTTTAGTCTGTTCTTTGAGGACATTCATGTTACTGGCGTAGTCATTTGAACATCCAGCTGGAGGAATTGGATGTGTTTCTGATCTTTTCTCAAAGAGTTGATGGCTGCTGCCAGCATGGACCCAGTCATCACCCCTCTGAGCCTGCACAAACCATCTGGAAATTAGACCTTTCAGGCTGAGCTCACGTTTGCCCCGAAATCAGGCAGGGTTTTGCCACGGGCTTTGCTGTATAGCCTCACTGCCTGCAGTAGGTTACTTCTGAGCAGCCCATTCCCCCAGGGACTTCCACCAAAATATCTGGCTTTTTTCTGAAGCTGGAGGCATCATCGCTCATATCTGGATGATTTTGAAAAGGTGCTGCCAGGCACAATATTTGGGAGCCCTTTGGTCCCTGCACGGAGCAGTAAAAAAAATCCATTTCTTTTATTGCTTTTGCTGCTGTGATCCCCCAGTGGCTTCATGGCGTGGATGTACAGAGCAGAGTTTCCTGCAGCCTTTCAGAGCTAGGATTCGTCCTCATTTTTATGATTTGTTTGTTGGATTTTCAACATTTGTCTTCACTTCTCCTCTGTGTGAGAGTCTTTAGCAAGAGCAGGAAGTGGTAGCTCTGTACCAGGCATCATGCTCCAGAACCACGTGCAAGTAGTGGCAGTAGAGGAAAAAGTGGTGGTGTGTTCTTCAGTCAAACTTCGACACTGTTTCCTAGACCACTTCCTGGCTACATCATCCTCACAGCACCAGTTTCTTTGCTGGCACCATGGGGGATTTCCCTGCAATCCCTGCTGCCTTCCTCCAGCATGTTTCAGTCCCAGATTTGGTAGGTGCCCAGTGAAGTCAGCAGCAGCACGCTGGAATTGAAACCTTTTCCCATGCTGAGAGTTGCAAGGCAACAGTGCTGCCAGACTCCTGGAGTAGCTGCTGACTGTGGTGGGGCCGAGGGAGAGGGGAAGAGAGGGGTTTGTCAGCCCTGACAAAGCATGTTTGAATGCATCTGGTGTGGGCAAGCACCACGTGTTGGCTCACTGACTCTGGCCATGCATGTCTGCTTGTGGAGCAATGAACATCCCCCGCAGAACTCACCACCAGCCTTCAGGCACTGCCACCAGCTCAGGGCACACGTCTGGTCGAGGTTTCAGCAAATCTGATCCCATGCTTCCTAGCCAGTAGAGGTATCAGAAGCAAGGGTGTATGTAACAGACCTTGCTGAGAAGATGGGGTGAGTATTACCCCAGGGAAAATGGGGAGCTTGTCTAACCAGGGCTGTGCAGATCTATCCAGGGCTTCAGGAAAATCCCTCTTCTAGGGCCTCACCTTCATGGCATGTTTTGCCAGGACACCAGGGAGGCTTACCAGCCCTATGCAGAGCTGTGATGGGTCAGTCCCTTTGCAGACCCAGGTCACACTGGCTTGGAACAGAGACAACTCAATGCAAAGAGCAGTCTGCACTGAACCTGTGTCTGCATCAGGACAGGACTTTTGCAGCAATCCATTGACACCCAGTCATTCCCCAGCAGGCAGGGAGTAAATCACATCAATCAGTGGCCACAGCCTTAGTGGCATCTGTTTTGCATATTTTTTTTCAGGTGTTTAATTTTTTTTTTTTAATAGAGAGAACAGGATCCCCCTCCCTTGTCCCCAGCTATGCAATAATGAACCAACATGGAGAGGAACTGCAAAGGGTTGTGGTCACCTCACACCCACTCTGTGCTGTCACAAGAAGGTGGCAGTGAGGGACAGAGGGTCTGCTGCTGAAAAATCAAGTTTCTCAGCACATGGATCTATGTCTGTACAGTCATCCTGAAAGTTTGGGGTGGGTGCTAATGCATCTGTTCCCTGGGCACCACTGTGCTGACATCACATCACCACCAGGCCAGGCTATGCTGTTTTGGGGCAGAAGAGAGTAATATAGTGAGTTCTTTTGCTAGGCTGGGAAAGTCCCTAAGACACTGGGCTTTCCCCACGTCTGTGATGCTGGCACAGAGACACAAGGCTGCATCTTACCCACCCCAGCAAACTCCCCCAGAGGTGATGGGAGCCAGTATAGCAGCGAGCCAGGTGGGAAACACTAGATTTTGTTATTGGTTCTTGAAATGTGGTCCCTGCAGAGGGAACTGCTGGTTAGACTGTTGCTGGCATCTCTTTTGGTGTTGCTGCTGCTTTTTGAGGGAAAACAGATGTGAACAAGAGAGACTGGACTCACCTGAGCAGGGTGGCTGCTTGGGGAGGAAGATGGCCCCTATGGATGGGGATTTGGATGGAAAATTCCTCCAGCACTGTTGCCACCCCGGGGGACCCTGAACGAGTCCTTCTGCTGCCTGTGGTGGCTGAAAACAGCAATTACCAGCAGAATAACAAGCCCAGTTCCCTCCTGGGGGCTCATTGCTCCCAAGTGGTTCCATTAGCCCTTGCTTGCATAAAGCAGGGAGGATAATGCCACTCTCATCCTGGCTGCATTGGTCTTATTTTCATTTCTTCCCAGTGAAGCATCACTGCAGGATCACTGGAAAAGGAGGGGATGCAGGAGCTCTGTCCAGGTGCCTAGTGGTTCAGAGGTGCTTTCCCACCATGGCTGCTGGGAAACAGAGCCCCATGGTTAGTTTTGTGCCCAGCCAGCGTGTGAGTAAAAATATGAGTCATGATCCCACAGCCCGTCAAATTGCTTTGGTCGCCCTGTTTCAGGCAGTCATTATTGATTATTTTTAGCTGTAAAAGGGGGCAGGGAGGAATGAGCTCGGACACGGCTCCCTGCTGCTATTTCAGAGGATTTGTTAGGTTTGCAGCTGACTATTGAGAGATTAATAGACAAACCCCAACCACTTTGGTATTGTCTGCTCTTTATTTTTAATATAAATCAGTTTTGCAGTGGTTTGCAGGACACAAAGCTGTCTGCAGCCTGGGTTTCCTCCCACCAGAATCCATGGCCTGGCTGGGTGTGGGGCATCATTGCCACAGGGTTTTTGTTCTGCCTTTTCTTCCTGATGCTGAGGATGTGCAGAAGGTGGCAACTGTTCCAGGAATGGGATGAACCTGCCTATGCCCTACAGTATGCAAGTCCTCCCAGGTCCTCTAGAGCTGTTTCTCCCAAGTGAACCTGGCTTTGGAATCTTATGGTGTCAAAGAGATGGCCATCAACCCTCTTGCCTGCCTGCTCTGAGGCAGAAGGGCAATGTCTGCCCCTGCCAGGAGAGACTAGAGGGCATAAATCCCTGGCTGTGGTGACAGCTGCTCTGTCCCTCTCATCACCAGATGAACCACCTCTAAACCCACCTTTCATCTTTTTTGGTTGCAAGCAGCTTTCTGGATCTGCCGGGCAGGAGCTGTGGCTGCTACGAGTCCTCTGTTGAAGGAGCAAGAAAAGTCACCCTGCAAGGAAAAAAAGAAAGAGAAGGGATGTTTTTCCTGCCTTGCTAATGAGCTGAAGTGGCACAGCAAAGTGTCAAATGCTCTCTCTGGCAGCAGGATGCACCTGATGAGTTCCCCTGTTGCAGGATAATCACACGGGGAAAAAATTAGTGCCAACACCTGAGGATGCCCTCATAGGAAAAACAACATGTTGCAATGTGGTTGTTAGACTTCGACTTCTTGATGGGTTTTATTTTTTTTTTTGAGCAATACTGGTTTTCAGCTGGATTTCTCCTTTCCAGCTGCAGTAGGAGCCAACTGCAGTTGTTGGTACAACCGGTTTTGCTCCTCTGGGGAGCAGGAACATCCTTTGAGGTGAGGTGGGAGGTCAGAAGTGGGTCAGGACCGGTAGCTCTTGTTTTGTGGATGCAGTAGTGGGTCTAACCAAGCCTGCCACAGCTCAGTTGTGGAAAAGACAGCAGTGGGAATCTTTAAATCAAGTTGATATGGATCCCATAGCATTCTCCCCCTGAGGTTGAATGGTAGTGTCCATGGGCTCCCAGATTGAGATAAAGAAGGAATAGGTACCTTGAAGGCTTCAGAAAGCCCAGAGAAAAAAATATTTTATCCCTCCCATGCTACTCCTCTTCTCACAAATCTTGCAGGTGTACAATCTGTGCTATTAGTCTATACAAATCCCACAAAATGCAAAGTTTAAACTATATATCAGTTTTATTAACAATATTACAGTTCACCATCAACATGGGTAAAACACTCACCATGATAAGCTGGAGCATGATGTCATCACTCATTTATAACATCCCTGAGAATGATCCAGAGGATTAGAAGCTGAATCAATGAGAATCAACTAGTGATCAAGGAAAGCCAGCTCCCTATTTAAGGAAAACACTAGATCCTGAGAAATGCCTTACATTTAATTATATCTAAAAGCATAATTGCATCTTTGTCCCCAGCAGACCTAAAATCAATCTGGCTAATGAGTGACACAAAGAAATGGGACTTAACCTGATGCTTATCTCTGGTCACTAAATACAGGGATCTCTTTCTACATAATGTATATATAAATATTAAAGCAGCCCTTGCAAGCAGAGTCCTTGTCAGCTCACTCAGAAAGATGGAGCTGTTGAGATGGGCACCCTGGATGAGTCCCTGGAATTTCACTGGGAATTTTGCTAAGGTCTAAACAATAACACAACTTTTGAAACCTGCTAAAAAAAAAGACCTTATTGGTGATGTTATAATTTTTCCTAAAAAATATTTTCATCTTTGATAAAAAAATGTTTGTTTTGCAGCAGCTTTTAGCTGTCATCTATGTTACCCTTTATTTTGGGACTTAGTTATCCTAGTTAGTGAGCCAATGAGCAAATCCTGATTTCTCATCCTCTTTTACTTCTTCCCACTCACTTTTGGTGCGTGAGAGAATCATGAATAAGCAACAGAAAAAATGAAAGTGTTCAGTTACTTTGATTTCCTAAGAAAGAAAAGAAAAGTAACTCCAGCCCAGTGTGACTTTTGCTTTTTCTTTATTCAGCAATGCAATCACTAGAGGGAAGCAGATGGTAAGTTTATCTATCCTAAGCTCTCAGACAGTCTATGGTGCCTCTACAAATGACAGCAGAGGAGCTGTAAGTAGGAGCTCCTAGTACATCATGTTGCCCTGGGGGGGGGAAATTTGACAACTTGCTGAAATCAGCTTAATTTTGTTGACTGTCCACACTGGCAGCCCCCAGGGTGGCTGTGTCCCTCTTAGCAGCTGTGGCCAGCCCTGGTGCCTTGGCAGCCTGCAGAGCTGCTTGGCTGCTGAAGGTCATGTTGAGTCCCTCAGCTCATCCTGGGAGAGATTCAATCCCATCTCAAGAAATCAGGAGTGCAGGAGCTGGTAGAAAGGCTGAGACATGCAATTAGGGTGTTTTTGGCCCCATCATGCAGAGTTTGTGCAACTTGGCACAGGGCCAGTGTGAACATGCCCACCAGCTCTTCGCTAAGAGATAATCTTGGGCCAGGTGTGCCCACAATAAGTAAGAATCAGCAAATGCTGAGCATGAGGATTCAGTCAAAAGGGCCAAACGTCCTAATGGGTAATTTATGTTTTTATAGAAATAGGCTAAAACTCAAAGAATTGCTACCAACCAACCAAAAAAATCTCTCCTGCACATTAAAATTCCTCACTCAAATACTTACATATCAGCAAATAAAAAATAAACTTGGCCTTATGATTTATTTCACCATCTCTGCTGTACCATCTGTTAAGCTAATATGAAGCAAATGCTCCTGTTCTCCTTGTAAACCAGATGATACCCTGGGGACCTCCCTGCTTTGCAGCAGGGTCCCCATCACATGACATGTTTATCCAGCTGTGTGCTGGACATGTTGTCCAGAGGGATCCTGTGAAAAATAATATCAAAACTTTATAGAAATCCAAGAAGATTATATCAGCTGTCTTCCCTGGATCAACCAGGTGGGTTACCTTGTCATAAAAGGAAATTAGGTTTGACAAGCAGGACTTTCCCCTCATGAAGCTGTGCTGACTGTGACTAATGACTGTGTTGTCCTTCAGGTATTTGTCAATACTTCCCAGAATAATCTTCTCCATAATTTTCCAGTCACTGAAGTGAGACTGACAGGCCTGTAGTTTCCAGGGTCATCCTTCTTGCCCTTCTTGAAAACTGGGACAATGTTAGCCAGCTTCCAGTCAGCTGGGACCTCTCCAGATTCCCAAGACAGTTCAAAAATCATTGAGAGAGGCCTCACAATGACACCAGACAGCTCTTTGAGTATTTTCATATGAATCCCATCAGGCCCCATAGACTTATGAGGGTCCACCTGGAGCAGCAGATCAGAGTCAACTTGGAGTTTATCGTTCTCACTGGAATGGTCCTCCAGCTCAGGGAACTGGGACCTCTTTAGTTTGTTATCAGTGTTAGAGACAAAGAATGCATTAAACATCTTTGCCTTGTCTATATCCCTGTTTGTGAGGTGATCATCCTCACCCTGTAACAGGCTGCATTACCTTTTCCTATTAATGTATTTTAAAAACCTCTTTTTATTGTCCCCCACATTGCTGGCCAGCTTCAAATTCCAACTGAGCCTTGACTGCATGAATCTTCTCCCTGCAGTGGAGAACAGCATCTCTGTATTCCTCTCACATCACCTGACCTTGCTTCCACTAGGCATGCATACACCTTTCATTTTTGCCACAGTTCCAGAAGAAGATCCCTGTTCAGCCAAGACAGCCTTCTGCCTTGTCTGCTTGATTTCCAATATTTAGGAATTGCCTGCTCCTGTGCCCTTAGGAGGTGGTGCCTAAAAAGTGACCAGCATTGATGGACCCCAGCACTGACAGACTCCAACACCCTCAAAAGCGTTTTGCCAAGGGACCTTACTCACTAGTTCCCTGAGCAGCCTGAAGTCTGCTCTCCTCATGTCCAGGATTGAGGTTTTGCCGACACTTTTCCTCCTGTCAACAGAGATTTTAAACTCCATTGCTTCATGATCACTGTGGCCAAAGTGACCTTCAATCACCACTTCACTCATGGGACACTCTCTTAACAAGCAACAAATCAAGGAGGGCATCTTTCCTAGTCAGCTCTCTTAGTACTTGTACCATTAAATTATCATCCAGGACTTTTAGGAATCTTTAGAACCTGTTTGTGCCAGCTGTGTGGTGTTCTCAGTTAACATCTGGCATGTTGAAGTTCCCCATAAGGACAAGGACTCCATATCTGGAGGGATTCAAAAGTCATGCAGATGTGGTGCTCAGGGACATGCTTCAGTGGTGGGCTTGACAGTGTAGAGTTAGTGGTTGGACTTGATGATCTCGGAGTGTTTTTCCAAGATTCTGTGGTTTTATGATAAGTGTGGAAGGGGTTTTGTAGGTCTGTCCACACCTGCCATAGGACTGCAAGAGGGGATTTAGGATCGCTTTGAACATGTGTAGTTACAGACAGATGGCTGTGAGAGGAAGAGGTTTGTCCTGCTGCAAGAATGACAGGCTCTCACTGCCCTTTTGGTCATTGGTACTGCACTGGGATGGGTGGAAAAGCTTAAAAACTGGGAGCTGGGATGCGGTTGCTTGCTGAAAACCCAGGTGCCTGGGACGGTCTGATGCACTGCTTGTTTTGACCCACATAAAACCCATGGGTGTATTTGTCCCTGAACACCCATCAGCCTGTCAAGCTGTGATGACTAGAAGAAAAAAAGGAATTTATCATTTTATTTTGCTAAGTGATGATTGACATTTTAAAGGGAATATTGTCAAAGCCACGTGTCAAGCAGCCTGACTGCCTAATCTGTGTGGCCCCTAATGACAAGTTAGACTATTACAACTGAAAGAATTTTAAACATCTAATAATTTATAGATCACCACCCAGGCTATTTGCTTTCCACACTTCAGTAAGTGTAGATGAGGAGAGAAGGTGCTTGTATTTCAAGGCAGTTTCACCTTTTTTCGCTCAGTCCTGCATCAGGATGGTGCAGCCCTGGGGAAAATCACAGCCTTCAGCAGAAGCCAGTTAAAATGTTGTGATGAAAACACTCACTTTTACATTGGGGCTTTTTTTTGTCCTCTTCAGTAATTGAATATTTTTTTCTTTTTTAAGACAGCAAGCACCTTCTGTGTCATGTTGGGGGGGTCAGCATCACTTTAATTCCAGGTTATAGCATTACGTGTTATAAATGGACAAATGCCTTCTCACCCAAACACCCAGCAAAGAAAGAATACTTGCACAGCAAATTGAAAGGGCAAGTATGTCCCTAACAAGTGACAGCTGGCCTCATTTCTTTGACTGGCTAATTACTGTCACAGGTGTAGCAGGGCCATATATGAGTGAGTGGGTGCTAGGCCAGCCCCTCCACTGTGGGGATGTGTTTGGAGAGAGGCTGGGAAAGGTGGTGATCCCACGTTTGCTCTGCCTGGTTGATTATTTTAGAGAGGGGAGAGTTGGGGGTTTTTTCTCTTTTTTGTGGTCTCGTTTCAATGTTGTGCTTCTGGTAAACTTCTGCCATGGAGCCTTTGCCCTCCCTGTTTCTTCTTGCCCTACTCCTGGTGCTTGAGCTGTGGGGGCCAGCTGCTGGTGGGCAGGCTCCCAGGGTGATGCTGAGATCCTACTCTGATGCTGCTGGTGCTGCCCCAGGGGTGAGTGATGGGAAGAGCAGACTCAGTTGCCTGGAGGAAACTCCCTTCTTGGGTGCAGTGTCCTGCCTGTTTACAAATCCTTCTCTCCTCTGTGTGGCCTCTATGGATTAAAGCACAGCTGGGCTTTCCTTGTTGTGTTTTGGGCATGGTTTTGTATTGGCTGTGGTCCGACAGTGTAAACTGGGCAATGCTTCTGGATGTAGGGAGGGGTGAAGATTTATTATCACATGGAATAAACAAGGTGGCCTTGGGGCTTGGTCCATGTGCAGGCAAAACCTCAATCCACCATGGTGGATTTGGTGCTCCCTTCCCCTCAGGCTTGAATTGGCATTTCTCTGAGCAGCATTATAAGCATGGGCAGTGGTACTTGGATCTGCAACAGGACTCTCTCTTCTTTATAGGCACAGGAATCCTCTCAGGAATATCGGAAGGTTAAACCAGGTAAGAGTTAATTCTCAGACTAGTCTTTTTTTCTACCCAGAACTTGTTGGGTACCTCAAGCCAACAATAAGTGGTATGGAAAGTCAGGAATAACAACCTGCCCCCAGGGTGGTATGGAGAGGGAAGGGGATGTGGCTGATCAGTACTGGGTGCTGGGGTGAGGAAAAATCAGTGCTAGTGTGGGAGAGAACCTCTGCCACTGTCCCGTGGCTGCCAAATCCCTACCACAGGGCAGGTCCTGGAGGCAGGAGCAATGCACTGCAGCAATTAAAACAAGTAGCAAAAGTTCAACCCAAACTTCAATTGTGCTCCTGTAGGGTAAACCTGTTCTGAACCTGTAACTCTTCTAGCTTTGAGATGGTGTATTTGGAAAACACTATATTTCTTTCTACTTAAGGGAAGGCGCTTCACACTTTGACAAGATACTAATGTTGCTTATCCTACTGAGGCTTTAAGGGCTTCTGGCTTGGCCGAGCCCTTTAAAGCAAAGAGATTGAAAACACCTTCAGGAGAGCTTTATCTCCCATCTCTGTGTATAAACAACAAACATCACCTGTGTGTTGAAACCAAATGTAACAGTGCACTCACTGCTTTTGTAACTCGCCCAGGTGTGGCAATTCCCTGAGCCTTTAGCTTTGATCTCTATTAAATAGCCTAACCCTGCAGATGAGAATCTGCCTCCCTGGGACAAGTGGCACCCATGGTGTGGCTGTGCTGGGACTTCTGTGCTCCTGCATGGCTGTGGCAGGGGGAACTTAAAGCGTGAGAGTGCCCAGCTGTGGGGTGGTAGCAGTGAGGGTACAGCCTGGCTCCACACGGAGCAGGAGGTGGTGGTGGCAGCTAGGGCTTCTCCAGCTTTCCAAGCACTCTGGAGTGGCACACACAGGTGGGGCGAGCACTGATGGGGCAAAAGTTTGGGGTAGGTTTCTGGGGGGTGTGGATGGAAACAGTCACTTGGGCTGGAAGGGTTGGCAGTTTTAGGCACACCCGAGGCTGGTGTGTGGGTGCACACTCAAGTGGCCTCGACCCCTGGGCCTAACACAGAGTCACTTGCACATTCTTCTGCTGATGGATTTGCATGTTGATTGGCAAATGGGAGCAGGAGGCAGCAAAATGGGGAGAAGAGTGACCTTTAAAATAATTTCTGCTAAAAAGGACTGGTAACTCTGGAACGGGGAATGGGGGAAAACTTCGTTGTTGCTTCTTGTCTTCCAGAGCCAAAGTCTCCCTGGATATTGGCATATGTGCCTATAAGAAGCTGCCATAGAGTTCTGAAGGACAAGTATGGGGAGTTTTTTCCTCCAGCATACCGTGGTGATTTCCCCGTAAGCTTCTGGTGCAACTGGACAATCTGGGCAGGCTCCAGAAAGCATATAATAATTTATATTCAAGGCTTTAACGCTAAGGAGGGCTGCAGCAAAAATGAGGATAAAATTCTATTTGAAGGAGTTTCTTCACTGGTGGAAAACAGTGTTGTTTATTCTTGCTGGAGAAAGGAGATGCACGTTTTTGCCACCTTTGCTAAGGCTGTCCATGTTGTGTTGCTGAAGAGGTACTTGCCAAACTGCAGAGATGCACAGTTTAAAGGGAAATACTATATCTTCCAAGACCAGGAAGGTGAATCTTCCTCCACAGATGATGGGATTTCTGAAACTCCTGCTCCAAAACTACCAAAGCAAGACAATGTTTTTCAGTCTGGCTGTGTTGAAAACCTTAGAAATGTGCTGGGCTTGGCAGCCACATGTAGTACCATGAGCCTTGGCAAGACCACAGTGCTAAGTGGTGAGCTGATGCAGGAAAGAGGGATCACTCTGGATACTATGGCTGTGGAAAGTCCTATTGAGCTTATTCCACATGAACATGCAAAGACACTGCTTCTGGAAACAAAAGCTCCTGGTGAGCTGGGGTCTGAGCTGCCAGGGGTTCAGGAAACTCAAGGCACAGGAACACCTGAGGGTATAATCCCCACTGCAGCACAGGATAGCTGGGGGCAGAGTCTCTCTGTGAGTGGGGACATCACTGTGGGTTTTGGTTGTATGCACAGGCTTTCAAGTGTGCATTTGGAAACTCCTTTGCTCGGTGCCTTGCATGCGGCAGAACCTCTTTTGCAGCCAGCAGGTGTGAGTCTGGAGGACAGCCAGTCTGTCCTGAGCGCTACCTTGAAGCCAAAAGGTCTGGATGACCTACAATTTACTATTAAACCAACACGCACAAGTTGCCTGGACTTGGCTGCACACTCACAGTCTGTGTCTCCTGGCAGAAGGGAAAGCCAAGAAAGCACAGGTACCACCAGGAACCAGCAGCTCAGCACAGTCAGCTTGGAGAAGGGTGAGAGCCATCCCCAGCTGAGCATCCCAGCTGATGGCCCAGCGAGCAGTGAGGCCGAGGGCCTTGCACAGGGCCTGACACCCAGCCTGAGCAGCCACTATGAAATGGTAAACAAGGACCACTTGCATCTGCTACCTGAGAGAAGCCCGAGCTGCCAAAGCAGTTTAAGGCACTTGTCCATACCTAAATCTGAGCTGGGAACAACTGGCCTCCAACATACAAAGCTCATGGATATTTCCCTGCTGGAAAGCTCTAGGGGAGTTCCTCTGCCCAAGGACCGTGTGAGCAGTGGCTCTGGGGTGGCACCAGCTTCCCTGTCTGACAGCTGGGGGCTGAGGAGAGAGGAGCACATGGTGCCTGTGCAGCATCAGGACACAGCTGCTAGTGACAAACTGGCTCCTGCCTCCATCCTTGGGGGATGTGAAATGCAGAAAACCACAGAAGCTCTTCGAGTGGGTGCAGGACAGCAGAGAACTGCCTCCTTTAGCACCGGTCCTGCACACCCTGATCTTCCTGCAGCTCCACGGGGAGGAACACTATCAAGAGACCAAATGCCTTGGGATCCCTCTGATGTATCCAGAAACACCCAGATGCCAGAAGGACAGCAATGGAAACATGCTGGTAGGTTTTTCAGTACTCTGAATTTTGGTGTAACCCATCTTCAGAAGGCCAGAAGTACTTGGTGAGGGCAAGGCCAAGGCTGTGTCTTTCACCTGCAGTCTCCACCTGCCCATCATAACCTGCGCTCTGGGGAGAAGTGTGGTGGGTTGACCCTTTCTGGACACCAGGTGCCCACCAGAGCTACTCTCACTCCCCTGCTCAGTGGGACAGGGGAGAAAAAGTATAACAAAAGGCTGGTGGGTTGAGATGAGGATGGAGAGAGATCACTTACCTGTTACTGTCATGGACAAACCAGACTCAACTCAGGGAAATCAGTTTAATTTATTATCAATGGTATCAGTAGGATAATGAGAAATCAAACCAAATCTTAAAAACAGCTTTCCCACATCCCTCCCTTTTTCCCAGGCTCAACTTCCCTCCTGGTTTCTCTACCTCCTCCCCTGACCTGAGAGGTGCAGGGGGACAGGGAATGGTGGCTGTGGTCACTTCATTGCACATTGTCTCTGCTGCTCTGTCCTCCTCAGGGGGAGGACTCCTCATACTCTGCCCCTGCTCCAGTGTTGATCCCTTCAAAGGAGTGCAGTCCTTCAGGAACAGGCTGCTCCAATATGGGTCTGCTGTGGGATTGCAAACCTGCCCCACTGTGGGCTCCTCCCTCCACAGGGCCACAGGTGCTGCCAGCAGCCTGCTCCAGCAGAGGCTTCCCATGGGGCTACAGCCTCCATTGGGCATTAGTTCTCATGGGGGTTTCTCCAGGGGCTGCAGGGGCACAGCTGCCCCTCCATGGGCTGCAGCTGAACCTCTGCTCCAATGCCTGGAGCCCCTCCTTCCCCTCTTTCTGCACTGACTTTGGTGTCTGCAGAGTTGTTTCTCTCACACAGTCCACTTCTTCCTTCTGGCTGCTGTTGTGCAGCAGATTTTTTTCCCCCACTTAATTGTGTTATTCTCGAGGTGCTGCCACCATTGATGATGAGCTTGGCTTTGGCCAGTGGTGAGTCCATCTTGGAGCTGGCTGGCATTGACTCTGCTTTGTGCAGCCCCTCATAGAAGCTCAGCTCCAATTGTAGAGTGGATATGTGGCTCCAGGGGCTGAAACTGTAGAGATCTTGCAGCAGGAGAGGGTCTGAAATGGTGCCTCTTCTGTGGCAATTTGCAGTGCTCCTGGAAGTGTGATATCCATGTTGTCTTGGTGCATATAATGACCTTTGATTACATGTTTCTTTTCTGTGTTTCTGATGTGTCAGAACTGGGACCCCCCTGGGCAATGAAGTACTTTCCCCTCAGGAGCTGCCATCTCATCTTTCGGGATGGGTCTGGGGTGTTTTACCTTCCGCTGCATTCTGACATTAAAACCAACATCTGGTGCAACTGGACCATCTGGGCAGGCCCCCAGAAGCACATTGTCATCTATATCCAGGGATTTGAGGGGAGTGACGGCTGTGGCAGCAACCAGGACAAGATCATCTTCCAGGGGGTCTCATCAAGTGTGGAAACCAAAGTGGTGTATGCCTGCCACAACCGAGGCACTCTGGTCTTTGCTACGCAAGCTACTGAGGTCCAGGTGTTGTTTCTGTCAGGGAGTGGCTCCCGAAGCCATGAATACAAATATTTTAAGGGACAGTATTACATATTCAGGGACTCTGAAGCTGTGAGCTCTTCAAACGATACCATAGCAGCTCTCCAAGAGCCTGTCCAGGAGACCTCTAAAAAAGAGAGCTGGAGGACAGTGGCAACAAAAGGTTTCGTGTCCATGCTCAGTGCCTCTCCAAGCCCACCAGCTGCACCTGCCGGTGGCAGGATTCAGCCTGATCTTGTGAGCCCAGATGGAAAGGCCCAACATCCTTCTGATCTCATGGAAGATGCTCGGTTTGGTACTAACCTGAGCAAGCTTGACCTGAGTGAGCATGGTCAGCTGCAGGATGAAACTAAGCTGGAAAAGAGCCTTCAGCATGGTAGCACTGAGGGCAGAGAAACTGAAGATGACGTGTTGGTGGAGACAGCTCCAGCTGGGCAAGACACTGGGTGTAAAGCTGAGCCATCTGCCTTGGGGCTGACCAAGGGGGATGTAGAGCCAGTAGCTGCCCTCGCCACCGCAGTCCCAAGTCACTCAACTGGTTTTCCTTTCTCAGAGATGCCCAGCAGCAACACAGGTGTCTCTGACAAATCATCCAGTCTGGGTCAGGCCAGTGACAGCCTGTCAGAAGAAGTGGCTGCTGCTACACATCACACACAGGCACCAGTGCTGGAAGAGCCACCACTAGACACCAGTACAAAACCTTCTCTCTATCCCTCTCCTGGTGTGACTGCTGGTGATACGGTGTCTCTGGGGGAAAGGACTGAAGAGCTTTTTGGTAAGGTGGTTTTTTGAGTTATCTGTGACTGAACTGATGCCTGACATTGTGTGATATCCATCTCCAATGATGCATCACTCTCTTAAGAGGTTTTATTTGTAGATATGGCTGTTACCTTCAGTTGGCCCATACAGTAGCACTCTTGACTTTTGCATCCAGGGCAGGAGGTACTTGAGAAGACAGAATTACCTGCTATAACATAGCTATCTATGAGATGACACTACTCATGATAGGGACAGGCTGTTTTCTAATCCAGGTGTTTTGAATTACCCATGGAGGAGCCAGCCTCTCCACTGTGAATGTTATCTTGGCTTTAAACATCTCTGGCTTGCATTGATTCTTATGTAGCTTGTCACAGTGCTCCCAGGCATGATCACAGAATCTGAGCTCCAGAAGTTGGAGAAGGGGGGGAAAAAAGGCTTTTATCTCCTAGAAGTTGATGGCAGACTACTTTCACAGAAATATTTAGCCACTGATATACATTAATTTCTGCCAGAAGGTAGAAGAGAAGATGTTTTCAATTGGTGTTTCCTCCCCTCCAAACTGTTCTTGCCCCTCCATTGTAGATTTTATTTAGGTTTTTTCTACATTTTCTGGCACATAATGCAAAAGCAATTTTGGTCTGTTGGGCTCCAAGGCGGCTCCAGTGGCTTCACAGGGATAACACTTCATCCACAACTAGAAATGGAAATGAGGCTTGGGGTGATTTCTTTCTAAAGACCACTTTCTACTACAGAGGAGAGCAGATTGTATTTAGAGCTCGATATTTAATTTCAGTGTAAAGAATAGAAAAAAACTGGAAAAAAGGAGCTGGCATGTGGCACTCTTCTTGCAAAGTGCCGCAGACCTCATGTCCTTTCCCTCCCCCATTACTGGTACATTGAGTTCAGCAGCCTGATGCTTTCCCTTTCTTTGACAGATCTGTTTTCTGCCCTGGCATCTCTGGAGAATGGCACAGCACTGCAGTCCCAGCACCACCCCGGAGGTGAGTTGTGCAAGGAGCTGAGCGTGTCTTAAAACACTGTCCGAAGTTCAGTGAGCTGATTGGGGCTGTGCCAGACATCACCTGCTCATTAAATTTAGAAATCAGTAGGAGTTGTTTCTGAGTAGTAACCACTTTGAAGATGTTAGTTTTTAAGATACCACTGCAATCCCACAGTTGTGCTTTCACCACTTTGTACCTCTCCTGGAGAAACCTGATTTCACATGCCTGTCATAAATGCTGGCTTGTTCAAGTTTAAGCATTACTTGTTGGCTGTTTAAAGAAGACTTTTCTAAGGTGAATGAACTTCAATTCCTCCAATACATTCCAATGGACACCTTGTGACTACTGGAATCAGAAACCTGCAGAAGTCCTGCTCCTCAGACCAGGGAGAGAAGCAAAACCCCCTTATGGGACAACTAGCAGCTAGGCAGCATAATGCTGGGCTTCTATGGTAGAGCAAGCCACAGAAACAGCTTGCAAAAAAGAGCCGATACAGAAGGAGCCTGAGCTCTGAACCTGAGAAACATTGATGAATTAAATAGGTTTTAAACAGCAGACTGCAAAATTTGTGCCAGCCTGGATCCAGCCAGACCATTGCAGTTTATTTGAGCTGATCCCAGAGATGGGTGAGAGAAGTGGGCTTTTAGATTCCGTCACAAATTATGACCATACCTTTGGGAAACAGAATAGCTAAAGACATGTGAATGTGATTGGACATGCATTATTTATACTTTTTTCATGGAAAGATCAATTCTGATCACCTGTTACTCAACAACTTGTTCTACCTGATGCATAGCCTCTGGAAACACCCACGTGGCACTGACTTGCACAAGCATGTCCTTATGGATGTGTTCTGCCAGTGCTGATATTTTAGGACTAACTCATTTAAGGAGCCTGTCGGTGTTATGTGGATTTGAACATGCAGCATCTTGTGTCTTCTGGTAGATGTGCTGTTTGAAGTAACTATGGAAGTCAAACCCAAGGACTGGATTCCTCATGGTGGAAGTGAGCTCCAAAAGGGTCTTCTCGAATCTATGAAGAACCATGTAAGTCTGGGTATGGGGAGGTGGAGAAAAACACATGTAATGTCCCAAATCTTCAATTAGAAGAGACCATGCTGTGCCATGCATTCCAGAGATTTTCTGCTAGAGCCACATGATGAACCAGTATCTTATTTGTTTGTGCTGTTCATTATCTGAGGCCAATTCTGATGCCTTGGCAGGGGTACCTGGCTGCAGTGCCTGGTGTTTAGCCCTTCATAGCACCATGCCATCACAAGGCAGCAGAAAAGCACTTCAGATACAGGGACACAACCAACTGAGGGCTGCAAGTTGCCTCTGGAAATGGGGCAGCCTGTAGCCAAAGCCTAGAAGTGAGCAAGTGTGCGAGCATCTGCTTTCAGGGCTGCACCTAAACTTCCTTTCTGGAATGCAGACTGGAGGAGCTACAGGGTTCAGCCTCCTGCTTATCCTAAAAAGCTGCTATCCTTCAACCGCTGCTCTGCAATGGCTTCATACCCACTTACCTGGGGCTACTATTGCCCTTCCTTTTTCCAAATTCACTTTTGTGTTTGGGAGCTAAGCTGAAGCTAAGCAGATGGGAATAATTAGTGTTCTCCTAAAAAAAAAGCTCAGAGCAGTGGGCTTTGGGACATCTACTGCATCCCAGGTGGTTTGTGAAGGGGAAGAACAGGATAGGGAGTTAGACTGAGAAAAGAAACTGCTGTCATACTCCTGTCAACTATCAAATCAGCACTGGTCGCTCTGTTTCTTTGCAGATACAGAAGAACCTGAAACTTTCTGCCAACAGAGTCAATGAAATAAAGTTAAATGATGTCAAAAGGTAGGGTTACTGCTGTGCTGCTGTCTTGGCAGGTGACTGCTATAACCTGTAATATTTCTTTGATTGTATTGTCTGGGTTCTCATTCTCCTTCCCCAGGCAGACACATGTGCTTTCTCCTCTCCTGTGATCTGTAACTTGTCCTGAAATTAGAAAAAAAAAAAAAATCTGTTTTCTAGAGGAAAGATGGTGAAAACTGATGTTTAGTGCTAGCTGGGGCCTACATAGGTCTAAGATGGATTTAAACTCTGGAGAAAAATGAGAATTCTCACACTTGCCCCACAAAGCCTGCTGGATAAAGCTGGGAGCTGCCAGCAAGGTCCTGCTGCACTTGGCTGAGGCTTATCTGGGACTTCAGATTGCCACCACAATTCACTTTACATAAATGTCTCATCACTTCAGCCTAGCTCCAAATGAGGAGTTGGGCTTTCCTTTTTCCCTCGGTCCAAGTGCAAAGCTGCCTCTTGCCACAAATAATTTTTGCAAAAGCCTGCAGCACCACGATCCAATAGGAGTGAGTGGAAGGTCTAAATGGGCTATCAGAGCTGGTGGGCCTGCAGTGACTCTTCCCTCCTGCCTTACCCTGGGCTCTCCCCCACCTGCAGCACAAGGGATGCCAACCTGCTGCTCACCTTCTGGCTGCACCTGAAGCCGGAGGAGAGGAATGTGTCTCTGCTCCTGCGCTCCCAGCTGGAGGAGCTGCTCGGCACCTCAGTCGGAGCAGAGAAGCTGCAGCTTGTTTCGCTGTTTGTTGAAGGTAGGTGGTTCACCTTTTTTTCCCTGGGAGAAACCCTTTTATGCCAAGGCTGACCTGATTTAGAGCATCTATTCCCCATCACAGACGTGAACGAGTGCAATGCCGGGGTTGGCCTCTGCGGAGAGGAGGCAGAGTGCTTCAATGGCGTGGGCACCTACCTCTGCCGCTGCAAACAGGGCTATGAGGATCATTCTCCCACCAAGTCCGGCACCCTCTGCATCCGCACTCCCCGATCAGGTAGAGGACAAAGCAGCAGTTCCGCTTTCTCTTGCAGCTGGGTGTTTTCTTGTATGTGTGGGTGAGTAATTGGTGCACTATTATATGTGATGTTACTGAACTGGTGGCTTTAGATGTCCTTATATAGATGTATAATATCTTTGCAAGGCAGTTTGCAGCTGGCACTATAAGCTCTCCATGAACCTCCCTTTCCCCAGTCTGCTACTTTCTCTATATCAGGGTTACAACTTGGCACGTGAACCTTGAAGTTATAAGCAAGGTCAAGGGTGATTTATGAGCTACCTCTGCTGTAACTGATGTGATCAGCAAACTTAGTCACTCCTGGTAGTGCCCTGTGTTCTCCTGTCATACTATGTAGATCTTAGTGAGAAGGACATTGATGTTCCTGGTGTCCACCCCAGAGCTCCCCTGATGTATTTGACACAAAGCTAAGCAGATGGCACATGGTGCTTGACTATAATCAGAGATAGCTAATCCAATCTTGCAGAGTAATGAGGCCTTGCAGCCTGAAAAACAGCGATATTCTGCAACTTGTACTCAAAACTCTGCTGCTGCTTTACCAAAACTACTTCACATCCCTGCAGTGGCTTAAACCTCAATGTGAGTCAAAATACATAACTGTGAGCCAAATATAATTTCTCACCCATCCTACTGACTGCAAGTTAATTAACCAGTTGTGCAGTCTAAGTCTATCCAGATCAGCTGGTTATATTCAGGTACAGATAATTTTATAAACTCATGTTTATCCATTGGGTCATAGAGAGGGTCCCTTCAGGCCTGGATAGGAACAGCAGCAGGTCTTTTAGTCCCTGTGGGTTTTACAATGGCTCTACTCTGTTGGGGTTCTCCTGGGGTAACACCATGCCTGTGATGTTCCTGCAGACTGCCTCTTGGTCTAAATATTTCTTTGGGATGGATGTTTGGGAGAGATGCTCTGCCCTGAGGGCAGGTGTGAGTGAGGGTTTCTGGACAGCAGGAGGCAAGAAGAGGTTGAACTTCCTGGAGGAGCACCCACCAATATAGGTCTCACCCCTGAGTGCTGCAGTCACAATGTCGGGGACTTTGTGAGCACACTGGGGGCCTCTGGGGCAATGGCCCCTTGGATGAGGCCATGGCCTTTCTCTGGCAGGGATCAGCTTCTTCCTCCGTCACACTGACATCCTGGTGGGGGCAGCCATCGTGTCTGTCCTGATGATGCTGGTGGCTGCTGGTATCCTCTGTGTGACAGCCATGTGGAGACGGCACCCCAGGAGGAGCCCAGGCCTCGAGGAACCATCAGTGAGGGCCGTGGAGGAGCCAGAGATGGAGTTGCATGACCTGGGGGAGTGCCTGCGCCTGGACCCCTTCCAGCTGAAGCTGCGGGCCAGGCCCCCTGAGTGGCTGTGGAGTGTCCATGCCCACCATGGTGAGGTGTGCCAAGTCTTTCTGGAGCAGTCTTCCCCACTCTGAGGGAGTTGCAGGTCTTCCCCAGCCACCCTGTGGCCCCAGTGACCTGTGCAGTCATTCTTGCCTTTCCCAGCTGACACAAGCCACTGGCTGTGCAAACCCTTCTGCTGTGTTTTAGGGACCATGAATATCCCACAACAGTGTTCCTAGTCTTGTAATTTGATTTTTTTTTTAATATTCACTCAGCAAAATGTTTGCTCCACCCTACCGTACATCTGCTGATTTACCCTGCTCAAGAGCTGCACAGAGTTGTCAGTATGTGAAAATTAAACACTTTTTTTTTTTTAAGGAAAAAAAGGAAATGAGATGTTTTGGTGCTTAATTTAAGAAATTAAAAGTTATTCTGCATTCTGCTCAGTACTGCCTGCTTTCTCCTGCCCCTCAGGCAGAGCTCTATGGGAAGCCCTGGCATGACTGAGGATCTGTGGGGTGTTACTTCCACCCTGGCTGAGGAACACCTCCAGAACTTGATTTAAAGTTTTGATGAGAATCCTGGTCATGTTATGGCAAGTGGGCCCCTGCTCACTGAATGATGTGGACGGCATTTTTGGTGCTTGCATGGATGCTGTTTGTCCGGATGCTGGCTGCAAAAAGCACCACTACCCCACCAGACGTAAAGCACAGGTGTCTCCTCGGCTTGTCCTGCAGCTGGAGGCTGCTAACTTCTTTATTTGTTTGGTTTAAGGGGGTTAAAATCTGAATTACCTCTTTTCTCCGAGAAGTGTGTATGGTGTGGTGGCAAACGCACCACTGGAGGGAGCTGTCTGCCACCAAAAACCCAGGGAGGGCGCTGGATGCAGCTGGCCTGGGAGACGCTGCCAGATGTGGGACACGGCTGGAGCTGGGGATCCCTGAGTGAAATAGGAGCAGTTCGTGCAGCTTGTGGACAGTGTCTTTGTGCTTGTTGAGCAGCTTTGGCCAAGCAGTGCTGTGGAGGTGTGGGCTGAATGAAGCGGTTTGCTCATGCACATATGCTCAGCTCAGGGTTTGGAAAAGGCCCTGCTGTGTTTCTCTGAAGGGAAATGGTGAGGATATGGGTGAAGAGATCTTTTCCTAGAATAACTCTTTTCCTTCCCCTGCTCTCCAACCCTGCCACCCTCAAAAGGCAGTTCTTTTATCTTAGTTGTTGAACTGGGGAAGAAGCAACATTTGCAGTGTGGAGGGGGATTTGCCAGAGGAGGGGGCTGTGGTACAGATGGGGGCATTATAAATGGCAATGTTGTGAAAATCAGGTGAGAGCATGTTATTTGCACTGAGATGATAAGCAAGCGTCCCCTGAGCTTGGCTGGCAGCTGCAGTGCCCCTCTGCCAAGGGGTGACTGTGTTGTTCTCCAATAACAGGCTCATCCAAATTAGCTAATGCTGATGGGGGCCCCTCCTGCCTGTGGAGATGTGAAGCAGAACTAACACCTCTCTGCACAAACTCCCCTAACAGCAACTCACTTTAGCACTGTTTAGTGCTACCCAGGTTTGGGTACTGAGAAGGGTAGAGAAAAATGGCTCTCCTAAAGACATCCTGATCCTTGCTTCCTTTGACATATGTGGAATGATCAGCTCTTATCTGTTTTCTTTGCAGCGGCTTTCAAAGTATTTTGCAAATAGCAGACAATTAAATGCAAACATCTCCCTTGGAGGCAGATAAGTAGGTGTAATTTTCCATTGTAAAGAGAAGGAAACCATTAATAGGTTTGCACAGAGTGTGCTTTTTTCATCACTGAGATCAAAGAAAAGCAGCAGGGGCTTGGCCTTGGATTTGGTCAGTCATAATCTCCCCTTTTCCCTCCTTGGTTCCATAAAGGGAACTCGGGAGCTCTTCAGGTTGGAAACTCTGCTCTCTCCCAGTAAGTTAAGGTTTGGATACCAAATTCAAGAAATGAATGAGCAGATTGATGCTTCTGCTCCTTTCAGTTTTCTAGGAGCAAGGTGAGCCTCACACTGTGCTCCTGTGTGGGAGGCCAGCTCATCTAATACAGCTTTAGTCTGCTCTGTAACCCAGGCATGAGGCTCTTAGTGGACCATCTTTCCTCGCAGCTTTTCATCCAGACAAAAGTGTTCTGCTGATGCTCCTGCGCTGGCACAGGGGATGGAGTAAAAGCCCAGAGAAGAAACGTGCCCAGGCAGGGCTTTTGCTTTCTGCAGCCAAACCCATGACAGCAAGGGGCATCTGGGTTTTGTGTGAAAGCAGGAGGTGGAGATGGTGCTTGCCCTCATGGCTGTGCCTTGGAGACATGTCAGGCTTTTATTGGAAGCATCTAAGGTGCATGTGTGATCTGTGTGCGAAACACAGCAAGACAGATCCAGACATCAAGCCCATCATAAGCAATAGGTGCTGTGGTTTCCCTGTTACAAATATCCACCATTTCAGTTCCCAGTAATGTTACCTTTTATTTTCCATTCTGTCCAAAAGAGTATCATGCAGCCCTCTTTTGCCTTGTGAATGCCAAGCTGGCTTTAGGAAGAACCCATCCCTCCTTTCTTGCTCTCCCAATTGATTTGAGAGGGGCTGACTTCACAGAATCACAGAGTGGGTCAGGTTGGAAGGGACCAGAGTGGATCACCTGGTCCAACCTCCCTGCTCAAGCCAGGGTCATCCCAGAGCACATGGCACAGCATTGTGTCCAGGTGGTTCTTGGATATCTCCAGGGAGGGAGACTCCACAACCTCTCTGGATGATCTGTTCCAATGTGTGGTCACTACCCAGTAGAGTTATGTTCAAGTAGAACTTCCTGTGCATCTGTTTTTGTCCATTGCCTCTTGTCCTATTAGTTGGCAGCACTGAGAAGAGACTGATCCATCGTCTTGGCACCCTCCCCCCAGATACTGATAGACATTGATGAGGTTCCCTCTCAGTTGTCTCTTCTCGAGGCTGAACAGGCCCAGATCCCTCAGCCTATCCTCACATGAGAAATGCTCCAGTCCCCTAATCTTCTTTGTGGCTCTCCACTGGACCTGCTCCAGGAGCTCTGTGTCTCTCTTGTCCTGATGAGCCCAGAACCGGACACAGCACTCCAGGTATTGCCTGACCAGGGCTGAATAGAGAAGCAGGGTCACCTCCCTCAACCTGCTGGCAATGTTCTTCCTAATGCACCCCAGGATACTGCTGGCCTTCCTGGCTATAAGGGCACTGCTGGATCATGGACAGCTTGTTGTCCATTGGGACTCTCAAGTCCTTTTCTGCACAGCTGCTTTCCAGCAGGTTGGCCCCCAGCCTCTACATGGGATTGTTCTTCCCCAGGTGCAGGACCCTCCATTTACCTTATCGATGATTTAGATGAGCAGATTGAGTCCACCATCAGCAAATTTGCAGATGACACTAAGTTGGGGGGAGTGTTGATCAGCTGGAAGGCAGGAGGGCTCTGCAGAGGGACCTGGACAGACTGGAGAGTTGGGCTGATTCCAATGGGATGAGGTTCAACAAGGCCAAGTGCCGGGTCCTGCACTTTGGCCACAACAACCCCCTGCAGTGCTACAGGCTGGGTACAGAGTGGCTGGAGAGCAGCCAGGCAGAAAGGGACCTGGGAGTTTGGATTGACAGGAAGCTGAACAGGAGCCAGCAGTGTGCCCAGGTGGCCAAGAAGGCCAATGGCATCCTGGCCTGTGTCAGGAACAGTGTGGCCAACAGGTCCAGGGAAGTGATTCTTCCCCTGTACTCAGCACTGGTGAGGTCACGTCTTGAGTGCCGTGTCCAGTTCTGGGCCCCTCAGTTTAGGAAGGATATTGAGGTGCTGGAGCACATCCAGAGAAGAGCAACAAGGCTGGTGTAGGGACTCAAGCACAAGTCCTATGAGGAGAGGCTGAGGGAGCTGGAGTTGTTCAACCTGGAGAAGAGGAGGCTCAGGGGAGACCTCATCACTCTCTACTACAACTCCCTGAAAGGAGGTTGTAGGCAGGTGGGGGTTGGTCTCTTCTCCCAGGCAGCTATCATCAGTAAGACAAGAGGGCATGGTCTTAAGCTGTGCCAGGGGAGGTTTAGGTTAGATATGAGAAAGAAATTCTTTACAGAGAGGGTAATCAGACATTGGAATGGGCTGCCCAGGGAGGTGGTGGATTCTCCATCCCTGGAGGTTTTTAAGATGAGACTGGATGTGGCACTTAGTGCCATGGTCTAGTAACCCCGGTGGTAGTTGATCAAGGGTTGGACTTGATGATCTCAGAGGTCCCTTCCACCCCGGCTGATTCTATGATTCTATGAATTTCAGACTGTTCTTCTCTGCCCATCTCTCCAACCTGTTGAGGTCTTTCTGAAGGGCTGCACAGCACTCTGGGGTATTCCCACACTGAATACCCAGTACTTCTGGGTACTGTCCCATACCACTCTGGGGTATCAGTTACTCCTCCCAGCTTTGTGTCCTCAGTGAACTTGCTGAGGAGGCATCTACCCCTAACTTCCTTCCCTCTGCTGCAGGTCAGGGTATTGGCATTTTCTCTTTTCTCTCATCTGCAGTGGAATGAATTAATAGAAAATAAAACATGACAAATCTGCTGAATCTGTAAATCTGAATTTGGTCACTGCAGTCAGAGATTGACTGGAAAGCTCTGCTGCTTCTGACATCCAAAATGAATTTGTCACCTCGCTGTGCAGTACTCTGCTTGCTCACAGCCCTTGGCCATATGAAATGACACACTCTGTTGATTTATGGGTCATCACAAATGATTTTTTTTTTTTTGCAGTAGGAACTGTTCTCTCATGCATTATTGCTGCACGATTGTGATGTGTGCAGAGATTTCAGAAGTTCCATGATTTACTTGGAGACTGGAACATGTCCTGGGAGCTGCAGGGGAGGAACAGTATTTGAACATCAGCTGATTTTTTTTTTTTTTTGAAGACATTTACTAAGCCCGATTGAACACATTCTTCCCAAATGCTTCAAGTTCACCTGTTTTTTTCCCCAGGTTTTGAAGCCAGCAGGGCAAGCCTCACCTAGCTGCAGAGCACTGTTCAAAGCACTTGGACACAAGTCATCAAGTTAGGGCAGAAGATGTGGAGGCAGCTCCTTGTGGGAGACCCCTCATCCTATCTATTTGCACCCACCTCACCAGAAAAGCCATGAAAAATGTGAGGCATCTCTCCCAACATGTGGTGGCCGTGGCTGGTACCTTAGCCTGAGTAGTGAAAGCAACAAATAATGTGTGGGGAGAATCACTGTGAAGGTTGTTTGATTTTCCTTCCCAAAACCAGGAAAGAGCTGGGAAAGGGATGTGGGAGCTCACAGCCTGCTGGGACCCCATTCCTGTATCTTTGCTGCCTGTGAATGTCTGCCAGTTAGTAGAGGCTGGGGTACCACTACTGTTATTGTCATGCTGAGGGAGATCTCCAAAGGCTCAGATGTCCTCGTGTGACCCAGAGGATTTAGGAGGACACCCCTCATCAAGTGCTTCTAGAGCTTTGCTGCCAGCAGGGAAAGTGAAATTATGGAAATTGCGGCTTTATGCTGTGGCTTGAATGATACTAGGCTGGTGAGGCTGTAATATAAACCACAAACTGAGGACAACCCCTCCTGGAGAAAGTATTTATTGCCATATCAGCACAAGTGCAGAACCTTTTGGTGGTATTTTGTTGACTGGGTGATACTCGCCCAAGTGAGTGACTGTGATACATAAAAATGTAGTTATATATGGCTAAGAAATTACTTGGAAATGATGTGGAAAGCCCCATCTCCTGGAAAGCTCAGGCTGCTTCTGAGCAGTGATTTCCCATGGAACTTCTCACAGGGTACCCCAGTGATGGTGGTTTGAAAGCCCAAATGCTACCACTTAGATGGTGGGATGGTTGTTCCTTATGTACACAGCCTTTATGTGATCCCAAATCCCTCAACTTCAGTCAGAGCTGGGATGCTGGAGAAGGTGCAGGTGGGGCCACACACACCTTGCTGACGTGCAGCAAGGCGAGCAAATGGGCACTGCAGGGAAGGGGCAAGTGTGGGGAGGGCAGGCTTGGAAAGGCTGTGGCTTGGCATCTGAGCAGCTTTGGGGCTGAAAGCTTCAAATTAAGCCATCCTGTGATGTAGTTTTGAGGACAGACAGCATGGGGAGTCTGAAGCAGTTTCCAGTTAGGCACCGTCATACCGTGATGGGAGGTGTGGTGGATGTATTAAGTGTAGGTATATCTGTGACAGCTTCAAATTAACAAGGCAGAGCAGAAAAACGAAGTCTGAAAATGAAGGTTTTTTCTTCTAGCCTGGTGTAAAAGCCTGTTCTCCTATTTCCTCCATCTCCAGAGGATGAAGCTGAGGATCCCTGCCTACCCTCTGGATATCACATAAAAAGTTGGTTTCTCTGTTTGAGCTGCTGCCACATACGCAGTTATTACCTGCAGATGTGTGTGTGCAGCAGGGGCTCTGTGGGGATGGAGCCAGAGGAGGCAGCTTTGTGGGGATGAGGAGCACTATCTAAATAGTGAGATTTCCTGGAGGGAGGCAGCACTGACTGTAAATTGGGTCTGTTCCCAGAGCATCTTAACTCACAAGTGATTAGCTGTTAATTATTATGCAATAAATTACTTAATAAATGAGTATTTTTCACAGAACCTGTTGTACCACATGGCATCAGCTAAACTGTGTGAAATACATGTAATTACTGTTGCAGATATGTAATTATAGCTCTCCCCCTCCTCAAATTCTTGTGCATTCGTCACCTCTGGCATGGGCACTTAGACCAGGACTCTATGCAGGCAGTGCCACCATGCACTAACAGCCACTTTGTCCCCACCTCCAAGCTTGCTTTCAGTTTTCCTGTGACTGCCAGGATTCAACATACAGGAGGCAAAAAAGCTGTCCTCAGTTGTGCATTGCCTATGTTTCAGTCTCAGCATCAAGCTTAAAAAGCACCCTGAGGATAACATTAAGCTCTCACAGTTAGCTTTAAAAGAGAATATAAAAAAAAAATCCTACTAAACAGAATGATTTTATCCCAGTATTGTTTAACAATGTTTTTGCTTTATAAAGCTTTAACAGTTAAAACTCCAAGGAAGGAAGGGTGCACTCTCCTTCTGGACTACTTTAATTCAAAATGTTTTTGCACTGACCTAATTTTGTTTGTGGCCCCAAAGAGGTGGAGTCTCTTAACTGAGATCATCAAAATATTTGTGCTGTTATGTGTGTTTTAGACCTACCCTTGAAATTATTCAACTTTGCTGTGGCTTGACCTGTTTTGGGCATTTGAACTTTAATTTTTCCCCCTAGTTCTTGTTGGTGTGACTTTTGCCAATTGGCTCTGGGACTGTGTAATTGTAGGTTTGGGTATTTTCAGCTGCTTTTTGGGACATGCATGGGGGTGGAAGGGGAAATAAGGATGGAGAAAAATAACTGCACGTGGCTGAGTAAGTGAAACAGTTTAAACTTATTTAAGAGGTTTTCTAACATATTCAACTGAAGTGCCTCTCTTAAGGGTGTGCTGCACATGTGAAAGATACATTGCAGTAAAGATGTGCTTGATTGTGCCAACTGTCTCAGGATAGCAGGAAGCTATCAACAAGGATAATAAGCACTGGATATTACAATGGGGATTTTTTACTTTGCTAGCAAGAGAAAAAGCTGCCGTGCCCCTCTGCTGGCTGAAAACACCATAGAAAATAGTTCCAATATTTATTTTCCCCCTAAAAGGTTCCAGGCAACAGTGTCCATGTAAGTGCATGTTGCTGACAGCGAAGCTGGTGCCTCCATTTTTGTTAGTTTCCAGCTCACACTGATGCAGCAGCAGACAAACCAAACTGTGAGCACTCTCTAAACACAGCCCTGAAAAGCACCATTTATGTGTCTAACGCATCAAAGCCGCACAGAAGGGAGAGCAGGATCAAGCTGTGTGTTAGAAAGCCTACAGAGTATTAATGATGTACAGCAAATGGGTGGTAAATAACAGGGCTGTCACTGCAAGGCTGCTGAAGCACAGAACCAGCTGTGTGTGCCTGTTCTGCATATAAACAGCACTGGGATTTCTGCAAGGCTGAGTCGCATATGCCTGGAAAAGTGCCTAATTCCCAAAGTATGGGAGGATCTGTGTTCTGAATGTCCTTCACATAGGATGGTGATCTGATGGTATAAAATGGGCAGTACTGTATTATGTATGGAACAAGCACAACTGGCTAAAGTCTTTCCACTTTGGGGGAGAAGGGTCTATCAGCCTTCAGACCCAGAACAACACCTGTTCACTGGCTGATTTCAGAAGTACTGAAAACAAAGCAGGAAAATGGCTTAAAGCACTGTGCAATTTCTCTAAACACCCTGATCCCATAAGCTTGAAGAAGAATAAGAAATTATTAAATTACTTTTCTAAGCATAAACTATTAGTTCAGCAGGGCAGTGGGCAGAGCTCTTACCTGAAAGAGATGATGTTCCCTCCAAGGGTTCGGTTTTAATTTTTTAACTTTCTTATGCTTGAAATAGGGCAATATCAATTTTTGGGTGCCCGACCCTCTGAAACCGACCAAAATAGTGCAGACACCTTTTGAGGATGAAAAGGTACCAAATGGCTTTGTTGGAAGTCTCTGATTTCCTGCAGACCTCATGAGAAACAAGTTGCATTTACCCAAGGTGCTGGGCTGGGGGAATACAGCTGATTCCTCACTCAAAGCAGGACGATGCACATTCTTAGCAGTGCTTTTACAGGCCATGAGCTTACTCTTAGTTTGCACTCAAATGGATGTAGTGGTAACAAGAAGGTAGGCTGGACACTGAGGTCCTGCTCATGCTCCTGTCACAGCTGGCAACCATGGCAGGATGGAATATTAGCAACTGTCTGCCAGCCAGCACTAAAAATTCAAGCCTCTGGCTGCCTAATTAGCTATCAGCAATACAGCCTGAAACAATGGCAGCTGGCCATACGAGGAAATAAAAAATACAAACAAACTCTTCCTTGGATCCCCACAGAAGCTTCATCTTTTTCTCAGAGCTACAATCCCTATTGGTAACAACTTTTAAAGTTAGCATGTTGTTGAAATATATCTCCAAAATTGATTAGCATCTTTTAGCCAAGAAAAAGTTATGCTCCCAGAAAAGAATAACTGATTGATTGTTCCTTTCCTCTGGCTTCACCTGAAAGCCTGAAAGCTGATTGATTGTTCCTTACCCCGGGCTTCACCTGAAAACTGTTTAGGAAGACCAACACCACCCTGAGAAGCAACCTCCAGAAAGGCTGGATTTCAAGGCAGAAGCAGCACTGTTTGCATCTGTGAAGTGCTGGCATAGCCTCCAAAAGTAGGACGCTCCAGGATGGTCTCAAAGCTGTCCTGGAGCCAAAGACCAGCTTTGCTGAAGAAGAAAAGAGCCCTTGGCACACCAGGTGACAATGTGCTGGCCAGGGCACATGGGAAGCTGTACAGTTGTTCCCTCACCTTCCTGGACCAGCACCAGCCCTTTAGTAACATTTAATTGCTCTCTATTGTAACTCTATTGCTCCCTGAAAGGTCAGTCTCTTCTCCCGGGTAACAGGTGCTAGGACAAAAGGAAACAGCCTCAAGTTGTGCCAGGGGAGGTTTAGGTTGGATATTAGGGAAAATCTCTTTATTGAAAGGTGGTCAGGTATTGGAACAGCCTGCCCAGGGAAGTGGTGATAAATGCAAACACAGGCAAATGTGTCCCATCCTACTCACACCTGTTGGGTTGTTTTGTTGCAGGTGCTATTTAGAACTAAATTACCCTTTCAGTGAATCCTAAAGAAAACCCTCGAAGAATTCTCCTTGGTTGAGGTTTTTTTCTTCTTTTCCAATCTCTGTTATCACTGTAATATTTCATGCTTCTGAAAAAAATATTTAATATTCAAGAACAAAGCAACTCACAGCTTTTCTTCAGTTCAGTCTTTTGTGTCCAAAGGGCTGTCCTAGCTCAATAACTGAGTTTTTATTTCACTGTCACTGTCACTGACTGCAACCAGCCTGGCTAATCCTTTTGCTATCAGTTGGGGTTTTTTTTGTAATTCATCGATTGTCCATTCTACTTTTACAGCTCTTAGGGTTTTTTCTTGATTCTCCCACCCCTCAATTCTAGGACATTTGTGGCTGCCCTCTGTGATTGCTCAGTCTGGTAAGTGGTCACATGCAAAGACAGTGGCTCAGAGTGCCCTGGAGCACAGCTGAGGAGCCTCTGTGATGATGGAAGGGTTTCGAGGTTAGTATGTTGTTAGAAATATACCTCCAAAATTGATTAGCATTATCCTAGGAAAGAACAACTGATTGATTGTTGCCTAGCTCATGCTTCACCTGAAAGCCACAGCTCTTTATAAAGACCAACACCACTCTGAGAAGCAAACTCCAGAAAGCACATATTTATAAATTATGCAGAGGGGAAAAGGATTTAAATAACCTCTGGCTGCACCCCAGCTGGGAACAACTTCAAGGATGTCTCACAACCCTAACTGAAAGAACTCAAAAATCAGAATTGATGGGTTGGATGAGGACTGCTGTTTGGGATTTTTGTGGTGTAACTTTGGCTGATCAGCAGATGGCTCCTCATGCCCAAGGACACTTGGTGAGCAGCAGCAACAGCAGGAGATGCAGAGCTGACCTGGGGAACTGCTCAGGTGGAACACTTTGAAGGTCATGTGAGGAGAGCAAGCTGATGAGTCCCAAGAAAAAGAAACCCCACTCAGTTTTGACATTTGAAATTATCTTCTTTCCTTTTGAAAAAAACCAACCAAACAATCACATCAAAAGAAATAAGGGGCTAGTGTTGTGCTGACAGGCACTAAAATACCCTGTGCCTGCAAACACAGATGTGTGCAATCCCCAAACAGAAAAACAATCCCCTCCGTCTCTGTGCCATATCTACAGTCCTGTGCTAAGAGTAATAAGCAAGCAAATGAGCACTGCCTGCTACATAAACACATGAACTTTGAGCCAGTGAGGGGGATTATTAAATATTAATTTATTTAAAATTGAAAATTTTTTCATCTGCAAAAAAAAATCCCAGCTTGTCCACTTATTTGTTAGAGCTGCTTTGATTGATGGACAGCAGAAACATGCTTCTCCCACCTCAGTGCACCTGCACCCCTGTGACAGCACCCTTGTAGCACAGCATCAGCATGGGCCAACCTGTATTTCCCTAAACAAAGCCACTGTCCTTTTATTATCATCTTGACACCCATTCCTGGGTGCCTGGTGGGGTTTGAGAATTTAAAACTATTTTTTTTTTATGCAGTTTTACTTAGGAAAAAGAAGCAGCTGCAAAACACTTCCCCATTCCATGTTTTTATACCTGCTCTGCTAACCGTGATGAATCATTTGGAAATTAAAAAAATAAAATAAAATAAATTGAGCTTTAGGTTTCTCCAGGATTTTTACAGTGAATGTATTGTTCAAAGACATCGTTCAACTGCTCCCAGTTGCTTTATAAAATGAATATTTGTAGCATTTCTGGTTGTGGTAAGAATTCACTTCAAACTGAGGTGTTTTAAAAGCAAACAAAAAAAGTCAACTACAGAGTCCTTTAGCTATATATTTTAATTGTTGATTTTTACATTCATAACCTGCAGAAGATACTCCAGTATCTTCTGATGTGCTCTTGCAAGTTTTAATCTTATGATAAATTTTGTATTTCCTGTGCAAAAGGCCACAGGCAAAACAAAGAGAGATATGCCTGCTAAAATCCTTCCTGTAATTCACACAGGAACTCAAACCCATTGACTGATAGGAATCCCTCTGGATTGACACAAACAGTAGCTACATGGGATGAGAGGTTCCGTTCAAAGCTCCAGCCTGCCATAAACTCCAAGTACAGTAATAAGAAACAAATTTCCCCTGGCATTAGCAGTACAAGTGATTAGGAACAGGTATATCTGATATTCTTCTCACTTTCATGAATTCAGCTTATGGCACGTTTTCAATACACTGAGAATGTGCTAAATAATGGGTGTTCAAACATTTTTTCTTGAATATGTTACCTAGTAACAGCATGGGTCCACCAGTGTGGATATAGAACGGTCTTTTCTACCCCTTACAGAACAACAGTACCTTATTTCACAGACTGCAGGGACTCCTTCCCTAATGCTGCATGTTCAACGCAGCTCTCAAGGAAGTCATTAATACTTCCTAAATCCACCAGGGAAGCTACAGGTCTTAGCATGGTTGTGCTTGCAGCCACCTGCCAGACTTGTTCATTTCTTTCTGCAGTTTCTCTGTTGTGCTCATGTCTCTTGGCCAGTGTCTGCTTCCCAGGGACTATGTTGCTTTTAAACCTTGGACCATCTGAGGAAGAAAAAGCGCTTTTCTTCCATAAGAAACTGCAAAAGTTGGATGTATTTAATGAATGTGGAACTGTGTTCTGTAGGCTGTTGCTTAGCTGGGGGAAAAACATTTCTGCTGAATCCCTGTAAGATTTCAAGTGAGAAAATTTGATGCTTTTATTTTCTTTTAATAAATTCTCTCTTTCTTGTACCCGGGGCGCCTTTGGTGGCACCAATCATCAACACACACATTTTCTCTCAGTGTTAACACTTCTTGAACCTATTTATTCCATTATAGTTTAAATTCTTCCTGCTCTTATCAGCTGACCCTTACATTCTGCTTTGCCTGCCTCCTATAGAAGACCTCTTTATTATCTTTGCTTTATTTGAAGCACTGAAAAAAGTTATTTTTAATTGTTGCTATCTGATCTTTGTCCTGGAGAAACAAAATTTGTTTTCCAAAATAAATGATCTCTGCAGCCTTACCCAGCTATTGATTATCTTATCATCAGACCATGTAATGATGCCAATTCTACCCGCTTCATCAACTATTTAAAGATTAACACTGAGTCAAGCCTAGTTTATAAGAGACAAAGGCAAGAGTGAATGTATGATCTCATTTCTCTGGGTGCAATTCTTTCAGCAATTGTAAAGAGTGAACTGTTGATATGGAAAGGTTAATGATGTACCCCCTTTTTTATCAATAGAGTGGTTTTTATCAAATCTGTGTCTTATCTCATGTCTACTTTATCAGATCTGTTTGAGTAAGGTACATATTTGAAGCCTCTTCAAAATTTAATTTCTCCTTCTTGAAAGTCCTGCGACTATTAAAAAATGAGAAATCCTTTTACAAAGTCTATTTTAGACAAGGAACACATGTTGAATTCAGGTATTAACCACTTGGCAACTATGCCCTTGAGCACAAAATACTCATCTTCAAATTGATCAGTAACCTAAAATAGAGCATTTTAAGATAATATGCCCATTCCTAATTTCTCTTATTCAGCTAAAGGAAATATGTTGGTACAAATTTCCCTTAAAATTGGCTGTTGGCCTTTCCTGACAGTAAACTTCATGAAATAAAATAACTGGGTTGTGTTCATAGACTTTTGCCATTCAGAGATCTTGATTGTGAAGGGAGAGATCATTGGTAACCATCTAGATCATCACAAACTACCTTCTGTGGTTTTCTCAGCGCAAACCCTGGCATGGCAAAAAGCCACTGTTGTACAGCTTGTGTTCAGAACTGTCTAGATCACGCTCAATGAACTCCCACTAGTTTCCAGTGTTCTTGAGTTCCTTCCTTTCACTTTTGTCTCTGTATATTCTGTAGAGGGGAGAAAAAACACCAACCCCTCTCACTCCCCAAATATTTGCTTTGCTGAATCTTAAGTTCTCATGTTCTACCTGTGAATACTTTGTCCTGCAAGATAAATATATTTTTCCTGTTATGGGGCAACACAGCTATGGATATATTCTTCCTGTTATGGCTCACAGCTACGCAACAGGAGGAAGAGGATTGTTGAAGGACTGTTAGGTTTCCAGCCGTGCCCCTTTGGAGTTCTGGCATACCTTTCACTGCTTCCAGTCTGTCCCGGCAATCATTCCTGAACTTCTCCAATTAAAACAAAGAAAGCTTTCCTATGTTTTTCTTTAAAACATGAATGTCACTATTGCTGCTTTGTTCTTGATGCTAAAAAGATCTTCTGTTTATTTTCTAATTTACACCTTTTGTGCCAGTACCTTCTGTACTGTTTTCCCCCCTTCTCTTCTCCTCATGTATTTCACTTGATTCTCTTCTCCCCAGCCCCCAAATTGTTTATCAAAAGTTTCTGAAGTTTGCATTTAGGTGTCTGAAGTCTGACTACTACAAGTGACCGGTATTTTTTTCTGCTTGCTTGATGTCTGGTTTTGTGAAATTTGGAAACTTAAGGAAAGTTTCAATGCGATTCTCCATTTGTTGTTGTTTTCCTGAGCATTACTGTAATTTTCTTGTCTCCTGCTACATGAGGAGCGGGAAACTCATGGAAAAACTGCAGCTGTAGGACCTGAATTTAGTTTTAGGTGTTTGCAGGCTTCCTCCACTGGAAGTTTTGATGGTAATGGTGAAATTAAAGCTGATAATGATGAAATTAAAAATAGACTAGCAGGCCTGTTAGGAAGCCTGAGCAGAGAGAATGCAGAGATCTTGTGTTTGTCAAACACATTGCTGAAGATTTACATCACAGGCTGGTTTCTACCTTAGGCATTTCCAGGCAACTCTATTTCTAACAGTGTTTTTCTGAATTCTATTTCCTGTATTGCTTCATTGGAGTGCTCCCCCTTTCCCCCATCCTTCAAAGAGATGTGTCCCTGTGCCTTTGGCTCCTGGTAGTTGTGTTGCATGGCAATTTGATCTTCCAAGTGCATGATTCCCTTATCACTAAAAGCAAGGATTTTTAATCATACCTCATAGCCTTAGCCTGGAGGGCAGTTCCTTGTTGCCAGTGTTGGTGTATGGTTGATTTTTTTTCAGTTTTATGTTGTATTTCATGTACTTGGTGGCAAAAACCTTCTTTCAGTGCTGACCTTTGCACTCTCCAATAGTGTAACTCTGGTTGACATTAAAAATATGTGCAATGTTCCCCTTGCATCAGCTAAGAATGTTTTGACAAGGAGTTTATAATGCTGTAAAAGTATTTTTGAAATGATGTAACTTCTGCTTAAACCTCACTGTCTCTCTTTCAGGCCCTGATTAGAGGGCTCTAAATGTTTTATATTAACTGTTAAAAGACATTCTTAGTGACTCTTACAGAAATGCTCTTTTTCTGTGCAAAAGACAACCCAAGACAGTAGTTTGATTACAAACAAAGGGGTATGTGCTCTGGTAATATATGCTTTATAACAACAGAATGGAGAAGGAAATTCAGCATAATTAATTGTTCCGTTCACTCATGGATTGAAAGGAAAATTAACCATTTTGGTATAAAACAAAGCTAACGCCTTCTTTTCACCAGGGGTTCTATAAGCCTTAAATATTCAACAGCTTTAAGCATAATGTGCCTTTTTCTTGTTAGATTCATCTTCCTTACAAACCTATGAGCAGTTTGGATGCTTGTGCCAGCTCTCCAAACCGACAACTCTTGCTCAGCTGAAAGGACTCGGGGGATTCAGATGAAAAATTTATTTTAACTTCTGATCTCCATCATTAGTCATTACCAAAACTGGAAATATAGTCTAGAATTTAATACACATAAGAGGAACGAGAGAACCTTGGTATATGCCCTGGCTTGAGAGAAATGGGCTCTGCCTTTCAGTGACATGAACCAATTTTTCTAATGACTGTAATTTTGTTACTGCTCTGCTTGAGAAAATTGCACCACTCTGACTTGATATTTAAAACTGTAGCTAGGCCAAAAAAGATGAGATTAAGAGTTTTGTGGAATTAATACTTTTGAAATTACATCTCTAGTACTGTAGTAAGGAATTCCTAGATGCTGGAATTATCTGGAAGACCATCTCTGACACTGTAGTCTTTGTTCACTATCTTATTATTGTTCTTTCTGAGCCTCGAGATCTCTTGGAGTTTTTGTTTTAGGTTTGGTTTTGGGTTGTTTTTGGTTTTTTTCTTAACTGAGGTACCAGTTATTAAATAAGTGCAACATATCTGGAAGAAGGTAGACAAATGTAGTATCAACACAAATAACATGTATAAAATATTTATTGTAAACAAAAGAATTTTGTGCAAATGTTAAGAACAAAGGCTTCTGTTTTTTTAAAAATGCCACGATTTTGTAAGATGTAAAACTCACCAAATCCACTCAGTAACAGTCAGTCCACAAATAGTCCACTCAAGCCAGACACATAATTGGCTTTGATTTTTCCTGTAGAGTGGAACTTCAGTCTCTGAGGTTTAATGTTGGCTCTTAAGATCTATTTTTTAATACCTCTGATGTAGGAAGGTAAAGAATGACCCAACAAAATGGAAAGAGAGCTGCAGCAGCATCAGGCCCACCTCTGTCAACTCCTCAGGCCCCCAGGGTGTGATCTCCAGCCAGCAGTGGGGCCCCTACCAGCCATGGGAACAGCTCTCTCTTCTCTCCCCAGGCTGTAAAAACTAGGCACGGGCTGTTCCTCCAGGCGGTGGAATTCCTTAAGGTGGAAGTGAGTTGCCAGCTTGTTCACCATCCTTTTCAGAGTGACAAAGGCTGTGATGACTTGGAAGGCAAGGAAGAAGGCAAAGACAATGTGCACTGCTCGCTCCAGAGGCTGGATTTTCAGACCTTCATTAAACAGCAAGAAGAGAATTATGGGCAACTGCAGGAGGAGACTCAGGAGCCAAAACCCAGCCAGCTCAGGGACCTATAATAGGGAGACATCACCTATTAAAAACCTGGCAGCCAGAGATGAAAAATCCAAAATCTTGTGAAGAAAAAAACGTTGGGTTTTTTTAAATTTTTTAAAGGACAGAACATAATGTGAAAAATCAGAGTGAGGTGGCTTCATGTTTTCATATACCATGTTTTTAAGCATACTTATATTTTCTGACAAAACAGTTTTAGAGAGTGAGAGGGCTCTCTTCTGAGGGAAAACTTCCTGGAATGCACAAAATTAAGCGGAAGCCGATGCCAAGGGAATAGAAGATGCAGACTGCAACTTAAGAGAAATAAACATCTCCTCAACTTAAATCTTTTCAACAAAATGTCTACCAGTTAAACTCCAAAAAGCATTCCTGCAGAAATTAATATGTACATTTGGCAACATACTTTCTCCTGGAGATTGCCCATGTATCCCAGGTAGAGTCGAATGACCTCTATCAGAGAGGCCAGGATCATCATGGTGACCAGGATGAACTTGTAGTAATCTGACAAGTCTGGATACTAGAGGGAAAGAAGAGAGTAAAAGTTTCTGCTGTGGTGTTTGTGATTTAATGGAGTTACTGTGTGCTACTGTAAGCTGACAATGTTATAATGGCACTCAAACACTCTTGAACCTCCAGTTGCAGGGAATTCCCAAATAAATGTAATAAGCTCTAACTCCAGTGAGCTGTATCTCCTATTAGGTGTTTCATGTAATATACAGTTGCAAACCAACACTTTCCTTCGCACTCACCTTCAGATAGAGTATGACAACTGTGCAGAGCCACCAAAAAGGGAAAAAATAAACGTTGAAATAGAGGGACATCTGCAGTGGCAAACTGGAAACGATTTCGTTATCTGTAGAGAGAAGACTTTGTCATTCCTGGTTTGTTCCATACTTCCCTTCCATAAACATGACAGAAGGATACTGCTCCATCTTAGCTTCATGCATTAACAGTCCAGTCAAATTAAATGTTAGGAAAAATATTTTTAATTATCCAGAGGAAATATTCTTACCCTATCTGGAGTGACACCATTTCCTGGAATCTAATGCACCTTTTGGTTCACGGGACACCAAATTTTTATGACCTAGTCATATATTCCAGTTGAGTGTCCAACTGTTGATTACCTGGTAGCTTAAGGATTACTCCATGACCTCTGAGGCTTAGCTCAAGTGGTGCTGTATACTGACACTGCAGAAAGAGTCAGTGGTTATTTCACTGCAGGTCCCAAGAGAATGGCTGTAAGTTTAAATGAGCACACACTGGATTATCAGTATTTTGTAGATCACCCCCCTGAGTAAGGACTTAGTAGTAGACAGCAGGTTTTCATTGCCCATTATTCATCTGCAATCTTTTATTTAAATAGACATTTGGATGGAAGCCAGTAATCTGCCTAGTTCTTAAGAGCTAAAAATTTCAAATATGTGTCAAACTAAAACTTATGCTTTAAAATCTGTAAAGAAAAAAATGCATTCGGACAATGCAATGTACAGAAAAGCAAATATGAAACGTTACGATGCAGACAGTAAATTCCATATTTACAATTCTGTAATAGACCTACAAGATGAGACTTAAGAAAAAAAAAATTAAAAGGGCATTCTAAGGGAATCATTAATTTTTAATGGGTGGAGTTTTACAGCTGTATTCTAGTAAACTGATATTGCATCTACTTTGCTTCCCAAATGAACTCTGTAGCCACATATTCACTTGGTACTACCTGAGCAAGTTTAGAAAGTATTGACTGTGATCTGCTGATTTGTATTCAACTCCTGTGCCCGTCTGTCACAGTGGTGATGTTTGATTGAAATTTTGTCCAAACAGCCACATTGCCTCTCTTCCAGCCTCAGAACTACCTCTCTTCTGACACTGCCTTCCCTTTTCAGATCTTCCAACCACTCTAATACCCGTCTTTGTTCCACCCCAGTCTGGCATTTCTGTCCATCCTGGTACAGAGTCTTTATGCCAGACAAAGTGGGAAGAGGGGAGGATTTGGGAGTAGAACTGGGGCAGACCTCATGGGTGTGAGAGGCAGTGATCTGCTATTCTAAATAGAAGGTGCAAGACAACCAATACATATATATATATACACATATTTAATAATCCCATTTTTAAGCATCAACACATTCTTGCATCTGCAAAGGAATTAAAATCTACATGTACCTCAAAAACAGTTTCACCATCTACCTAAAATTGTCCCAGCTGTCCTAACACAGGAATCTCTTGGACACGAAGATTACTTCAGTGGTCACCAAGATATTCTAAAACACTGTTTTATCTTTCAAAAAAAGCATGACCATAATTGCAACTAGCTATTCTTCTGCCCTATATGTATTAGATAAAATTGTATTGGTTCATGGCCACATTAGTTAAAAACAGAGACGCCAAGAACTCTAATTTCAATTGTCACGATAATATTTAGGTATGTTAAAGGTTTCATTGACACTGTATTGCTATTTGGAACTTCTGTGCAAGATCTAAAACTGTGTTTTGGATGAATATTTAGCAGTATAAGCCAACTCTACTTAATTTTTCTATCCCTAAATTGAATTAATGCTTATTTTCTGGGATTGCTAAAATTAATGGAAAAGGGAGACAGTATTGCAATAGCCAGTTGCTAGAGAAACTCATTAAGGTATATATGTGTAAACTTAATTTTTGAAATCCCAATGTCCAAGAATTTAATGGCACATTTGCAACTGGGTTTCAGTGGACTGGACACTCACAAAGGAGTTTTCATAATGGGAAATGGAAAAGAAATGACTAAAGATAGAAGCTATTCCTGGAGTGTTGTTTGATAAATGAAATGAAGAAAGTAGTAAATGTGAGCAGTGTAACCACACAAAGAAAATCACAGAACATTCTGAGTTGGAAGGAACCCACAAGGATGACTGAGTGAATGGACTGTAGTGAATGGACTGTACGGGGATCGTGACCTTAGTACCATGCTCTAACCAACTGAGCTAATCACTTTCTGATTAATTTGATCAGCTTGGAACGGATTTATCAGCCGAAATTAATACAGCCTTTCTATGCAGCCACATTGTGTGTATTCTCGCTCTGGAGACACGAAAAGAGGGCGCCGCTGGCCTGCAAAGTTTCGCTGGCAGTACGATGAAGGAACAGCTGGCGGTCGCCACAGCAGACACGGGCAATTCCAGAGAAAGCTGGCAGGGAAACCAGCCCCATCCCAGCGGCGCCTCTGCCGGGCCCGCGATCCAGGACCGGCCCCTCAGCCTTCCCGCCCCATCCTCCTCCGCCCCGGGGCTCTCCCGTGCCCGCCGCGGCCGCGCGGTACCTGCGCCGTCCCCCGCGCACCGCGGGCCGGGCCGGGCGGTGTCGGTGAACACGGCGCGGCTGAAGGAGCCGAGCCCCCGCCTCAGGGGCCCGGGCAGCGCCATGATGGCGAGGCCGCGGAGCGCAGGCCCGGGAGCTCTCCCGGATTTGGGGCGGGGAGCGGAGCGGGAATTTTCCAAGAGTTGAGGCGGGGACAGCGGTGCCTCCGCCCCGGACACGGTGCTGTGGAGCGCACCCAGGGAGCGGTGGGCGCCCAGCCCGGAGTGCTGGGGCCGCCCCCAGCAGTGTCCCTGTGCTCGGAGCCGCCAGGTCTGAGCGTCTCCCCTCAGTCCTGACGTTGCTTTTCTTCTTTTCCGATCAGTCAGAGAGAATTCTACCCCCTCACCCCCGCCCCGTAGTCTGCGAGGGCAGGGTATGGGCTTTCTGAAAAGGTAACTGTTGTAGAACTGCTCTGCATCTATCCGGATAAATCTGGGGCAATGATGGTCCTCGATGACGGCTGGAGAGTGAAATAAGGGCGAACATTCTGTGTTGTTACTTGAAGTGAGTGTGGATGACTCGTTTTATGATAGATGCAGGTGTAACTGAACCAGAAAATACCTTTTTCCTCAAAGAAATCCGTGCATATTACTCTGAAGCGAAAAGCTGCGGTGAGATTGACACAGTCATTCTGTCCTAGTCAGCTTTTGTCCCTTACAGGACGTCCTTATGGAGTGACAAGAAGTTAATAATGTAAAACCAACTTATGCTTGTTCTTTTATTCGGAAAATGCAGTCGCCCTAAAAATGGGGTAATCTACTCACCAGACCTTTCGGTCCCCCAAGGGCCTGATTCCTTCTGAGGAGGAAAGGATGCCATTCTTAAGTGTGCAGGATATTTATTTTCTGTGTGACCAAAATGAAAGAGCAGCTTGTGCCTTTTGCTGTGGGAACCAGTAGTATTTGTGATTTTTCTGTACCTAATATGACATAGAATTATAGGATGATTCAGGTTGGAAATGACCTTAAAGACCATAGTGTTCCAAGCCCCCTGCCGTGCACAGGAACATCTTCCACTGGATCAGACTTGTCAACTCACTCCTCCTGCCCCCACCCCTGCCTGGAATCATGTTTAGCTGCTTCCCTGGGTGATCGTTCTGCAGTATGACTTTCCAAACTCAATTATCTCAGACTAAATAATTTAAAGCCTAGTTTATATTTAATTTTATTCTGTCCCACTGGGAGAACTACAGAGAAAGATGGCTAAACAAGCAGGAGTTCTGAGAAATCCATTTGGCTTTTGAGCTGATGAATGGTGTGGTATTGACAACAGATACTTTTCAAAGAACTTCCCCATATGTGGGTATGCCAGCAGGAATCTACATTAAAAAACACAAAAACATTAAAAAGCCAAAAACACAACAACAACAAAAAAACCCCCAACTTCAGAAGAAATTAAGATGAAACAATTTTTAAATAATGGCAGCAGACTGAAAGGGGGAAGGGATTAAACATATGCCAGAATTTCAAGGGATGCTGTGCCCTTTAGGGGCAGGGAGGGCAGTGGGTTTTGCTGTGTGGCTGTTCCTAGAAAATAAAGTTTTAAGCACAGGTGAGGGTTATCCATGTTTTGCAGCTAAGACAGAACAAGAAAAGTTGAGCCCTGTGAAATGCTGTTTGCAGTTTGTCTTGAAACCTACAGAAAAAGGCATGTAATTCAGTGTCCTGGACATAAGCAGGTAGGTAAGTAATCCAATGAAAAATACGCCTTAGAATGTATCAAAACATCAGGTAAAGGAAAAACGGTGGTGTGGCTTTTGTCATGTGAGATGTGTCTGTACAGCAGTGACCACAGCTCAGCAGTGCTACCTTGTTTATGTTTGAGCTAGGTAGCTTAGGTTTGCTGGCAAGACATCTCTACAAGCAAATATTTTAGTAGAAGTAAAAAGAGTGTTTTTCAGCTGTTTTTGACCTGGCTCTGTCTTAAACTATGAGGCTTCCCCCATGATCAGCACAGTGACTGTGCTGCCTGGGCTGATGAGCCTGTTTGTGGAGGGGTAAAGCAATGCCAAGCTGCAGTCAGAGACATACATGTCATAGGCTGTGTCCTGGCCAGGTGTGGACCTCAAAGCTCTGAGCTGTGCAGGCACTGGACTTACGCTGCAGTTTCAATTACAAAAATCTGTGAGTGGATACTTGGTAATTGGTGAACTACCAATAAATAATAGAAGAGTTTAAGGATCACTTTGATAAAACTGTATGAAAACCAGCATTAATCTTAGATGGGTTTCTGAACTTCAGAAAATGCAGTCTGTATCTTCCCAGTTGCTAGTAGGTGCTGGAAGTTTTTTCCTGTCTGGCTCAACAACTGTATGGTGTATGAACTGTTTAGCCAAAACCACCATAGAAGTCTCTGTTATAGATAGTGGCAAGATGATGAATCTGCAAGATTTCCAAAGACATTGCCTGAAATTTTGTTTTACTGTTGTTGCCTTGGACCTGACCCAGTTAACCACGAGCACTGGGAAATGCTCATCCCATACACTCAGCTATTTAGACACAAGAAAGAGGTTTATGTGAATTAGAAGGATGGCAGAGTTTTGATTAAGTCAGATATTTGTGAAAGTCTCAAGTTTTTTTCACAGTGTGAGTTGGTGACCTGTAAAAGTTCAGCCTTTAAGGATTTTCCTTGTAATTACTTTTTCAGAATGAAAGATGGAAGAATTTTCACTTTTCTGGCCTTTTCCTGATGACAGTGGCTTTGACTGGGGGCCCTGATCTCCCGAATACTGATTATCTTACGTTCCTCAGTTCTGAAAACCTTCAAGCACAGAGTCAGGTATCCTGCCAGCAGCTCTGCAGCAGTCAATGCTTTTGCAATACTGGGCTCTGCTCATTTCAAAACTGTGAAGCAATCCAGCTTAGCAGTCAGCAGAGTGTAAAACTGAATAGTAGGTAAGTGAAAGGCTAATGGCATGCAGACACCACAAGAAATGTATGGATTTGCCATATAAACTCAATTTCCAGGCTCAAGGTGTGACTCTGTGATATTTGGCAGCCGTACATTTTCAACAGATGGCCAAGCATCCTTCATGTCCCCACAAAATAAAGTTGTGCATTCTTTTGTTTAATATTTTTGTCCACACAGACGCTTAAAATATTCCTTGAAGATATACTCTTTGGTTTTAGTAATTCTGTTTAGTTTTCTTTAGACTGCAGCATGCTTTTTTTTTTTTTTTTTGGCAATTTAATGAATAGAATTCTTTTGATTTTCTATAGGAAGCATTGGAGAGCACCTACTCCAGTTTCAAGCAGAAGAAAACCTTAAAACTTCAAGGATCAGAATGCTGGGGCATCTCCACTGACAGGTCAGAGCTTTCTGTAACAGAAGGATATAAATCTGTGCCATAAGGAGTGGGAGAAGGAAAAGCACTTAACTGTTATGTGACTGTAGCAGTGATGATGACCATATGTATAGATAGTGTTACATGTCCAGCTTTTGTGAGGAAACTCCATTTGGTCTTTTCCTTTCTTAATGGAAAGGCATTCCATTACTGAATTTGTGTCTCTCCACATATGGATGTTTAAGTAGAAATAACCAGATTTCCAATTCTCTGTGCTTCAAAATAACATAGTGAAATGTGAAACTGGAAGGAGTAGGCTCATAATGGCATAGCATATTAAATGACTGTTTTATTTCTCTCCACACATGCTAGCTATAAATAAAACAAAAGTCTCTGAAAAATCTACCTGAGAGCTTTAAATCAGAGAAATATTGGATCTTTGTGTTATCCCAACTAAGTTGGTAGACACTGGCCTGGCTCCCAGAGCAAAGCTCCTGGGGCTCTCTGGCAACAACACAAAGCCATAAACACCAGATGCAGTATATCTATCGAAATTAAATATCAGCAGGTTTTTTTCAGTTGGCATTTTAGAAATGCAGAGTTCATTTAAATGATACCAGTGGTTTACCTTTGCACCTGAATCACAACTGCTGTATTTCTGAATGTGCTGGTGTGGAATCTTACAAAAGCTGTTTTCCCTGGCATGCCTGTGCTGCTGTCCCTTATGTGTGTGAGCAACAGAAATCACTCTCCTCCTTGCTTGTTCCCTTCTACCTGCCTGCTGTTTTAACAGAAATGCTGTAAAACATGTGAAAAGTGCTGCTGAGCTGAGGTGTGTGCAGGCAAGCAGAGTACAGGCTTTCTTACTCCTCATGTCCTCAGAATGAAGTGACAGATTGGGAGTTTTTAACGAATTATAAATGCCACCAAGACTCTTTCAATATGTGTGATTGAAAGGATCGTGTTATTAGCTGTGTCAGTGTCTGCAGAGTAATTTCACAGCTGTGCTTATGGCTTGTGATATCCCAGGACTGTCTCTTCTCCGTGTCAGTTGTATACAAGTCCCAGATGTTCATTTCACACCTGTGGGCTTTTTGGGTCTGGTAAACAGTTATTGTTGCTGATGAGACTTATTATCATCAAGTACATATCACTGCAGTGCTTCCATGCATTAAATGTATCTTGGCTATTCAAGTCTTAAGCATAAAGATGGTGGGGGCGGGGGGGGAAAGGGCTGTTATTTGCTCCTGTGGATTGAATTTCTTCTTGCTGTAGTTGGCATTTAGTTAGAGCCACTCCCTAGCTTGTTTTGTTTTGTTGATTTGTAGTTTTGTCAAGCATGTTGGGAAAGTCTAAACGCTCGCATGGTCATTATGTTTTACTGTCTGTGTTGCCAAAGTATTCAAGATTTTTGTGGTACATGAGAAGGTTGCTGAAAATGGATGGATTTTGAGCCAGGTTCTCACTTCTGTAAAGATCCTTGATGGGCCCTTGAAGGGCCTGGTTAGTGTAGAGAGAGGCCCCACTTTTCAAAAGATGACTTTGTAATAGCCAGTGAATGTCATGGTTTAACACTGTAAACAGGCTGGGTACCTTTGCTTTTGGTTTTGTCAGCAAAGTGATGTTTTTCATTTGTTTAAAGACCTTGTCACACCTGCAAGTCCTGGCAGGACCTGAGACTTACTCAGACTTAAGACTTTCTCTTTTGGTAAGTGTGCAGTGGTACCATGGTGGGGGCTCTCAGAAATTCTCAGCAAACAGTGTTTTGTGTGGTGTGGGCCTGGAATGGCTGCACTGTTCTTTATGTGCAGAAATATGCACTGAGGATCCTGCTTTGGGTCTGGAGTCACTTTCCAGACCTTGCAGGAAGTGTGTGTGGGAGAATCTTTATGGCAGAGGATCTGGTGGCTTCAGCCTTGGTCTCATCTTTGCACGCTGATCTTTCACGCAGTAATTTTAGCTGTCTAAATATCCAAAGTACAATCCAAACTAGTTAGAGAGGCTTCACCTCTATGATGTTTCCCCCCAGAAGGCTTTTCATGGGAAGGAGTAATGTTCCTGCTGAATGTGTCTGATGGACACTGATTACTGGTGGAGTCTCGTTGTTCTGCTAAATCAAGGTGCACAGATGTTTGAAAACTTGACACTTGACAGAGATCTAAGCTCTCCCAGAGGTTGTTTTGTGGATCTGAACTCCTCCAGGTGATAGGGCTGTTTGTGTTCCCTGGATATCACACCAGATACTTTACCTGCAGTCTGTATAACCCTTGCAAAGGGCTTCCTGAGATGTGGAGTCTGGCAGTTCCAGTGCTTTCTCTTTTTATTGCAGAATCCAAAGATGGCACAGTATTTCAAAATTCATCTCTAAGGTGACGTGTCAGCGGGATCATAAACCCAGGCAAAGGCAGGATGTATTTTGCTATTACATACTGATGACAGGACCCTGTAAGAGCTGTTTTGTGTATCCTTTGCAATTAGCTCAAGCCCAAACCCCGAGTGAGTGATGGAGGAAAACACTAGGAATTTGACCCTTTAGGAAAAAAAGCCACAAGGCAGAGAGGACTGTTATTTATTGAAGAAACTGATCTCAGGATTAAAGTTTTTAGTTTTAGTTTTTAAATTCCTGTTTGGACGGTTGCGTAAGTGCCTAATTTCAAAAGTGTGAGTGTGTGACAACTTCTGTGGAACTTAAATGGGAGTGGCAGCAGCGCCTTAAATTGGGCGTAGGATATTTGGATTCTTTGATATGCATTTGAGTGTCTAAATTTGGATTTCTATGTAAGAACAACCTCTCCCTCTGCTTTGAAGTTTTGCTGAATGTAAAGGTAAATGTGAATGTAAAGGTGTGTTCTCGGGTCAGCATCACCGTGTTTGCTTTGCCCGTTCTTCAGGTCCAGGCCAACACTTCATCCCTGTGAGAGTAGAGAATTGTGAGAATGACTGGAAATCCCACAAGTCTCGCTGCCTAAAATTAAGGCATAGCAGCAGAGTTCTGGTTCAGGACCTTTAGCTTCTGACATCATGAGTTATGCTTTTGGGGATGTTAGTGCAATACCACTGCAACCCACAATATCTCTCTGTTGGGATGTGGATTTGGCTCTGTATTTATTTTTATTCCATAATCTGTTTTGCCACGTTTCCAGACAAAGCAAACTTCACTCAAGTTCTCCTCAAGTAGTAAGAAGAAAGAGTGTAGTGACTCCCTGAAGTTCCAAAGAGTGCTTAATTCTTTTTTTATTATGTTTTCAGTTGTTTAAGGCAGGGCCTTCTTATTTGTGGGTACATGTTGCTTGCTCCTGCCATTGTACCTTAGTCTCAGCTCTGATACTAGTTACTGTTGTAGTATGAATGATCATTTTGAACTCCCCAGTCTGCTGTCTTTGAAATGTAAAATTTCTATTTGCCATTTGAAGATAGGGTTTCTTGTGTAATCAGAATCTATAAAGTGGTGCTTAAGACTGGAGAAAGTCCAAGGGGATTCTTACTATAATGATGTTCTTAAAATCAAGGAATTCCTTTCCTGCTTGCTGCATTGTTTTCATTCATAGTGGAGGAGACCAGATTGAAGGATCAAATCCAGCTTGCTTGCTTGTCCTCTCTCTCCCTGAAATGCTTTATTACAGGACTCAATTAAGAGCCAATTTTCCCCTCAGACTCTGTCTATGAGGTCACGCCTGCCCTTAGGAAATATTGAATTTGCAGCCGCAGGATTTATTACAACAGTATTTTAAAACACACAATGCTGGTGCAGCAGCTCTAATTAGAAATGCCCTGAGTTTACTGTGCAGGCAAAGCATTGTTTCTAAACTGCAGCATTGACATCAAGAGGCAAATATGGATTGTGTTTTTACATGTTTGAAGGACAAACAGATGTACCCGTGGGAACATCTGTGCTGCTGCACTGTGCTTTCTTCCTTCTTTAATTTGAATTAGCTCAACTTGGGTCAGGTTTTTGCCTCTGTAGCATTACTGAGTTGCAGCAGTTTAGTGGAGAGGGAAGACCTGTGCTGAGGTGCTGCAGCTTTGTGTTACAGAGTGACAAATTATGTACTTTGCCATAATAGTCAGTAAGAAATAATTAAAACAGAAGGTGGACCAATTTCTACATTTTCGCAGAATATTCTGAGTTGGAAGGGACCCACAAAGATCATCAAGTCCAGCTTGTGACTAGATGATTTCTATTAATCTAGTTGGTTTTGGTTTTAAAAATTCATGAGTATCCACTAGGTTTAGTCTGATGTTACCTGCCTCATCTGTGACTTCCCTAAAGTCCTCCATTCAGCCTGCCTTGGGGAAAACCTCTCCTGGTGCTCTGCTGTGTCATTTTGAAATGCAGGCCTAATATCTAGCCTAAGCCAGTTTTTTCAGTTATTCCTTTACTTCTTATCCTGCCCACTCTGCACATGCAGCTACTTAACTGCTGTTTTCTCCGGCAGCTCCCTTTTATTCTGTATTCTGTGTTCCCTTATGTGCTCTTCTGTAAGTAAAACAAATCCAGCTGAAGTGGTCCATGCCTGTTTATGCTAGATATTTATCACAGAAAGTCTCCCCTGCTTTCCTTGACAGGAAATCTAACAGGCAGAGATGGGAAAAAAATTAGGAGATGAATACACGAGAAGAGTTCTGCTGTATGCTGCAAATTTCCCACTGTGGTACCAGACAGCCCTTGTTGATCATGCCTGAAGAACATATTCTTTCCCTGAATATGAAACATGGCAACCCACTGTACTAGGGCTCAGGATTGATATTGCTGTCCTGCAGGGATAATTGGGAATTTACCAAACCAGAGCAACAGATGCCTTGAGAGACGCAAGTATGATTAACTTCATAAATACGTATTATGAAATCATGGGCAGCGTTCTAACTGTAATGCATTTTCCCTGAGGGAAAATATGCCTGAGTAAAGAAATCAGAAAGCACTTGATGCCAAATGCAGAATGAAAAGAAATTCCTATAAGGCTGGAGTCTATCCACATATTTTTCCTAGTGGTCTTTTCCTTTGGAGAATTAGATGAGGAGTTATTTCTCTTCATTATATTGTCCTCTAATCTCCAAAATCTACATCACTTTGCTAAAACACACTGACATGTATCACATGCATATATAACATTCCCTAGGAGACTTGTTACTGCTTTATAGTCACTGCAGGTGAATTTGTTTGTAAGAAGGCAAACACCTATTTGAGACAGCATGAATGTAAGTCAGTATTTGCTTCAGTGCTGAAGGAGGATTTCTGAGCTTTTTATAGTATAAAGGAGATGATTTTTTTTTTCTACAAAGCTGTGAGACCAAGGAACCCTGGAGGTGGATTCAAGCAGTCCTCATAAAGAGGACTGTTTCTAGTAAGGTTTCACTTGTCAGACATGGAGGGCCTTTAACGTCACATCTGGGTTAGCTGCTTGAGTCTGCAAGTTAGTCTTAAAGCTGTTGGCACTTCCCATGTGACATTCAGCTTTGCCTCAAGGAATCCTAATTTAAGAGGCACTGAAAAAACTTGCTGGAGGGTCCCTTCTTGTCAGTCTGTCCTGGCAGAAGGTGATGTGTTGAGTTATTCCTGAATCCTGCTGACCCTTGCTTGCAGGAGCATCTGTTGGCAGCAGATATCATGTAGAAGATCTCACGGATTTCCCTGGCCTGCGTGGGCATCGGAGCCTGGGATCTGGCAGCCATAGGTTAGAGGTACACAGAGCTGCCTAAAAACTGCCTTGTGCCCAGGGAGAGAGTATGCTGGCCTCAGAGCCTGGACTGACAGCACTTTATTCCAGCCATTGTGTCCCAAAATCTCAGTCTGGCAAAGGTGGAGTCAATCGAAAAAAAAAACCCTGTCCTTCTGTTATTTCCATTCTGATCTCAGTATTCATTTACTATGCAACAGTGAACTTCTACTGGTAAATATCTTGGAAAACTTTTTTTTCTGTGTGCCTTTCAAAGCAGAGAGAAGGACAAGTGCCAAGTTAAACTGAGCTTCAGAAAGCCACATTGCTTGGGAGAAAAAGCTCATCAGCTACAGTATTCAGTACGATGGGTAAAAATCTTGAGGCTGGATTGTTTTCTCTAAGAGTAGACAACTAGTGTAGCCCTATTTTCAGTCCTGTGTGCAGTCAGGGTCCTGACAGCACTGGGCACTCAGCTGCAGTGGATTAAAGATATGGTTTGGGTTCTTTTAGGTTAGTAAGGGCTTTAACCTTTCACATGAAACAAGCCATGTAACTTCACTAGGCACTCCTGCAGTGAACTTTATAACACCTAATGGAATGAGAGCTTGTTTCTTGTCCAGTCTTGATTTAACTGGGTCCAGCATGTGCTTAAGAGCTTTGCTGAGTTTAGGCTGAGAAATACTTTTCATGTAGGAGTACTGCAGAAAGAATAATGATCACAAGAGTCTGGGTGGCAGCAAAGGCTTCACCTTGCTCCCTTTGAGCCTCAACTTGTCTCACTTTGACATTAATGAAATGTCACGATGTAGACTTCAGTTGAAGTAGCATTTTTCATCAAATTTCTTTACTTGGGTTTTGTCCCCCACCCTTGTTCCTTTTTACCTATGTGTAGAGTCTTTCTGGTCTTGGACACTTCAGAGAAATTGTAATTTAAAAATCCTTTTTAACTACACCTGAATTTCCAGTCAGAACTTTCATCCAATTTAAGTACTATTTGATTTGTAAGTGTTGGCTGATATTTGGTCTGATTAATTTCATGCACTGGTTTCTGGAAACTGCAATACTCCATTGCACAGGCAAATATTGGCCTATCATATGGAAAATGGCAAGTGATCCAGATGCTTTGGAGCTCCCAAGTAGAGATGCATTAAAAAGAGCTGGCTTTTCAGGGCACCTCCACCTTCTGAAATGTCTCTGCAGCTATTAAATTAGTAGAAATACAGTTTCTCAAATAGTATGTAGAGTTGAGAGTTCCTGACATATTAGAATGTCTCTAAAACTCAAGATTGATACATATATAACATCCGTAAGAAATCTATGTCTTGTCTTTTTTTCCAGGTATCTTTCAGGAGGTACCTTATCATGTATCTGTCATAAAGCCAAAGTAGGAGCAACTGTTCATTCTAAGGTAAATTTCTGATCCTGCTGAGAGCAAGAGAAGTTTGGTTGGTGGGAGCCAGGTATTTGGCTAGTTTCTTTCAACTGTTATCTGCAACATGCTTCTCAGTTTGTTTCTTGAGTATATTGCTGAGCTTCCTCAGTAAGAGATTGTAATTTATACAACTGGAGCTGGAATGGGCCTTTGGTCACCAGTTTTGGTTACCATTTCTGTCTATTCTTCATCACTTCAGACACTAATAGTCAGTGTATACTCAGTGGATCCAAAGGGTGTTCACTCTTGTTGTAGTGATATAGTTTAGTGGTTAGTGTGCAGGACAAGAAGAATACTGACTTACACACACAGGATTGTTTTGTGATTAGCATTTTGTGTGGTAAAGAGGGGATGAGTTGAAAACCTCATCCTGAAATATAAGTGTATATACAGTGTCTAGGTGGCTCTTCAACTCAGTCCAATAAAACAGAGTTTATCTCCTGTCTGATAATTTTAGCAGAAATTATTCAAGAATATTGTTTGTTTTATGCAGCCCTGCAACTCTCCACTCTTACCACTCTAGGAACTGGATATAGATGTAGGCTTGTTGATTTGTGCAGCTGAATATTTCATTGTCAGAGTTCAAAGACTCTTACAGAGTGCTCTGGCCAGTATCAAAACTGGATTCCTCCACTAAAAATTCAGAGTAACTTCACTGATTAAAAATAAAATTGCAGCTGCATTTGGCCTGAGGGGTTTTCATTTCGAACTACATGACTTTTCTCAGTTGGGCATTTTAGAACTGTAAGGCTCATCCCACAATGATCTTGGCCTTCTAAAGGGTGGATATAATTTGGGTCCCTCTGCAGTAATAGCTGTTTGAAGATGAATTCAGTGTTCTTGTGAGGAGTCCAGTTACTTTGCTGGTTAATGCATTTGGAAAGCTGCTGTCAGTCTAACTGATTCAATTCCACAGCGTTTCTTGATTTTTTTTTTTCCCAGTGCTGGTCCAACTATTTTATTCCTGCATATTGTGTAGTATCTCAGCATAGACAGCATCCTCCATAATAGCTATTTTTTCCCTGCCTTTTTCTAACCCCAGTCATACTCCAGTGTGAATACTGATTGCAAAGACATTGTTTGGCTTGGTTTTAACCTCCCTATTTGATTACTTCCTCTGCTTACTGGGTCCATCAGAGACCTACTGTTTCTCTAGACATCTCTCTCCTGATATACTTCAGGCATTTTTTGTTATTTCTTCTGGCAGTTTATTGTCCTGGGTTTTTTCTTTTTTATATCTTTTTCATTTTTCCTGTCAAAATCCATTCCATGTATTAAAGACAGATGAACTGGATTTACAGAGCCTGAAATACTGTTTTGGCCCTAAAACTCACCCTTTGTCACACCACTGGAAATTACTGCAACTTTTCTGTATCTTTACTTTAAAGATCCCATTGAAGTCAGGCAGGCATGTGTGGCACTTTTCTAGCAGGAGAATATTTATTTAATCCCTGTATAGAGAAGCAGAGAGCGAAATCCTAAATCCATTCAAATCAGTGGGGCTTTTCCTGGGCTCCAGCTGAATCATGGCTTAATGATCAGCTTCATGGTCTGTAGTCAGCCTCCCAGAAAAAGGGAAAAGAAAGCACAAAGCAGGATTTTCACTCTCATATTCTGGGATTACAGGCTGAGCCGAGGGACAGTGTTTTACAGCAAGAGGTGATGGACCTGAAGAACCAAGTTTTCTTCTGGTTCTTTCACCAGTCTCCTAAAGATACTTTAAAATTTATGTTTTAGCATTTGCCTGCTGTAAAGTAAGAAGGTTTCTTGGCAGCACAGTACAGTTTGAATGCATAGTTTTGCTGGTGTATTGCAGTTGTATTCGAGGTTCTGGACATGCATGTCTATCTGGGACATGCAAAGCCCATAAAACAACAAATAAGCTTAAGATGTGTGTTTATTCAGGTGCTTAAATGTGTTGCCTGGATTGGGCCTTAATTTATTCCCTGTGAATTGTGGTGGTTTGTCCCAGTGAAAGTCATCTGGTTTGATGACAAGCCCGGCTTATTCTCCCAGTACTGAAATAAGGTGGGTTAAAGAGGTTTCCCCTATTTCCTGTCCCTCGCTGAAGAGCAGCTTGAACAGTGAAAACTGTCAGGAGTGCTTATTCAAAAGCAGCAACGTTGGAAGCTGAAGATAAGAGCATTTATCTCTGTGTCAAAACTACTCAGTGTCTTTGATGGACTCCCAAGACGCCGTAACAAGGAGCTTAGGCTGGAGACGCTGGAATGCCAGGAGTCCAGGGGGTGGTGTTTATCCTGCTGAAACACGGAATACATCAAATCAATTACACGGTGCTGAAGTATTTCCCCATCACCAGCCAGTGTTGTGAGCTCCAAGAAAATATGTTCTCCTAGGCACTAGGGGAGCCTCCTCCTTGAGATGCTGATTTAATTTGAAATGCGTATTAACAGGGAGAGAGAGAAAAAGAGGGAGAGAAGATGGAATCTCATATGTTTTGCAGCAGATTGCCACATTGATCTTGTCACTTGGCAAACACAGTTGGACCTGAGGCTCTCAGTCTGTGGGATGTGCTGTATTTCTGTCATCGATTGTCAGCCTCAGAGAAGCACAGGAGAAAGAGAGGCATGGTATCAGAATAGAGAATCTATAATAAATGGACCAGCAAGCCATTTAGGAGCGAATCAAAGCAATTGCATTTTTGGATTGTGCTTGCCTTCATCAGCTAGAAATGTGGTCTGTCCTCAGCTCTCCCAGTGAAGCGATGATGGGAAGGACTAGTATTTCTATGGAGGCTGCTGCTGTCTGTGCTGTTTTGTGGGAGTTAAGCTGTTCTACATGGGAAATGGTACCTGCAGGTCCCAGAGGAGCCTTCAGCCTGCCCTGTGCCCACCCTGGTCCCACTGGTGCTGTAGCCACAGGCCTCTCTTGAGCCATCTCTGGGACAGCTCCTCCATGTGGATTTCTCCTCTGAGCTTGCATCTGAAACCCACAGCCCATTGCTGATGGCCAGTTTGGGAGCTGACAGGATCGCACTTAGGTTCTGCAGGGACTTAGTCCTGGATCAGAAACTTCCCTGAAATAGTTCTGTCCACCAGGAATGTGGCTTAAAACCTGGTTTTGTTTAAAGGACTGCCCTGGAGGCATTGCAGTGCTGGTGGGGCCCACAACCAGACAGCTGGAACAGCATCCCCCAGAACGTTCAGTCCAACAGATACACTGGCAAATTGGTCCAAATGAACAGCATCCCTCTGCCTGGATGTTTGTACCATCCTCTCTGGGATGATGTCAGTGCCTTGGGATGTGTTTCTCCCGAGCAGAGCAAAAACACTAGAGAGCGCCATGTGTTTGCAGATTTTGGCTTGTGAAGTGCAGTCTGAGGATGTGAGTGCTCCCTGAGGGGGGGGAATGTAGGGAGAGCCGTGCTCAGGACCCAGCCTGGGCTCACTGCTCCGGAAGACTTGGGTATGAAGAGGCGATTTCCCTCTGGATATGGGCAGCTGCAGGTGCAGTGTAGCTTTGTACTTTGTCTCTAGGGGAGAAAAGGCAGTTTGGCTGTTGGGAGGAAATCCCCTTGGTCTCATTGCTAGTAGAGGAGATGCATTTGAACCAGCAGACCTTCCCAGCCTTCTGTTCCAACCCTCTGTCACATCACTTTGAACATAGCAACCAAGAGAGGGGCCTGTCCAGCGACCTCCCATCCGAAGGAAATTCTCAGGACAGACCAGGATTAAATGTCTCAGGAGGTGCCAGTGAGGAGCTTCTTAGAAGGATTGACTTTGTTTTGGAGCTCACGCTTTCTAGTCCTCCTGAAGAAAACTTTTGATTTTCAAGTACTTCAATACATAAACAATGTTGAATATCTTAGTGGATTTGAATGGCTGAGTCATTTCTTTGAAAGCAGGCTGGATCAGATTATTTTGCTGTCTCTTATTCCCAGTGATGCAAAAGGCATAGACTCCGTGTGGGCTTCATGTGGGCGCTACCCTCTTCTTCCTTGTGGGAGGGTGAGAAGCTCATGACCCTTTCAGCAGTACTGGAGAATAACTGTCTTGGCTGTTACAATATGCACTGTCCTGTATCTTCTCCCATTGTCCAAGGCCTCCAGAAGCTCCCCTCTACCCTAACTTGGTGAGGAAGCAGTCTACCTGGCATCATGCTCCTCTTAATCACTGATCATGTGATGGTGATGACTAAACTTTCATTGTAATGAGCTGGCTTTTTTTCCTCCCCAGTGAAATATTTCCTACAGAAAAATGAGGCTTCATGGAAACCTGACTTATCTTTCAGAAGATGCCCATCTCCATGTATGCAGAAGTATTTTTTCAAAGAAAAACTTAAGAGTTATTTTTTAAGGAAGGTAATATGTAGATATTTCAGAATTTTAAGTTGGCTGTTTTTCTTCTCCTTTTCTTGTGCTACTTAGTCTAAGAGGCTCAACAAATTCTAGCTGTTATTTTTCCTATCTCATATTTTTTATTGTTTTGTGGATGTTTTTCTCTCTTGACATTTCTGAAAACATTTCGCATTGGGAAAGCTCAGACACAGTGAAAAAAAAAAGGTAGAAAAGGAAAAAAGGTGGTAGTGAAAAGATGTTTTGGAGGAAATGTTATTATTGCAGTTGCCAGCAGGAGGAAAAAGGAGAGGGAATACATTCCCCCCCCAACCAAAATTATTAATGATGTAGATGTTTAGACATTTAATTGAGGACAAAATTGAGTTTTGGCACGTCTGAATGGATACAATTTATCCTGTCCTGTTTTGACCTTCCTCAGTTCTCCCTGGCATTACTACTGGTCCTCTTTGCCCTTTAGGCTGTGTCAGAAGCATCTGGAAACAGCAGATAAGACAGAGCCATGGGGCAGAGCTGGACCTTGAGTGCAGTGCTGGAGGGCAGGAGGCATCTGTGTGCTTTGGGGGAACTCTGTGGACATGAAAAGCTGCTGTGTCCTGAGCAGAGCATCTATCCAGGGAGAAGCCATCCAAGGGGGAGCTTGCCACCCCTGTGCTTTGGGAACTGCCTCTCTCCTTCCATGGAAGGGGGATGTCGCTCATCAGGGCTGGTATTTCCAAGGAAGATGGTGTACCTGGAAGCAGACACAGGCTGCAGAAATAACTTTCAGGAAGTGCCTCTTGAAATTTGCCTCTATGCAAATCCCCGAGCACAGCGAAGAGAACAACCCTCGACACGCGGCTCTTGAAATGAAGAAACATGAGCCCTGAATTAGAAAAATGGGTCAAAGCACCCAGAAATACACTAGAGTTCAGTGGAGGTGTTGAAAGTAGCTGTGAAGATTCCTTCCCATTCCTTAGTGCAGGGATGAGATGCTGGTGGAAAGCATGAAGTGCCTCTCTGGAGGCTCAATATTCTGTTAAGTGCCCTGTGTTACCTTTGCAATATCAGCAAATCATTGCTAATTAGACAGAAAGACCCTCAGACTTCACACACAGCACCTAGTGAGCAGTTTGCTGGAGGCCCCTTTGCACTGACACCTGGCAGGGAAGAGCCCAGGCAGGAATTGCACATGCACATGGCAGATATGGATAGTGTTAGTCTGATCTCTTGTACTGGCCACTCGTTCTTTACCCTAAAAAGCTTAGTGCCATGATATAGTAATTGGAGTTGGATCAGGGGTTGGACTTGATGATCTTGGAGGTCTTTTTCAACCCAATCTATTCTATGAGTCTATGAAAGGCAGTCTCATGCATGGTCTGAGAGGGAGGTAGTTTCTGGAACCCTGCAGCTTCCAGCTTCTTTACGCAAGGAGTAGTAGTATAAATAAAGATAATAGGAAGGATCTGGAAGGTTTTGTGATGGGAATATTGCCAGACTGCAAATACTCTATAAATGTCTCAGGGACTAAGGTGTGCAGGATATAAACCTTCAGAAAAAGAACAGATTTCATGGCTCTGCTACTCAGAGAACAATGTGCTTACTGGGAATGTTGGATTAAAATTGGATTTCTCCATCAACAACTGTCGTCAGCGTGTACTGTGTTGTAAGTGGGCAGAGGACTTTTGCCTGCATTAAGTAAAGGAGTGCTGTGTTATGAATAGTTTTCTTACAATGGCATTACTCCAAGCCTCAAGGTAATTTGTGTCTCAGGTAGGCATGCTGTAGTTTAACAAGGCTAAATATGGAGAAATGAAAGCCTCATGTGGGACCAGATGCACTGGAGGCAACAGCAGAGTTTACCAAGAGTAGTTCAATATTCTTCATATTGTAGGAACAAGCATAAGCAGATTTTTTTTTTTAATGGGATTTTGGGACAAAGCACAGCTGGTACAAAGCTTTATCAGGAATTCAAATGCTGCTGCTTATTAATGCAGCGATTATTTACAAGTCCTAGTTTTTTCTTTGCTGTTTGATACTCTGACAGCCATAGACCTACATAGTGTGCTGCAAACATAAGGTTTTTAGAGAAAATCAGCTGCTTGTTCTTATGGTGTTTGGCAAGGCAGGAGAACTTAGTCACAACTTGCTAGAGGTAATCTTCCATCTTCCTTGGCATAAAACAGGTGGGAAGAAAGAGATGAAGAGTGTGTAAGTATCCTCCTGGTCAGTGTAAAAATAGCAAGTTGGAAAAAAAAAATCACACAGATGATTTAACCATTTTTCATCTCTTTGCTTAGAGAACTGGGAAAAAGTGTGTTTGACAAATGAGTTGTCGCATCAGCCCCTCAGCAAAAGAAAAGCTTTTTGAGCAAGAAAAGAACTATCCTTTCCCAGTTACTTTGCAGTTCTTATTTTAGTCTTTTGGGAATAATGGTCATTTGGGGATTTTTTCCAAGTGTGGCTTTGGTTTGATTTTGTCTTTTTGTTTTTTTTTACAAAGAAGAAAGAAGGCAGCGTGTAGAGACATTAATTGGTTGTGCCCTCCCTGCTTCAAGATTGCTGGTGGAAAAAGAAACCCAATGATCATCCTTAGTATACATGGGCTCTATAATATTTGGCACCAGGCAAGATGAAAGCGTGTCTCTTGACAGCCAGCTTCGTACTGGCAGCCTTTACTCCAGGCAACAAATTAATCCACTCAACTGTGTTCTGCATAATTGTTGATACCGTCTTAATTGGTACCATACGTTTCTCCATGTCAACATGTCCATCATGTTAATGTGTAGGGACTGTTGTTTCCTGCCAGCTCAGGAGCAGCACAGCCTGCTCCATCCTAACTGAACTCCTACCTAAAATGCCTTGGTAAGAAATTTGACTTTATGGCAAAGGGAAAATGAAGAGCCGTGTTGGGGCATGATTCAAAATTCATGGGAAAAATAAATGGGACTCCTGATTTCAGTAGGTTTGGAGATGAGCCAGCCCTTCCAGGGCTCTCTAAAGGCAATCCAGTTCAGCTGAAGTCAAGTCTGAAGGCAAAGGAGCTTATTCTACTGCTCCCAGGAAATCTGTGGCAGGGGCAGGCAAATATTTTCCAAGCTTGTCGCTGTGGGGCGTCCAGGTCAAGGCAGCTGCAGAGCTAATTGACCTCAGTGCACTGATGACTTTGTGGATTGGGATTAGCATTTTGAATTTCATCCATTAATAAACTGGCAGCCAAGGCAGAGCCTGGAGTACAAGTGCAGTCTGCTGTTCCCCAGCTCCTCCATGTGCTGTGGTAACAGGGCAGGAAGATGCCAGAGAGGTCAAGAACTGAGGTGATCATGCAAGGGCATGGGCAGAGTCAGCTCCTAAGAGGGAATAGCCATCTCATCACCAGGCAAAGGCATCACTGATTCTTCCCTCCCTGGCAAGGCAGGATAGAGGTACTGGATGAGGTTACCTCTGAAGTGTCAGCCTCAAAAAATCCCAAATTAGTCACTGAAACAAAAGGACACTGACCATCTCTGTGGTCACTTCCACATCTAAATAAGAAGTAGTACCATTCCTTTGTTTCGCCGAGGAGTTCCATGGTTACAGTCATTAGAGCTTGCAAACAGTCAGAATCCTTATGACAGGCATCTCACTGAGGGCTGTATGGTAACTGAGTAGTGCTGTGTTCAGAGAAGTGCTGGAACCCTGCACAGTGTGGAAGATACAAGCCAGGAAACAGCGATGAGGGTCAAATGTTGAGTAACATTTTATTCAGTTCGTGCCGCCTCTGCTAAGCGTTGAACTATCTGAGATGGAAAAAATGGTACATGATTTGAAGTGTGAGGCTACTGCATAAGGTAAATGTGCAGGGAGGGCAGAGTGCTTGCCCAGGTGGCCTTGCTTCTGATCCCTCTGGGTACCAAGTTACTTCACTGCACTTCTGCAATGAAATCGTTTGCTGTAATATTGCCTGTGCACAAATCCACATACACACACACACTCTTTTTCTCTCTCTGCTCCTAAGGTTAATTGATATGAGCTTCACTTATTTACCTAATTTTACGTGCCATCATTTCTTGTTCAAGCTGTTGGCTGGTTTTAAGGAAAACTATTTATGTAGACATGAGAGAAAAAAGGTTTCTTCCCTATGCTTTCGTAAAGGCATAAGGGTATATTTAGGCTATGGCTAGTGTATGGTTGAAAAGCTCATTTAAGAGAGCAGCAAAACACTTGGAAACATGCTTTGTGGAGGTTGTAAATTCTAATGTTGACATTTTGGTGTGTGAGAAGAGAGAAACAGGAGGGGAATAAATGCCAAAAATTTTTTTTTCAAGTGTGGCTAGAAAATATAAGTCTACTGAGCCATAGTCTATTTAAGAGTCTTCACATTCTCAGAAACCTGTTTTTGCATGTGGCATGCAGCAGCAGTATTGATAATCAGTATGCCAAGAGAAATGTCATTATTTTGAAAGCTGTGGAGTGCCTCACCCTTTGAGGTTCCCAGGAATTGGTGTTGGGAAATAGAATTTAAAAAAAAAAAAAAAAAAAGTTACTTTAGCAAGTAGATGTGAGAGACAGATGAAATAGCTGAACTAAAGGAAAACCTTTATGGGGGAAAAAAAAAAGTAAAGTGAGACCTCCAAGCTATTTCTGGCTTCCCTCTGTACACCTTTGGTGAGCCAAAGTACATATGCAGTGCTGAGAGTGCCCCGTCTGATGCAACTTCAAGCCCTGATTCACAGCTTCCACCCAAAATCCTTTCTAGCCTCAGAAGTCAAAGGATTTGGGTAACAGTTTGTAGATGAGCTTTCTTCTTTCCTAAGTGTCTTGAGGAGCCTTCCATCAGTGCAGTCACTGCAAATAGAGGTGCAGCTGAGAAATGCAACCTTTGCAGGAAGTAGAGAGGGGAGGTGTTGGCTTTGTGCACAGAGGGATCATCATCACTAAGCTGTCCTAATGAAAGAAACAGACCAAGAGGTGTTTTGGGACCTCACCCAGAAAGAGAGCAAGCTCAGCATCTTGTCCTTGGCAGGATTTGGCCGTGGCACTGCTGCTGCTTGTGCAGAGCAACCCTCTCCTTCTGTTTGTTCTGACAAAGTCAGTAGAAGTCATCCCTCTGGTACCAGCATGGCTGGGAACAGGGAAGCAGCTGGGAGTCGTGATCCTATGGCTATGATCATGCCTGTCTCCTGGGAGAGAGGCCCTGGGCATGCACTGTGGGTACTGGCATCACTGTTGGAGCATCACTTAAAGCTGAGTTGCTTTTTCGGCTGATGGAATTGTGGTACAAAGCAGTTCAAAACAGAGATCAAACTTGGGATCCTTGAGCTGCTTCAGGCAGGGACAAGGTGCTTCTGAAGGGCAAAAAAACCTTATAGATTACTTCAACCTGTTAAGAAATCATCTTAGTTAAGCTTTCTGGAGAGCTCTGAAACCTACCAAGAGCTCCTTAAAGAATCCTTAAAGCTGTGATTAAGTGTGTTTTGCCAGCACTTGGAGATTACATCATCCTGTAATATATGTCTATAAAATCAAGGAATAGCAGTCTTCCTGATCAGATGCAGAGTACAGCACTGCCTCCTTCCCCCACTGCTTTCACTGCATGTGGTGGTAGCCTCTTTTAGGACAGGAAATTTATATTATCTTTTCCAGTTGAAACTTTAATAAAGTTCAGTAAGGAACTGGACATTGGATGTAGTTACTTGAGCATTTGGAAGTTAGGAACCTAAATGATAACAGACTGGGCTACCTCGTGCTTCTAAACGAAACATTGTTTTTCATGAGAATTCTCTTCTAGAATATATTTCTATTATACAGTCGTCAGGTGTTGTTTTTCCATATGATTCAGTTTAGTCAAAAAGCCATTGTTTTTTCCTTCTATGTTTCTTGTAGTATTTTTTTCCATTTCTGTGGGAGAGAAAAACTCACAAATAGATTTGGCTCAAATGCTACAGTGGCTTTTGGTTGCTTTTGCTTTTGACCGAATCTAAACATTTCTTATCCTCAAAAAATTTTACTCCTGGAAGTGGAGGTGCTTTGCTGGGGCTAATGCCAGCTGAGGGAGGCATTAATGATGTTGTTCTGTTATTGCTACTCATAGGCTGCAGTGGCAGATGCTGGAGCTGCCAGTGACCTGAGAGCCTTCAACCCTGCCTGTCAGCTCCCACCTTGCCCTGCATAAACACCTCCAGCCACTTCACCCTTGCTCAGCTTGTGGGTAGAACAATTCCAGTCCAAAACAGGACCCTTGTAAATCACATATTAAAAGAGTTTTACAAGCCTGTGCACTAAACAGGAGACAGGCACACAAGGGTGCATTGTTCACACGTGTCTGGAACTGAGGCCAGAAACTTCAGGGAAAGGGAAGTGAGGCCACATGAAAGGCCCGAGGGAAACAGCCCCAGCTGGGCAACTGCAGGACCACAGGTCCCTTCACACGTCACTGGCTGGTTGCTGCAGCTGCTTTCAGCTCTCAGAAGCCTTTCTTAATTCAGATGCACCTAAAGATGCCTCAAGAGCACCCTTAAGCCAGACAAAGTCAAATCCCTGCTGGGTGAACAAAGAGGCTGCCGATGGTGATAAAGGGGAAAGTTTTAGCTTCCCTGGTGCCTTGAGGCAGGACAGGGTCCTGGTGGAGGGGAGCAAGGGCTGCGGGAGGAGCAAAGGGAGGAGGCGGCAGGGTACCCGGAGGGGTCAGATGGGCTGTCTCCCAGGTTTGAAGGATGGAGCTATTTGTCAGGCAGCAACAAATCAGTGTGAGCCACAGAGGGAAAATGTCCTGAGGATTCAGTCCAGTGGAACAGTTTTGGTCTTAAAGCCTAGAGATGAGTCTTTCAGGGGCTGGAAGTGATGAGAAAGCAGCTGGGCTGCTGTGCCCCTGCACCCTGCAATTTAAATTAAGCTGGCATTGGGCCTCAAGATGTTTGTACTTTCATCCTGGCCCATCTAAACCCTGTCTACTTGCTTTTTTTTCCCAAGCGTGCAGACAAGACCAGGGACTTGTTAAATGGGGAGAAATAGCCTTACATTTAACATAATTATGGTAGTTATATTTGAGAGAACAATGTAAAATAGTTTTAATGTTTAGCTGTAAAAATGGCTTTAATATTTTAGATGGGCTTTCATACATCCTCCTAAGTCTTTCTTTTTTCCCCCAGGTTAAACCTGAACTTCACAAGCGCTGATGATATGAAAAGATACAATTAAGTAAATATATCTAAAGAAATTAAGTGCATTAGGATTCTGCCAAGCTTTGTGCAGGGCTTACCTCTCTTACCTCTTACTCGGTGTTGCATCTAGGCTATCTTCCAAAATTTGCACACCTTGCATAGCTTTCTTGGGCTCACTGAAGCTGCATCCCAGTGTACACTGCTCTCAGTTGTATCCACAAGGGTTGAATGGTGATTCCCCATGCCAGAGGCTGTGCCTAGCTGGGATGGTAACATCTGAAAAGACAAAGAGATACAACATGAATATAAGTTATGACTTTCAGAGCTGATGTGAACATGACATTTAAAGACAGAGCAGGGTGAGGGAGACGACCAAGGCTGCCTTGGATGTTTTTGACAGCTGATGGTGGTGCTGGCTGCCTGTGATCTTGCTGCTGAAGAGATGCAACATCTTGCTGTGTTGACAGCAAGACTCTTCTGCTACTTTGGTAGCTCTCAGCTGGGGGCTGTTCTTCCCACCAGTAAGGGTCTTTGTCAAGAGTTGTACTGAGAGAGGTGTAACCTACAGTTACTAATGACAGCCTGGGGACCTCAGTTCAGGGCTTTCATTGACTCTGTTTCATGGAGGGTGGTTTTTTTGGTTGTTACATGGGTATTCAAGCCCTCACATTCCCCAGGTGAGTGGGGAGTCAGCATGAGCACCCTGCATGACCAGGCTGGGCACATTGGGCTCTAGGAGTGATTTCTGAGCAGCACTGCTGAGCTGTTTTACACCCTGCCATCAAACTGCTGCTCCCCAGTGTCTGCAGCTGGCTGGGGCTGGGAGGGGAGTCAGAAAGCTGACTTTTTGGAGCTAAACTCTTTGTTTCCTCCCACGTGCCCTTCAGGACTCAGCTGTTAGAGGCTGGAGTGCATGCAGGAGGTAGGGTATGGAAAGCAGAAGTGATCCATCAGAATTAGTGTGACCTCCTTGGCTTAGTGATGGCAAAAGTAACCCAAATGGTGGCCACAAAGGAGCCTTCTTTTCTGTAGCTCACCCTTTGCAGCTTCTGTGTTAGGGATACGAACTGTCACTGTCTCCTGGTCTTTGCTTTGTGAGCACTGAATTTCAGTCTATTTTGTGAACTTCTACATTTGACAAAATGAAGCTGGTCTTTAAAGTAATTTGTACTCCAGTTCAATCCAATTCCTGGGGCCGGTTGTTTATTTCTTAGCCATCACTTGCCTAGAAGCTCAGTCAGCCAGTACTGATCTGGTACCTGCAACAGCCAGTAAGTGTGAATATACTGACACAGGAGGCATGCAAGGGAAGAAATAGTGACAGATACTTTCTTCAAAAGTGCCCCTTTGGGTTAGCCAAAGAATGACACGATAACAGAGTCTCTGCATGTCCCCATTGCAACCCCCACTCAAGACAGGTCCATTTGAATAAAGTTGCTCAGGGCTGTGTGCAGTTAATGATTGAGCATCTCCAAGAACAGGGGTCCCACCACCTCTCCTCACCATACTCCAGTGTTTGACCATCCTCATAGTGAAAACACTTTTCCTAGTATCTTAAGTGGGTTTTCCCATCTTCCATCTTGTACATATTTTCACTCTGTTCCTCCCCTGCTCACCTCTGAGAGGAGCCTGGCTCTGTCACCACCATAACTCTCCAGCAGTACAGAGTGAACTGGGTGCTTGGCTGCTTTCTCAAAAGTAAGATGAGATGAGTAAATAGCTCTGTAAAGGCAGCCTGTGTTCTCTCCATGAGGAGAGTGAGGTCATGGTGATGCTGGCAGTGCTTTGTGTTGGAGAGTTCATTATTAATTGTGATATCTCGACTTTCATGCTCTCTTTGCGGTGTACCAAGTGACTGCTCTTCAACAATGTGAAGCCCTCCATCTCTGGGTAAGGAATACCTCTGGGTTCTGGCTTTCATTAGGTTTGTTCTGCTGTGTGTGTGCACAGCATTCCTTTCCCCTTAGACAGACAACCTCCTAGGCTTTTAAGCAAGCCAGGCCATAAAAATGTTTACATTTTTCTATAGCGTTTGGTCTGTACACAGTCAAATAAGCATGGCACTCACTAAGGAATTGTGGGACCAGGATTCAGTGGGAGCCTGGCATCCTAAGCTGCAGCAGGCTGCCTTGCCTTGCTCTCCCACCCCTGCAGCGACAAGACCATCTCACACAGAAATGTCTCTGTGACCATGAGACTTCACTGCAGGCCCGAAAAAGGGGCAGTGTGTTGAAACTGCCTATCTAGACGTAATTCCAGGCAGCAGATTGTTAACATTATTCTACTCATAGAAAAAAGCTCTTCTCTCTTTTAAAGACAGATGTGGTATTCGTTCAAGATGTGTTTGATGCAGTTAAATCTCCATATATAGCAAGGAGATTATAGCAGATGCCCTCACCACTGCTTCAGGCTTTTAGGGTAGGGTTAAGGTGTCTTCCCTCCTGAGTCAGTCGTGATCCTTCACCTACTTCTGTGCATGCTGCTGACATCAGCACTGTGATTGATGGTGCAGAATCTGGGCTTTGGGGCTTATCTTACAAAGCAAAGGTTTGTTGCATCTACGTGCATGCTCGTTGTTCCCTGTTCTTTGTACCCCACTTGTGGAGCAATCGTGGCAGCTGGGGAAGGAGAGCTGGCGTGGGACTTTTAACAAGGGCATGTAGTGATAGGACAGGGGAGAATGGCTGTAAGCTGGCAGAGGGCAGGGTTAAGTAAGATATTCGGGAGAAATGCCTTACTCAGAGGGTGGTGAGGCACTGGAACAGGTTGTCCAGAGAAGCTGTGGATGTCCCATCCCTGGAAGTGTTCAAGGCCAGGCTGGCTGGGACTTTGAGCAACCAGGCCTAGTGGAAGGTGTCCCTGACCATGGCAGGGGGTTGGAACTAGGTGAGCTCTAAGGTACATTCCAACTAAAATCATTCTGTGATTCAGTGATTCAAGTGAGGCCCAATGGGAGCAACCAGGCTGTGGCATGGATACAACCAGGGCACATGTCACAGTCCTGCAGCTCTGTGAGTGCTTGCTGATGCAGGGGTTTGCTGGAACTTACTGGATATGGGTGTCCCACTGAAATTCAGTGGGATTCTGGTTCCAGGTGTTCTGTCACATGTACCATGCTATTACAAGTGAGACTTAAGTAGCTACAGGGATTTTCCAGCATGCCTGGGCACCTCACTCCTGCTAATGTCAGCATAAGGTAGCAGCCTTGGCAAGTTTGAAAATCCCACTAGACATTTACTGCAACCCTGCTCAGCCAGACCCCTCATCCGGGCTCCTTTTCCTTTCAGCTGTACTGGAGTAGCCCTGGAGATAGAGGGAACAGAAATGCAGGACTCAAGCCCCTTGCCCGTCCTCAAAGACAGTAAATCCTTTACAGATGTTAAGAAAATTAACTGTCTTCCTCTCTTATGAAGAAAAACCTTGGACTGAATTTATATAAATTTATTTATTTTTTATGTATCTGTATGTGTATTGCTGTGGTTAAGCACAGTACACATTACACTGTCTCATGTGTCCACTGAAAAGTCAAGAAACAGTTTCTGTGAGAGCCACAATGTATTTCCCTGTTCTACTGAACATATGTATGAATTTGATTTTATGTATCCTTTCACAGACATATGTCTGTATCAATACAAAAATATGGCTCTATGGACCCTTATCTATCATTCCTGTAGACTCTCATCTGTCATTTCTCTATAGACTGTATGTATGATCTATATCTCTGTCTAACCCTAGAGTTTATATTCATCTAGTATATATCATGGCTACGTGTTTGTGGGGTTTACAGAAACATTTCTTTTTGTTTTGACGCAGATGCGTAAAGCAACTTTCCAAGATGATGCTCTAAGGAGTGTGCCGAAGAGCTCTGAAGAGCTTGAAGCTGGCAGGTACGGGGTGGCACACCTGAACTGCTCCTGGCTGCCCTGGAACATCCCACTGAAGATAACATTTATGGTAAATAACTTCCTGCTGGTGGCATTATTGCAGGAAATGCTAAATGAATCTGATGTTGAATGGTTACAGGCTTACCTTTCCTGATAACTCTATGTTAATATTACATTAATTATTCCTGACTTACAATGCTGTTGAATGTTGATAAAAGCTGAATTGCTACTTGAAATGCTGATCCAGACAGTCCTGTGGCAGGAGCTAAAATGTGATTTCCCAGTCTTAGGGGAAAAAGAGGGAATACATTACTGCTGCGATTAGAGCACTTCAGAAGAAATGTATTCCAGTCACATCTCATGGAGTGCTCACCTGAATCCCTCTTGCTTTCAGTAGCCTTTGCACACGACATAAAAGGAATTTTTTATTTAAAATTTTATGGCAGTTGCTGATGTGGATTCAGTTCAGAGTGTGTGAACAGGTCCCCGCAAGAAAGGTGCTGTATGTACATAGAGCAGGAGGCATTTCCTTCGCCTGACAGCTGACACATGGGAGTAAAGCTTATGGAGCAAACAGGGAGAGACCAGTTCTCACTGCTATCACCTTCCCTGCAGTTTTGAATCTGAGCTTTTTGACTCCAAACTCTGTCATTGCCCGTTTCTGCACAGCCGCTGTTTATCTCAGGTATCCCTTGTGTAACAATGCCATTTTCATGGTGTAAAGAAGATGGGAACTGTGTAGCAAGGTTGAAGACTGCCAGAACTGGGAAATCACAGGGCTTAATTTCCCATTGAGCCCAACAGTTATGTTCAGCTGTCATCCTCCAAAGTCCCCTCCCTCTAAGTGCTGTAGGGAGAAATAAGCAACTCTGACATTTCTCAGCGCTTCCACCCCTCCCCAGAGTCAGGATGACCTGTGTGGCAGGGGAAGGGTTGAGGAAGGGAGGAGAAATGTTTATAGGGTAGAATTTTGGGGGGTGTGGGGGACCTTCTTCCGCTGTCCTGCACAAGCAACCACTGTGGCCTTCACTGTAGGAAAAATGTTCCATCTCTCAGAGGGTGTTTGAGGTTTATGTTTGTTTATTTATTTAAAAAAGAAAGCATCTGGCATTTGTATGCAAACATTAATGAGTCATTTAAAATATACTCAGCACTGCAGTTGGGAGGCTGGGATCTTGCAGCTAGAAGAAATGAGATGAAAGGGAGCAGGCACACCCCAAAGGACTTCTTTCCAAGGATGTGGAGGGAAGACAAATCTTGTTTTCACCTCCCTTCTCTTCCCACCTTACCACAACTCCAGGAGCACTTCTGGCCTTCTAAACCCCCTTGGTGAGCACTTTGAAATCAGAGTTCAAAGGAGTATCTTTGAGGCTGCTGTGCCCTCTGTAGAGAGCCCAGTGCTTGCCAGTGGGTCTCTCTGAGGAAAGCAGCTTATTTCTGGCACTGTGCAGGGCCACAAATAGACTTGCCAGTGGGGAGGGAGAAGTGTGGGTTGGTCTGGCTCTGTCCTTTCTGCAGTGTCAGCTGGCAGCTGGAACCACTTGAATCCATTAAAATTCATAAATATATGAGAAGTGAAGCTCTAAGAAGACTCAGCCGCGTTCTCGGAGGTTTGTGAGCAGCACAGCAGGCCAGGAAGCTCTGGCTGGAGCCATGTTTGAAGGCCAGTGGACAGGGTTCCACTGCAATGCTGAGATTATAGGAACTTCTGGAGTTTCTTTACAGGAGGAAGTTTTCAAGGATAAACTAAACATTTAAATCTTCAGCAGTGTAACACTCAGAGAATTCCAGTTTTAGGAGAAAGAAACCTTCCTGCCTTAGATTTGTCCCTGGGAAGGAGCTGTAAGCTAAATCTCCCAACAGAAAAAGGTACTCTTATGTCAGGTTATGCTTTCACCATCTGTTCTATCAGTGGCAGCGTGATGACATTGTGTTGGTTGTGCCAAGCATTTTCCTTCTGCAAAGCCTATACACACTCCTAGATTATTAGAATGAAGCTACTGTGGAATAAACAAATACTTGATTTTGTTTACTGCTTGGTTTTGTCTATTCCTGCTTCTCAGGCCTTTACTAGAGAGAGGAAAACAAGAACTGTAGCAACTCTGGCACCTGGGATGTGTTTAAGAAACGGAGAGAGCACTGTGTGATCCAAGCACCTGCTGAAATGTCTCCCATGCACCCAGAGAGATGCTCTCTTGTGTTTCTCCCCTCTGGCGTAGTGGACTCATCCATCTTCCAAATTGCTTTTTGTAGAAAGCTGCTGAATCATACACGGAAACGCTCATGGGAGGGGAAAAGAGACTTCCTCAGGCAGTGCTCAGCAGTGGAAGGTGGTCAAATGGACCTTCCTGGCTGCTGCTGCAGCAGTAGTTTGCATTTGAGGAAAAGCTATAATTTTTTAAATTTATTTTATATAGATATAGCTTATTTCCTTTTGCCTTTGGAAACAGCTGTGACTCTTTACTGTGGTTCAAACTGTACTGGCTCCAGAGGCACTTCACGCTGCACCCGTGTTCATAAACCCTTACAGCTTCCATGTGCAGACGAACCCTTGATGTCCCTCCATCTCCTGGCAGTGTCAGTTCCTGTGAACAGCTGGGTCCAGGCCCTTGAGATGTAAAGGAAGAGCATATTTTAGTCTGTTGGGGCTCTTTCGAAGAAGTGATGCAGCTGGTTCATCTGCTGCTGTGGAACTTGGATGCCTCCCAGAGATTGCTCCTGTGTCATCATCCCACAGGCTTTGGAGGCAGGGTCGCTTAATTTTGAACAGGATGTTTCATACTTCTGAATACTGCATGACCTAGAGTGCTGTGTGGATGGAAGGTTAGAAGTGAACCATATAAAAAGTGTATCAGAAGGAGAGAGCAGGCACCTTCTCGATGTGGTTAAATGAGCTGGAAACCATGGTGCCCAAAATGGGACAGTGCTGCAGGGAGGGATTTTGGTGATCCTCTCTTTCAGTGCTTCTTGTGAGGCTGAAAAATGACTGGTGCTTGGGCAAGAGAGAGCAGATACCCAGAACTAGAAATATGAGTGGTGAGTAAAAGAGTGGAAGAACAGGTGAGTAGTTGCCAAAGGGGTCACAAAGCATCTGAGGAGTATTTCTGCAGAGGGGCTGAGTTTCTCTACCCAGGCTAGTGCAATAATTAATCTTTTGTGATTCTGACAGATGCCTGCAGAGAAGCAGAAACAAAGATCATGGTCTGACAGTGATTAATGCATCATTAGTTGTCAGATTAAGATTTTGGAAGTGGGTAAATAAGCCGTAGGCCAGGTTGTTGATTGTGTATGGGAAAACTGCAGAGGCTGACAGCCTGGGGGGAGCTGGGCTTCAGCAGTTACTTACCACAGGCACTTACTATGTCTTGTTCGAAACCACCCTGTTCACAGGACAGGAGGAGAAACAAAGCTCTGCCTCAAGCCTTGGTTATGCTGGAAAAGTGACAAAAGACAGAACCAACCCCAGCCTGGGTTGTCCTGGTGTCTTTGCAGGGTATGGAGGAGGCTGGGCAATGGCCAGAGTTCCAGGACACCATTACACTGCAAAGCATCTGTGAAGGAGGGAAATGCAGTTCTTGCTGTGTATACTTATGGCTGGGGAGCAGAGGGGGCTGTTGGGGAGCTCCTCGTGCCCCACAGGGTGGGTAGCAGAGAGGATGGGAGCTGCATGGGACACCACGTGGTTGTTCCCAGGGAGAGCTCATTCCAGTGCTGCTGCAGCAGGAGGCATTGCTTGGGGGGCTGTGGTGCTCATCATCATCTTTCACCTGCAGGCTGTGTCCCAATGTGCTCCCACTGCAGCTCCCAGGATGGTTCCTGGTGGGGATGGGGCAGCACTGCAGACCACAGCAGCACTCACATGAGAGCTGGAGTGGAGGTGTTTGGGTGGGAGCAGCTCTGGTTAACAGCTGCCTAGGGAGACTGTGAGTTGAACCAGGAGGCAGTGGGCAAGTTCAGGCACCTCCAGGGCTAGGCAGCAGCAGAAAAGGAATATGGAGCTCCCCGATTGCAGTTTTCAACTAAGGTGCCCAAATTCTGCCAAAATCTTGCTTAAGGTGCCTGTGGTATTTGCAGGTTTTGGTTTTATTGTAACAGCAGCAGCCTTTAATCTCTGTGGCTTGCATTTTCCTTATAAAAGATGGGGTTACTTATGCTCAACCTTGTTTTACAAAGAGTGCTGGTATCTCTGTGTGAATGTTTCAGTAGACAACCACAATATTTAACACATCACATTGCTCTGTGGCTCTGCCTAATTCTTACACCAGTTTTCAAGCTTCTTAACATGCGTACGTTGTATCTGAGCTGTTGGTCAGTTTTTGGAAGAGGGATTTGCTCAGAAGCAAATCTCCACAAGGGCTGGAGAAAGGATGGCTGTAAGCCCTCCTTAGCCTTTTAGTATGGCATGAACAGGATGGGGGCTGCACACATCCCTTCACCTCAGGTGTTCAGCACTGCACAGGACCAGCATCGAAGTGTTAGCTATAGTCACATATGGCCATCCTGTGTTTGCCCATTTTTCTCTGAGTATCTGAATGGAAGTGCTTTAATCCTGTCAGTTCTTGGTTTGAAAAGCTGTTAGCATCGTATGTCTGTCCAGTGGAGGCAATGAGTATCACAGTCTGATCCTGCTGTCCTGACTGCCTGCATCAGGGGCTCTCTAGGGCCTGTTGCAGCTCTTCTCTAGCCCTAGGTCCCAGTTTTAGTCCTGAAGTGTTTTATTTTGTTTGCTGGATGTCTCCTCTTGTTCTCCTGTTGTCGTTCACTGTGACTAGCACTGCCTCATTTCTTCCCCAGAGTAACACAAAGCAAACCAATATCCCCACATCCCACTGCTTCCGCTCGTTGTCCACAGGGGCATCCAGCCTGCAGCACCAAGAACCTGCTCAAAACCTTCCAGAACTGAGCTTCTTTCCATGAAAATACGGAGCCGCATTCTCAGGCTGATGTAAACTGGTGTACCTCCATTGATGTTGATCCAGCTTATACAAGCCAAAAATATGGCTTAAACTAAGTGAATCACTCTGTTGGAATGTAGCCAGCTCCGAGGCATACCTGTCCCATGAGGATGCTGAAAAGTGCAAAGTGCTTCCACCCTTTTTGGCTGATAATCCACAAATGAGCCACAAATTTGCTGTGCCAGAAAGGCTGCAGTGCCACAGTGAGTCACTTTACCCACTGTAAAATGTCACTGTTCTGGAGAGAGGTTCAGCAGCTGTTCAGCAGAGTGTAGCCCAGGTGGCAGAGATGGTCCTTTTATTTACACAGCTCCATAAATGAACTCACTGCTATGCAAAATAACAGCCCTTCCTTGAGCAGTTTCCAATGCACTTTGCTCTGGAGCAAAGCAGGACAGTGCTGCTGTGAGCCCAGGAATGTTGCAAGAAAAGTCCCAGCTGCTCCGGTGGCCTTAGGAGCAAGCACTGCATGAAAGACACCACTGTGTCACCAGTGGGGCTTTACAAAATGTGTCTGGAGGTCAAAACCCACGTTCCCTTTTGCTTTCTTTCAGGAAATGCAAGGAAAAGAATTGCTCCACCTTGCAGGTACAAAACAAAATGCCATGTTCCTCACAGCAGCCAGAGTTGGCATGGATAAACAGCTCTCCCAGAGGGACCTGCTTCCCTGGGGGAAGATGCTGCCCAGGACAGTAACGTTTCTGCTACTAGAGCTGAGGTAACATTTTTCAGATTCCCCGGGATTCAAGGGTTTGTGACATCGGGTCACATCCATCTTTTGTCTTTTTTTTTTTTTTTTTTTTTTAAATTTCCTCTTTTCTCAGGGGCAGCTGGTGCCAAGAGGCTTCTCACAGTTAGGGGTAGGGCTGCAGGACCATGGGCTCCAAATTCCACACTGAAAGGGATGAGGTGGAGCAAGAGGGAGGCAGACTACCAGGCACTCTGAACCTGGGCTTTCCCTGGGGTTGTTCATGTGTGCAATCACCAGGGTTTTCCAAGGTAAAAGGCATCAGCTGCTGTGCTGGCTGATGGTGCAGGAGCGAGCATTGCCAGCTCTGCAAAGCTGCGCCCTGGAAAGAGCTGCTGTGATCGGAAAGTGGAGTTTATTAACTCCAGATTTTTCCAGTGAGGCTGGCACGCCAACAATAGGGTCTGAACACAAAGGATCCCTTGCAGATATAAATCAGGGGAAGGCATCTCCAAAGGCTCCTGCTAGCCTGAGTCACGCACAGCCGCTGTGCCAAGTGCCAGCTGCTGAGTGGCAGCGGGCCTGCAGCTGAGTCACAGGCACCCAGCTCAGGGGGCATTACTGGTGGCCTGATTAGCAAACCCACTAAAAATGTGCTGTGCTGACTGCAGAGCACAGGTGTCTCAAACAGAGGGCTTGCCCTTTACTGATGGGCAAAGGGGGCTTGGGGCAGCTGGTCAGTCAGTAGCGGAAAAGGAGGAGGTAAGTTAAAGGTCCCATGGGGCTTCAGTTGAGGAGAGGTGTTAGGGAATAGCTAAGGGATTTACCCCTGATGAAGGAAGTAGGGCAATAGCTATTGCTGTCCCAACCATCATAACCCTCTACCTCCTTTCACATGTTTAGAAATATCTTTATTATGTTATTCGGTCTACAGGAACAGATGGAAAGGTTGGAAAGGTTATCTCCTACTGTGCTTGATACAGCCCCACAGCTGGAAATAACCATCCCTGGAGCTGATCCAGTACAGAGAAAATGTGTGTGCACCCTTTGTCTGCTCTGGCACAGCATCAGCCTTCCTGTGGCTACAGCAGCCTAGCACTCACCCAGCTGGCTGGCAGCTTAAAGGCCTCCTAGCTCTGCTTGGAAGAGGACCCTTCACTTTGTACAACATCCTTAAGAAAGGTTTAGGAGAGGGTTGGGTACATCAGGAACAGCTGACGGGATGGGGAAGACAGCAAACAACTCTCTTGCTGTGCTCCTCCTATGCATTATAATGTCTCTAATCTCTTGACTCCCCTGCAAATGCTGATGGAATTCACTGACAGATGAACGCTTTCTAGCAGCTAAATGAGTAATTTTTCCTTTTGTGTTGTATTTATTTAGTTTTTTGGTTTGTTTTGTTTTTTACAGGGGAAAGGCCATACTTGGCACCTGATGTTAGGTCAGAATTGGAGCTGGAACTTTGAATACAATTTTTTTCCCCCAAAAATGGTCCTGTACTCTACTCTCTCAGCCTTGTCCTCAGGTAAGTGCTCTACTTGCTCTACACTTGAGCACTGAACAATTTTTCTTGCTGCTGCTGCTGAACTCATCAGGATGCTGAACTTTTCATGTCTGTTTTAATAATTGATCATCTTGAACCTTCCCATTTTGCTTGGAGTATAAACTTTTCGTGGGGACACTTTCCTGTTTGCACCCACTCTGTAAATCTTGATGTTAGTCTTTAATTGGGACCTTGTTGATATTTCTGCAGAGTAAGTAGAGTTATCATATATCTCCAGAACTTAAAATTCAGGTGAGAGCAGCCTGTGTGGGTGCAGGGATTTGCATTGCAGAGACAGGCAGAATAAAAGTTCAGTTATTTTTCTTTTCTTTTTGTGCCGCAGGACAAACCTTCCAAAAAAATGAAGGCTTTGCCACATGTTTTCTATAACCAGCCAAATAAAATATTATGTTTGATATCGTTCAGGCTCAGGGAAGTAACTCAGGCTCTGGGCTTGGCATTTTTTTCTTCCTCACAATACCTTCTGCTGAATGATAATCTTTGAAACTATGCACGTGGGGGGCCAGATCCTGACCCCCACTGCATCTGCTCTGCACTCCTGCAAAAAGTGCTGAGCAGGCAGAAAGTGAGTTTAGCTGAATTTCTGGAGATAACCCTGCCCCAGTCTTCAGCTGTAGGGCAGGAGACTGGGCACTATGGCCAGGGTATGACAGAAGGAAGAGAACTTGTGATACTTGTGTATTTGGGATCGTGCTGGGTGGGGCTGTGGATATTTCCCCCAACAGCACCCCAGGGGTGAGGTGGTCCCTGGCTACGCTCACATCAGGGCTCTGGTGCTTGGCAGGAGACACAGCTGTGGCTGTTTTCTGGATACAGGTACCATTGCCACATGAGAAGTGCATGTGTCACAGGGAGTGCAATTTTTCCAGTTTTCTCATGTGTACGTTTCCTGCTGCAAACTTCAGAGTGTTTGGTTACCACAGAGCGATCCCGAGCGAGCACAGCAGCTGGGGCATTCCTGCTGCAGGCTTCCCAGTGCCCGAGTCTGTGGACAAGCACACACATCTCTGTCATGAAGCAGTCTCCTGGAAGTGTTCCCTGGAGTGTGTTTTCCTTTCAGCAGCAAGCAGGGGCATTTGCTGTCTTGGAGGGCCTCGCTGATGTATAACTTGGTGCTGATTGCTACAAGCAGTAGAAACTTTTTCTACATTAAAACAGAAAATCAAGCTGGAGTGGGCTGGAGCTATTCATAGAGCATGCTGTGTTTGAGTAACCCAGTAGTTTTCTTCAAAGACTCTGAATGGCTTGGTTTATACAGCTTTTTTCACTGTTTAAAACTGATGTCTTGTTTTAACAATAGATCAGTCTTGGCTAGTTTATTTTAAAAAAATAATCTGCATTGAGTTTATCCATAATTATCCACCCCTGAAATTCCAATTTTGCCTACTCTCCATTTTCTCACAAACTGACAATACTCTGAGCTTTCCTCAGAGGGATGGATCATGAAACAGAGGATAAGGAGGAAATTTAAGTTTTCACTACAATGCATTATTAAAAAACATAGGGTGTTTTTTTTTTGTTTTGTAATGATGGAGGAAAGACTGAAAATGAGAGCTGAATATACTCCACAGGTTAAAGAACCAGAAAACTATGAATAAAGAACCCAAAATCCATTGCAATTTTTTGTTTGCTTGGGTCTTTCTGTTTTTAAACAAGCAAGAGGGTTTCAGAGGCTCCATTTGCACATTTATCCCTAGGAATGGCAGTGCTGGGATCCTATTGAACACTGCAGGACATCTGCTCCAAATTGCACTGTGTCTTCCCTTATCATTAGTCCATTCATCTTCCCAAAGTCCTTCTCTTTCTACCCCAGTGCAGTTTCTCACTGAAGAAGTTTGCTGTGTGACCCAGTTTGCTCTGTTTTCAGTTTGCTGTGTGATCCGGAGGAGCCTGCAGCTTGCAGGGTGGGTGCCTCATGGCTGTGCCTTTCCCAGGTACTTCCCACAAGACAAGTATCCATTCTGTCTGCTCCCAGGGCTGGTCGCTGCAGGATATGAATAGTTTCCTTGGTGCACACTTCCAAACCTGGATGGTAAATGGCCACTTTTGGTAAAATCCCAGCCTTTTGGTTTGAGGACTGCTGGCGGTGGCAGCTACAGCCATGGGAGGCTGATTTGATTGCAGAGTGCAGGTGTCTGCAGGCTCCCTTTTTGTTGTGCGTCCCAGTGTTTCCTGGTAGGCTTTCCAAGGTGGCAGAGGGGGAGAAGTGCTGTGACTGGAATGACTTTCCCCCCCTGCCACCCTGCAAGAGAGGTGCCAGCCTCCCCTGAGGAGCACCCTCTCACCATGGGCTGAGCCTGTCACCTGCCTTCATGTGCCATGATGCCTCTTCCACTAGGGCTGCCCACAGTGTGGGCACCAAGTATATCCACTGATAGAGAAAAATCCCAGGGAAGGAGAGGAAAAGCACAGGTACTTTCTTGCTGCACCTTTAGTCAGGACTTTGCTGTTTTGCTGCTAGTAAAGGGAATTGTATTTTTTTTTTTTAATCCCTCTCTTCTCCCAGGTTTCCAAAAGGATTTATGCTGTTCCCTAGCAGTCTCATGTATCCTGTTGTGCATCCCAGTCACTGAGGAGGAACTGTGCTTATCCCAACCAGCATCCACTGAGCAGCCAGACCACTTGTGATAGAGAGGCACAGCTCCACCTTCTTTGCTCCTGAGCACTTTCTGCTGCTGGCTTTGCTTCTCTACCTGCTGTTTATAGCACAGGCTTGTCACAGACATAAGCTCATTAATCATCCCAAGCCATGCTTCCCTGATTCCATTTATAGCACCTTCCTCTATTCCGTTTCACAGTCCCCACCTTGGTCACTGCTCAGTTCTTGGTGTCTGGGCTTTGCTTTTACTTAAACTTGGAATGGATAAAGCGTGAAAAAAGAGAAAAATTTGGAAAGGTAGATGAACATCAGAAGCAAAGTGTATGTAGGAGACATTTAATGTTAGACTACTTGGCCTAAAGTGCATGGGCAGAAGACTGGCAGCAAAGCTATTGCATTAAGTGAAATAGAGACCATTTACCCTAAAAAGTTAATAGGCACAGGACAGACAAACAGGAGCCCTTTCATCCTCTTGGGATTTCTTGTGTTCTGCCAGCAGCTGAGATTGCTTTACTGCCCTTAGCACTGGTCAGTCCAGTGCTGACCCTTGGCCACCAGCCTGGCTGGAAGTCCCATGGGCAGCCTGCAGGGGGAGGGGAAGTGACACGGAATGTAAAATTCTCTGCAGAGGTATTTAGGTGCCCAAACATGCAGAGAGGCAATTAGTGGCCTTTCAGAAGTGTGGTGGTTTGACCCTGGCTGGATGCCAGGTACCCACCAAAGCCACTTTATCACTCCCCTCTGCAACTGGACAGGGGTGAGGAAATACAAGAAAAGGCTCATGAGTTGAGACAAGGACACGGAGAGATCTCTCACTGATTACTGTCATGGGCAAAACCGACTTGATTTAGGGAAATTACCTGAATTTATTACTAATCAAAATCAGATAATGAGAAGTGAAACAAATCTTAAAAAACACCTTCCCCCCACCCTCCCTCCTTCCCAATTTTCTACCTCCTCCCTGCCACAGCAGCACAGGGAGATGGGGAATAGAGGTTATGGTCAATTCATCACATGATGTTTCTGCTGCTACTTCCTCCTCAGGGAGAGGAATCCTTCCACTGCTCCAGCATGGGGTCTCTCCCACAGGAGATAGCCCTCCACAAAATTCTCCAGCATGAGTCCTTCCCATGGGCTACAGTTCTTTGCTAACTGCTCTAGTGTTGGTCCCCTCCACATGGTCAGTCCTTCAGGAACAGGCTGCTCCAGTGTGGGTCCCCCATGGCATCATGGGGTCCTACCATGAAACCTGCTCCAGTGTGGGCTTCTCTCTCCATGGATCTGCAAGTCCTGCAAGAAGCCTATTCCAGCATGGGCTTCCCACAGGGTCACAGCTGTCTCTTGGGCATCCACCACTCCAATGTGGGATTCCTCCATGGGCTGCAGGTGGGTCTCTGCACCCCTGTGGTCCTCCATGTGATGTAGGGACACAGCTGCCTCCCCATGGTCTGCACCACCAGGCTGCAGGGGAATCTCAACTCCAGTGCCCGCAGCACCTCCTCCCTCTCCTTCTCCATTGACCTTTGTGTCTGCAGAGTTGTTCCTCACATATTCTCACTCCTCTCTTCTCTGGCTGCAATTACTTCTGCACAATAACTTTTTTTCTTTCCTTCTTAAATATGTTATCCCAGAGGTGTTACTACCATCCCTGATGGGCTCAGCCTTGGCCAGTGGCAGGTCCATCTTGGAGCTGGCTGACATTGGCTCTGTTGGACATGGGGAAGCTTCCAGCAGCTTCACACAGAACCCACCCCTGCTGCCCACACCCTCCCCCCCCCCCAGCACCTTGTCATGCAAATCTAATGCATTAAGTTCTTTGGGAGATTGGAGGGAGAGAGGAGGAAAATATCCATTTCAGGGGTTGAGTCTGAAGAGCCTGACCCACCTTGAGGCCTTGGAAAACCTCACCAGGCACCTCTCTTCATTTCTAGGCTCCTAAGTATCTTGGGAAATCTGCTTCAAAGTAGTTATTACTTCTGTTGAGCAGTTTCTGCCTGTTCAAGACTGGGAACAGAGTCTCAGCAGTGTGTGGAACTTGCTGTGTGAAACTGCTGCCATAACATGAGGGTTGTACAGATTACAGGGATGGAAAATGACTCCTCCAGTAGCATGTTCCTAGCTGACATTGGTTTGCAATAGGTCTGTCAACAGGAGCTGGAGAGATCCTGGAAAACAATATGTCAGTTGCCTGGGTTGGTTTTAATTCTTTAATCCTTTGTCTGCAGCTAACGTGTTGCAGTATTGCTTAGGGGTGAGCTGTGCTGATGCCAGTGCTGTACTCTTGCTGGTTTGGAGCATGGGGTCTGCCTGGCCAGGTCCGGGAGGAGCTGAGAAGATGGACTGGCTTGCAGTGCTGTTTGAAAGCTGCACAGACCTGTAAGTCACTTGTATTTATATAATTTTGTCCGTCTTTTTCTACATCTGAATTTCAAACATCCGTTATAAGGCAATACTGCTTTAGAGGTGAGCCAAGTTTTTCTTCTAAAACACATGTTCCCTAAAGCCCTAGTACTTCATTTCCTTTGTTCTGATTTATTGCTGTTGCCTTACCACATGTGCTAGGCAGAGCAGAGAAAAAACTACCAAACCCACAAAAAACTACAAAACAGTCCTCTCTATGCTCTCCCCAGACCACATATATCAGGATTAACACAATGAATATATTATATCAACTGATTCAACAATGAACTAACTTATCTCTAATTTCTTAGCTACCTCCAAGTAAATATGCTGATGAAGAGTGAGTGTAGGTTAATAATGTGAAGATTATGGTAAACCCAGTGAAAGCTACTGTGGGGAACTGAAAAAATGGGATAGATACTAAATCTAGAGAAGGATAACGAGGTTAAAAAATAAAAATTGTTGACTGCTTTTTCTGAATAGGCATTTTGTGGATATAAAATTTTATGTGCCTTTTATCAATACCTAAAATGGTCTAATTTGTCAAAAACTCTCTTCCACAAAATAAAAGCCACTATTTGGTATCCCAGGGTAAACATCAAGCAACCAAGGCATGCAATTGCTAGTTAAAAAAAAAAAAAGGAAAAATAAAATAAAAAATTGGTTGTTACTGTGAGTTTTATAGGGCTCTTTGAGATAGAAAAGTTCTATCGAAATTTGCTTTCTTGGAGGTTGTTCAGCCTTGACAATAACAGAAGGCTAAATTATTTTCATTGGGATTTATACTAAAGTAAGCTCCATGTTTTTCTCTTCAAATACGAAGCAATAGTGCAGAAATTGAGCTGTGGCCATGAGTCAGATGAACCTCAGCAGAAAAAAGCTGGTTTGGCACAACGGGGTGTCTGTGCTGTTCCTCAGGCAAACCTAGAAAGTGCCCAAGTCCAGAGTCACAAGTGGGATTGTTGTAAGTCTGCAAAAACTTACCTATGCATAATGGAGTTTGTAACTCCCTGAGCACATATTGGATGTCTGGTGTCTTGGCCACGTCCTTGGCAGGAAGAGGCCTGGACATGGTGGGACTGGTGACTGACTGGTGACTGGGACTGGTTACTGTGAGGGTTGCCAAGATGTAGTTTGTGTCCAGTCCTCACTGGCCACTCTCACGCTGTGCTCAGCCATGTGCAGGACAGGAAAGCTGCTGTGCCATGTCCAGGTTGCTGCTACCAGCACTGAACAGAATTTGGGATTTTGTGAGTTGGTGGTTACCACTAAGCTCAGAGGGTTGGGATACAGCCTCTCTTTGCAGACAGACTCTTCACCTTCCTAATGGCAGTGATAGCAGGGGGCTGGGATACGCTTCCCTCCGAGATCACCACGGGCTTTAGGAAAGATGAAGTGGTGAAACACATTGTATCCCAATGCTCTAGAAACATAAAGGTCAACTAACACCAAGCAATCACGAGGGAAGGGATATCAGAGAGGAACAGTCTCAGTACTTGCCTTCTGAATACTTTCTTCCTTTCCGTGAACCAGAGGGGCAGCAGCTCGCTCAGTCGGGTACACTCACATTATTATCTGAGCTGATGTACCACGAGCTGCTGGTCTGTACTTGTTTTCCCTTTGAGTCAGGCTATTGATGGGAAGTTCGTTGTCCTACTCAGGCCTGTTAACTGTATTAGTTAACAAAGGAGAGCATTCAAAAGCCTGCTTAGAGGCATATTTGTCTTTTTTTTTGTTTTTAATAATTTCTTTTCCTCCTTTTTAAATGTAAACAAGCTTTCCTAGCAGAATGTTTAATGGAATCTGCTTCCTTGAAACCAAAATGAGGCAACAGCTGTGATTGCAGCAAGCTGTAACATCTTATTACTGGATGGAGGCACATCCTGTTACAAGTGGTGCTGCTGCAAAACCTCAGCAAAAGAACCTACTGAGACCTGCCCGGCTGGGGGCTCTGAATTCCCCTGAGGTGAGCTGAAGACCCAACTTCACTTGGTTTCTTTGAAGAAAGAGCCGTACATACTCCAGCCAACTTCAGTGAAGAGAAGCTTCAGTAAACCTAGACCTGAATTTGAGAGAATTTGGCTCAATAGGTGGGTTTCTGTGAAAACTAAGTCAAATTTTGTCCCCAAACCAGCAAAACTTTCTGATTTTGAGTGTCTCTGGAGGATTCAGTTAAGCCAGGAAGTCGGGGATGGTGATGAGACAGAAACTCAGTGCTGGTGCATAACTCTCACCTAAATCCTAAAGTGGAGATCAGATGCTGGTATGAAATGATCAGACTGCTGCTTTGACAAAACTCTGAGCACAACTACTGTAATAATAATAATCCAATGACTTTAGACTTCTTTCAGGTCCAACCAAGCAGTGCTTAAAGCAATGTGCTTGGTACCAAGGTCCTGTAAATTCTTTGTATTAGTATGACTTGTGTGGTTCTTGGGAGCTTTCTGAAAGGGCAAACTGTTTTGTTTTGGAGGAAAAAAGTCAAACCATGCTTGCCTGGTTGAAAACCACTTGTGAGAAAGTCTTTCTCAGAAAGACTGAAGAGCCATGGGCCCTTTTTTGTTTTCTTAGAAAACAGGAAATGAATTTTAGCTCTGCAGTTGATTTCCTAAGTGACGTGCTTTCTACGATCACTTTTGGGTTCTGGAATGCTACAGAAGTTATCTGAGGGCGTTTTCAACACTTCAAAATTAAAATCAAATTGTTTGAAATCGTGCCAGCATTTTAATGAAAATTATTTTCTTTAAACAAACACTTGAGGACTTTCAATTTTTTTTATTCACAAGAGCATTCTTAACCCAAACACTTTTTCTTCATGGTTTTTCAAGGATCCATTCTGCACTGCTAAAACCAAATGTGTCTCAGAATGTAATCAAAGTCAAGATCTTTTCAGCCAAAATCTAGATGAGTGGAGACTGCTCATTTCTCACACAGCACAAAGACTTAAGTAGGTGTAACTGCAAATACCATCTTTGCCTCTATACCCACAGAAATGTCTGGGCAGCAATACCAGCAAAGGCTTCTGCTGTGTGGAGAGGAGTCAGGCGTGAAGCTGAGACCTGTGCAACTCCCAGCAGTGGGCATGGAATCATGGAGGCAGGAGCTGGCTGTAAATTAACTGCCGTGCAGATACTCTGATACCCAGCTTTCCATGCAGTGGAGATGAGAGAGCCACAGAAGCTGCTGCAGATTAATGGGAGAGGGTTGGTCTAGCCCTTGCACCTTTGGAGGGTTTTGGTGAGTTTATACAGAGCTCAGGGGATGTTGTGTGTAGCCAGAGGGTGAGTCTGGGTGCCAGGAGCAGCATCAAGTCTGGAGATCTGAAGCTCTGGGGCTTTTACCTGGAGCTCTTCCAACACTCAGGGCATGGCTGGCTCTTGCTCTTTTCCCATGCAATGGGATTTAGCTGGCCCTGAGGCGTTTCATGGACACTACAGCTTCTCAGGCACAGGTGGGTTTGAGCTGTAAGTCAGAGCAGCCAGAAGGTGCTCTTTATCCTGCTGTAGAAACCTGGAAACCCAGGGACTGGCGTTTCTGGCAAAGTCCATCTAGGTCCGTGTCTCATTCTTGGCAGAGGTCAGCAGCAGGTGCCCAGGAGTTGAGTTTGAGAACAGGATGTGTGTGTGACAAGGTCATTCCCTGATGCTCTCTGCTAGCTGTGGGATTTTTAGAAGCAAAGGATTTCCATGGGGCTCAGTGGCCCTGTCCTTCTCTAAGAAGACCCCAGGACAAGCATCACATCCGGGCTCTGGGTGCCAGCCCTGCTGCCTGCCCATGGGGTGAGGTTTCTGGTGATGGTGTGTGAAAGCCCTCAGTGCAGGGGCTTCTCTTGGAGAACAATGGCTGTGCCTTGGGCAGCTTTCAGCCCTCCTAGGATGAGGCCTTGCTCTTGCCCTAGCCAGGGGTTTGGTTACTGTTGCTGGGTGATCACTGACTGTGGGAATGGAAAATTAAATCAATCTCTAGAAAAACAGTGGTTGAGGGTTTCTGACATCATTTCATAGGTGGAGTTGTGAGAAGAAGAAAAACACTTTAAGGTAAAGGAAGCCAGTTGGGGATGTGGTTTTATTTATTACTGCCTCTTTGATGGATGTTTCTCCTTTGGAGATCAGCAGCAGGACTGATTGAGGAGTAGGTACCTGCTCTGACAGACTCTGTCCTGTCTGTATGTCATAAATGAAGAAGCCTGAAAGAAGTGCCCCTCAGCAACACAAATTACTTGCTATTGTCAAGTTACTGCATACCTTGTATGTTGGTAAAAAAAAAAAAAAGCCTTCCTAATGACCCCAGCAACACAAGCTCCTCAATCAGCTGCAGGTCAGAGAGCCAATGCTGCACGTGTGCTTTCAGAAAGGGTGTGGAGCAGAAAACATGCTGTAGTATTTGGGATGGTTTTTTATCTTTTGGGTGCTATTGGTTACACTCAGTCCATCAACAAATTCTTTTAACAAATGCTGTCATTCCTTTGCTGAGAAGAACACGTGTAAGCACAAGTGACCATGTGATCTCAAGACTTTGATGTGTTTCCCAATATATTAGATTTTCTGGTATTCACTTGGAGATTAACCACATTAGAGCAGGCTGCCTACAAAATAAATTGCCTATTAAAAATGTTGCGATATTCCCAACTTCCCTAGCCTTTTCCTGCAGCAATGAGTAAACTCTTTAAAGAGCTGGTAGCAAGGGAAACAGTCTAAGTCTTCAGAAACCTCTTCCTATGTGTAACCTTAAAAGTTACAACACTGCGATCTAGAGAAGCTACAAACAAAAAAGAGCTGCATAAAACCTTTTCAGCCCTCTGGACATGGAAGTCCTTCAGACCACGACTCCAGGATACTCTTTTTTGACACATAGTGCCATACATTGTGAAGGTATTGCTGTCACCCTCAGCTTGCTTCTGCTTAACTGTCTGGACCTGGCTGGGGGTGGAACTGTGGAGATGTGAGTGCGAATAGGATCTCCCAGAGGCTTATGCTGGCCAGGAAAATGCTGGCTTGGAAAAGGATGTGGAGCCTGTCCAAATAAGAAGAGTCTGGAAGGAGTTTTTGATGGTCTGTTATTTCACTATTAGCTGGGAGATGTGAAATTTCCTTTTCCGGATGAGCACATTTTGTGTTTTGCAAAAGAGAGGAATTGCTTCTTGTAACACTTAGCATTTCTGCTAATTTAATGAGTTATCCATACAAATGGACTGCATTAGTCATTGGAAAGGCTTTTTCAAGTTCCACAAGCGTGTTTTAGGCCTCTTGATAAAGCCAGTAGCATGCTGGACTCTCACAAGCAGAAAGACCTCCAAAAGTATGCAAGTTATTTCTGGCATGTTGTATTCTCAACATGTCAAGGAAACATGGATTATTTTTACACAAACAGGCAAATCCAAATGGTTCCTTAGCAAGCTCCCGTGAACATTATTGGGCCCTGAGAAGGAAAAGAAAATAAAAAGTAAGAAAAATCATTGCTTCTCCATTAGGTTTTTTAGCTGGATCACGTCACACATTCAGAAGTTCATTTATACCAGTTTGGACCTCTGGTGAATGATGAAGGATAAAACAGGAGATAAAAGCAAAGACCAGGAATTAATCTGGATATTTTATGCTTGAGTGGATTTTTTTTTCCCCTTACTGTGAATTTATCTTTAAATGTAGACCATGACAAACTGCAGACACTTCTGGAAGTTCTTTTTTAACAGCCATTAAATGAATGGAGGTGTGTAGGTGTTGAGAGGAAAAGGACCTCTGGAGCTGACCAGGCCAGTGTGGAAAGAACATGCCAACATCCTGCTGAAAACCACAAAGCAGCACACCAAGATTACTGGAGTGTCCTAAACCCCCCTGACATGGCAGCACACAAAGCCAGCTATACGTTTCACAGATATTGGAGGCTGTTTTGAAACTCCCTAATAAGGATTACAAATGCTGAGTGCAGTTTCTGGGCAAAGACAATTAGATATCAGCTCGGTGTTTTATGTCTGAGCTTGCATTACTGTGGAGGGTTCTTATGCATTACACTGTCTCAGCCAAACCCAAAATCTGACACCCACCAAAGCAGAGTCCTGTGATTATGGTAAAAAAATAAAAAGAACGGCCTGGTCTCAGCATTTTTTTCTGTTTCAGTGTATAGAAGTATTTTCCCACATGGTGAAGGGACTTTTTTACAGAAAAGAGGTGTAAAGCTTGCATAAACAGTGATACTGAACGTGTATCCTCATCCATAGTTGCTTCTCAGCATAGTCTGTTTGCTGGATCCATACTCATATTCAAATTTGGGAATTGCACTTGCTGCTTGGGCTTGGTGGAGACAAAGCCAGCTGTGTTAAGGTTTGTTTTGGCCCAACTAGTGTCGTTAATGCTTACACAGATGAACATCAATAATTATCAGTAATTATACCTTTGCTCAGTGGGAGAGTAGTTGTATTGCAAGTACTTTATCCCAGGAAAAATAAAAAAAGGGAAGAGGGCACTTTTGTGCAGTCAAAACCTCCAGCAACTGGGTGCTCTAGCACATTGTCAGTGGGTACTGCACCACAGGGACAGTGCAGTTGTGTGATGTGCATTGCATCTGCATGAAATCAAAGTTCACACTGCCTTCTCTATTTTCCTTTTCTTTTTGTTAACCTTGCACTTAAAATTTCCCCTCTCCCCTCTGACAGGCCTCAAGAAGAAGCTTGGAATGTGGTGCCAGCACACCAGCAGACAGTGAGAGAAACCGAGGGAAGCACCTCCAAGATAAGTAATAAATGATAATTGTTATTTCCTATTATTCATCTGAATCTCTACTCCTGAGAAGTGGAGTTAAATCCTAAATTTTACTTTATTTTTAAGCAGATCATCCAGCAAGTTAAAAAACAGCAACACAAGGAGGTCCTAAGATAGGGTTTGCTCCAATTTTCCTGCTGAGCATCTGTTTAGGAATTGCTGCTAAAAAAAGTCAGAGGGGATGGTAGTTGCTGTGCTGTCACATGGGCTGATACAGTGCAGAATCTGCTTAGCATTCTTGAAGGGAAATTATCCAGTGCTGTAACTCACAATTTATAATTGGTTGCATATTAATATCTAAAAAAGGCAATAAAATCCACTGTGTGTTTAAAAAAAATAGTAAGTAGGAGTATTACAAGCTGAGCAGTGAAAATCTGGAAGACTTCTTGGCTAGAGCAAGGCTGTGTGCAGTGCTATTTCTCCCTTAATTACAAGCAATTTTAAATCATCTCCTTCCTTCAAAGAAGGATTTTGTTCAGGGTGTGTGTTAATTTTAATCTTGCTAACGTGATACTCTCTTGGAACCTCTCCCTTGTGTCATAACAGTGAGATGTGCTGCCTCTTTTGTCCCTGCCCTTTGGGAAATGCAGTTACTGCTGCTCGTTGCCTCAACCCTGCCATCGTGACTGTCAGTGTACCTCCCTTGAAAGGAGAAGAAAACAAAACCCAACAGCAGCATTGCTTTTCCCCCCCCCAGAGGTTCACTTTTGTTTGTACTATTTAAGCTAGACTGTGCAAGTACTTCATGAAAATCAGGGATTTAAAATGTATGGTGCTGTATTATGCTGTATTATAGCGGAAAGCTTGTTATTCAGCACACTAATTATTTCTGAGTCACTATATTTATGAAATGGCATGTAATAACTACTTCACCAGCACGCAAAGTAAATAGTATAAAAGCAAGCATTTTATGATTTTGACATTTTAGTGTATAAACATATTCCTGGATCTCCTGAGGGGCTACTGGAAATCAGATAATGTTTTTATGACTTTTAAAAAATGACATTGAATTTCACAGTCTGTAACGCTCCATATATATGGTTAATGTTGCATATTTTATTACAGCCTCAGTGGCTTATGTTACAAGTGTCAGCTGCAAAGAGAAAATGTACAAAGGCGGGTCTGTGGAACTGTGGGGGAAACAATATTGTAGAACCTTGCAATGCACACATCAAAGCCCTTGGACAAGCTGTAATGGCAGGTCCTGGGCCATGCTGGGACACCAGAATTCACCCTCTGCTTTTTTTCGTGTCAGGATGGATTACAAAGCCCTCACTGAAGGAGGGTTTCTGCCCACACTTGTCACTAGAGGATAAGTAAGTTTGGTTTTTTGTCAAGCCCTGTGTGAATGACCTGTTAACTCCAGAGGAACTGGGACGCCTTGAGTGACACTCTGTGAGTGAGTACAGAGGGGAAGGAGGATGGGTCGCTGCTCCACTTGGGATTCTGAGTAGTCTTGCATGGTCTCTGAGAACAATGGGTTGATACTTACCAGAGTATGTGATTTCAGAAAATACTGTGCCTAAAACCAGGCCTTTTGAGCTCCTTTGCAAAGCTTGCTTGGTGTTACAGAAAAGTAACACCAAGAGAGAGGAAGGAGGCTTTCACTCGTCTTTAGGATTCCATATACATGAACATCATGCTGATGTTTCATGATTACTAGCCCTTGTCCATGTGGGAGACTTTAACTTGATGGATGTCTGAGGGAAACTCAACACAGCAGAGGAGGCAATCTAGGAGTGTGTGGAAGAGAATTTCTGTCACAGCTATTACAAACAGAGAAGGTCCAGTGGGAGATGTGGTGGTTGAAGGCCATCTTGGGACAGTAACCATGAAATGATAGTTTTCAATTCTTAGTTTTCAATTCTTGAAGTAAGGAAGGGGGTCAACAAAACCTCTGCCTTGGGCAGACTTTTGCTTGTTCAAGACACTGGTTCAGAGAGTCCCCTGGGTCTCTCTGAAAGGGTCCAGGAAGGCTGGACATACTTAAAGAAGATCTTAAAGGTGCAGGAGCAGACTGTTCCTATGTGCTAAAAGATGAATCGCCAGGGAAGAAGATCAGCTTGGCTGAACAGGGAGCTTTTGGAGGAACTCAGTAAAAAAAAAGAGTTTATGACCTTTGGAAGAAGGGGCAGGCAACTCAGGAAAAGTACAAGGATGTTGCTAAGTCAGGTAGAAAGAAAATTAGAAAGGCAACAGCTCAGCTAGAACTTAATCTGGCCACCACTGTGAAAGATAATAAGAAATGTTTTTATAAATACATTAACAACAAAAGGAGGGCCAATGACAATCCTCATTCTTTATTGGATGGGGGGGGAATATTGTTACCAAGGATGAGGAAAAGGCTGAGGTACTTAATGCCTTCTTTGCCTCAGTCTTTAACAGAAAAGTTGGTTATCCTCAGGGCAACTGGTCCCCTGAGCTGGTAGGCAGGGATGGGGAGCAGAACAGACCCCCTGTAATCCAGGAGGAGGTAGTTCGTGACCTGCCAAGCCACTTAGACACAAGTCCATTGGGCAGGATGGGATTTACATGGAGGGTACTGAGGGAGCTGGTGGAAGAGCTGGCCAAGCCCTGCTCTGTCATTTACTACCAGTCCTGGCTAACCAGGGAGGTCCCAGCTGACTGAAAATTGGCCCATCCACAAGAAGGGTTGGAAGGAGGATCCAAGGAACTACATGCCCATCGGGCTGACCTCAGTGTCCGGCAAGGTTATGGAACAGATTATCTTGAGTGTGATCACACAGCACATACAGGACAAGCAGAGGAACAGGACCAGCCAGCACAGGTTTAGGAAAGGCAGGTCTTGCTTGACCTACCTGATCTCCTTTTATGACCAGGTGACCCTCCTAGTGAATGAGCTAAAGGCTGTTGGTGTTTTCTGCCTGGAATTCAGCAAAGCCTTTGACAGTGTCTCTCACAGCATTCTGCTGGAGAAGCTGCAGCCCATGGCTTGTACAGGTTAAGAACTGGATGGATGGTTGAGCCCAGAGCGTGGTGGTGAATGGTGCTGCATCCAGTTGGTGTTTGGTCACTACTGGTGTCCCCAGGGATCCGTGTTGGGCCCAGTCCTTTTAATATCTTTATTGATTGTTTAATATCTTTATTGATGATGTGGACGAGAGCGTCGAGTGCACCCTCAGTCAGTTCACAGATGACACTAAGTTGGGTGAGAGTGTTGATCTGCTGGAGAGCAGGAAGGCTCTGCAGAGGGATCTGGACAGGCTGGACCAATGGGCCAAGGCCAATGGTATGAGTTTCAGTAAGGCAAAGTGCCTTACTGAACACAATAACCAATGACTGGATGTGGCAGTCAGTGCCGTGGTCGAGTTGACAAGGTGGTCATCAGTCAAAGGTTGGACTCAGTGATCTTGGAGGTCTTTTCCAACATTCATGATTTTACGATTTTATGATTTTATATTGTATTTCTTTTCTGACTTTTCTATTAAAAAACCCAGCTATTAGGAATGCCTCTGACTATTATATCCAAGGATAAGTGTTTGAGATACCTGAGAGATACTCAGGGAATTGATAAGTCTTCAGTAGAAAAAAATTCCCTGAGATCAATTTCCTGATTTAGTAGTGAAGTCCTCATATCATATAAAATGTAATGTGATTGTCCATGGCCCTAATGAAATCTTGACTTTTCTCCCAAGCTTTCATCTATAAAAATCAAATTTATCCGGCATTTGTCTGCATTTTGAAAGGGATAGGGATTTTTTGAAATTGATATGATAGTAATCCTTTATGGTGCATTAATACAGGAGAACAATAATTTGTTGCATTTTCTTCACACAGAAACAATCAGCTGGGAAATGTGTATAATAATTGTCTTTGTCCTTCATTGTCACAGGCCATTAGCTAATGAATTTAAGCTGTACTTGGCTCTTGCTCCAGTAAGAAAACTACATTAGAGATCTTGTAGCCGTGGTATTATATAAAGCCTTTCAGTGGGTTTTATTTTAGTCTCGCTGAGGTGATGCTGCCCTGGCCTGAGGAAGGCATCACAATTTTGTGGTGAGCAATGAGGTCAGCATTGTCTGATGTAGTGGGTCAAGCAAGCTGAAGGGCACCAACAGTTATTGTTGTTGCCACATGCCAGACCCTCTTTGTTTGGTTTCTTATTCTTTAACCAAACTTTTCACCTCTACTTTTGTGACAGTTTCAAGTTCTTTTGGGTGGGAAGATTTGCTAAACTCAGTTCAGCTGTACTGAGATTCCTCCTAGGGAAGATAAGTAGTTTGGGCAATGCTTTAAATAAACAACAGGAGCATGTAACTGTGAGTTGAGCAGTTTTACTACCTATGCAGTTTTCCTTCTCAGCTAAGAGGCTGGCAAAAGAAAACCCTGTGATGGAAGGTCTTCACTGTCCTGAGCAATTAGGAGCTGTTGCTGCTGCAGTGGGCACCAGGATCTGCAGGTCAGCAGGCCATGCAGAGTGGGACTCCTGAGCCCCAGCAGAGGGGTGCAACAGGATTATTCTATGGGATTTCAAATGCTGCAGTCTCCAAAGAGGCACTCCTGCCATGCTAGGCTACACCAGTCACCCAGCTACTCTGTCCTCGTCCCCATCTGTGTCACAGCTGGGAAATGACACACCATTCCTCCCTCTTCATGTGTTCTGCCTGCTCCCAGGGAAGACACAACCTATGAGTTCAGTTGGGTTGTTGCCACCTTTGGGCTGCCAGAATGGTGAGCAGAATAGCAGGAGCCTGAGACAAAATTCATGCCATTGTCATCTGTGTTGAGCATCTTATCAGTGTCCAAAAAAGAACCTGAAACTTTCCAGGCATTACTTTGTATCCAAGCTTTTAGCTCATGGATGTCTTAGACTTGGGAGGAGAATGGATGGTGAGTGTAATACACATTTGCAAACTGCACTCTCCAGAGAGCAGTGGTGGTGTCTGTTCAGGAATTATTGCTTCTGCACAAGCTGCAACACCACAGCATCTGAGGGATGGCTGTGGCAAAACAGTGGTAAAATTTTGTTGTGTCTTGTAGAGAGGGATGGCACCAGACAATCGGCAGTGCAGGGTAATTCACCTGCAAAGTTGTGTGAGAAATGAGTTGGGATGGTCACTCCTGTGAACAGGCACCATTTGCTCCCTTTACCTCTTTTAGCTTCACAACTGGAATCTGGGGTTTCCATGGCCTGCAGGCTCCCTGTACCGTCTGCCTACCTGGGCAAATATTTTAATAGATAGTGCAGCGTTCTGAATGCTGCACCCAAAACCATGATGCTTTGGTGTAAAACAAGCATTGCTTGCAGCCGAGTAAGTGGCTGGAAAGCTCAGGGCTCTGGGGTGTGCAGGGAGCAGGTGCCAAGTTGCAGCGATCACCCATTTTTCTAAACCGGCAGCACTTACAGCCCTACTGACAGGGGTTGACTCGCACCAGAAGTAAATTCAATATGCATGAAAGGACTCTTGTTCTTCTTCAGTGGAGAGCATAAAGACATACTGTCAGACAAACTAATCTCTCTCTGATAATTTTCTTTTCAACATCATTGAACTGTCATTTCTCCTGGGCTTTGCCAGAATGTTTGACGTATCTGTTGTTTCCCAAAACAGACAGATTTTGCTAGTTTGGCTGATACAGAAATTTTTGCCAGGAAGAGAGATGCTGAGGTGCCTTTACCAGCCTTGTGCTGTTGTTGTGCAGGTCCTTTTGCTGAGCTCTGCAGCTCTGGTTAGGGATGAAAGGAAGGTATCTTGGTGATTGATTAGGTTGCATCTTTAAGTATAGCAATGGAATTGTTCCCAGCCAGCACTTGCCCTGGGCTGGGAGCACATTTGCTGGGGTTTTGGGACTCTACTGTTTTTACTGGTGAGAAACCCATTTATACCCCTAGATCTTTAATTTCAAACCTAGGGATTCAAAGTGGCCCCAGGCACTAGTGTGTCACTGAGCTGCAGTTAGCAAGTGGCCCAAACTAGAGATTTCCTTTTTTTCCCTCCCCTGATTGTCCCTCTACAGGACTGGCAAAGGAGTCACCTTCTAGGCATGTGTGAAAAGTCAGTAAGATTCCAAGTTTGTGGATGAAAAATATCTACACTGAGCAGTCTCCTCTTCAGCCTGGGACTCACTGAGGAATCTGCCATAGGGATACATGGTCCATAAGGCTACATGTCCTCCATAGCTTGTGCAGAGGAATTTAGCAGAAAGGAGGTTGTAAGGTGGGGCAAACTGGAGGAGCCCAAACACCACCATGATCTGGCAAATGAGTCCTACAACCAATTTGTGGTCACCTCTTTTATTTTTGGAAGCTAACATGTTTTCTGACAGTGTGACTTTATACAGTCTAAAAAGCATATAGGGAGATTAATGATAACTCAGTTAAAAATAACTTGCAACACCATTTAAATCCCTATGAGTTAATCTGGGCATGTTGAAGAGTAGTTTCTTAGTCTGGAATTATCTAACTTGGCTGTGATTATGTAGTTTAATTTCCAGATTAACTAGAGGTATTTGTCTAAGCTGTGTGGCTGCTGAGATATTAAAAGTAGGAGCAGGAAACTTTGCAGTCAGTTTTACAACGGAATTAATTGCTTGTCCTTTCAAAACTGAGTTTTTCCACACCATCTCACACCTGCCCAACACCATTACTGCAAACACTTGTCCACTTGCATGTCTTGCATGCATGAGTAGGTGCTTTCAGCTGTGGTGACTGTAGATCTTCTGCAGGATGAAGGCCCTACCAGACATATATATTTCCACTCTGTGATTTGAGGTACTTTTCATCAAGTATTCACTAATGTCCCATTGTGTGATGTTTGGGATTCTGGTTGTACAAGTTGTTAGCTCCAAATTTCCTCTTAGCCTGGTGGGAACACGGTTTTGCATAACAGATTGTCTTATCATATCTGCAAGGTAATTGCTTCTCGACTGGCTTCCAAGAAGGCTTCAGATTTGATCTATGGTGGCCTGTGCATTGCTAATGCCTGTATTCCAAGGAAGCATACCCCTGTTACTGATGAACTGCATGAATGACTGATGGTGTAGATCCAAAGCTAACCAGGCATTCTCTTTAAAGGTGACATATATTATATTTGGGCAAAGAGGAGTTTCCTGCATAATCTTTAGAGGCAGCTGTGTTCCATTTTATGATTTCTCTGGTGGTTACGGAAATACAGGTAAAAGGCTTTATATTTTTCCAGCTCATTATTCTGATTGCATGTCCAGCTACTGATTTTCTGATAAAGGGGATCACAGTAGAAAAAAAAAGTATGAGCTGTACCACCCTCACTCCTTGACCTTTCCACCACTGAATCTGCAGTTTCCTTGGATGCCTCCATGAAACATCTACAGCTGGTTAAGCAGAGATTTGACATAGCCAGGGTCATGTAGAATGGGTATGGGGAGCTAGAAAGCAAGTCTTCCCCTGAACTTGCTCCATCACTTATTTTCTTCTGTAACTCTTAGAAAAGGGTCTTTCTGTTCTTAACCTCTGTCTGTGGAGAAAATGTCTTGTGTTTTCACTTGTGCTGCCATACCTCTCTGAGATGCTTGTTCCAAATCCTAGCCATAGGTTGGTTGCTCCCTATCTTTATCTTGTATAAAGTTTGGCCCTTTCACTTTCAGCTGTGTCTACAGAGCATTGGTGGTGGTCTGTGTAGCAGCAATTAGCTTAAGAAAAAAATTACATATTAAAAAAGGTCATGTTTAAAGTCGAAAAGAACTGTAGAAATTGAAAGAAGAAAAAATCTCAATGAGAAAAAGTGAACAGTTCCAGAGAATCAAGGCAATTGTTTATGAAGGGCATCTTAAATTAATAAGTATGGATTATTTGGTAATAAATAATAGAATCATAGAATCATTTAGGTTGAAAAAGACATTTAAGATCGTGAAGTCCAATGGTCAGCCCAGCACTGCCGAGCCCACCGCTAAATCATGTCCCCAAGGGCCACATCTATACAACTCCTCCAGGCTCCCTTCCCCCCGAGCCTCCTTTTCTCAGGCTGAACCCCCCCAGCTGCCTCAGCTGCTCCTTATCAGACTTGTCCAGACCCTTCACCAGCTCTTTTGCCTTTCTCTGGACACACTCCAGCACCTCAATGTCTTTCTTGTCCTGAGGGGCCCAAACTGAACACAGGACTCAAGGTGTGACCTCACAAAGTGCCCAGTACAGGGGGATGATCATTGCCCTCTCCTGCTGGCCACATTGTGTGCTGTTTGTTTTAAAAAGAGAGGGAGAAAGGCATTCTTTGCCCTCATTAGTGCTGCAGGATGTTCTATACAAGCATAATTATACTCTGTAAAAAGGCTAGGGAGACCACACAGGAAGGGCATTGAAGAACTGGAAAGAGTACAGGAGACACTAAGCATGATAAAAGATTGAAAGTTGTTATTTATGGACAAAGTACTGCCTGCTTCTTTTTTTTTTTAATTTTTTCTTTGAGAAGAGGGTAACTAGGGCCACTAAGAGGTGTACACAATTTCATGGGTATCAAAGGGCTGTGACAAAACTCATTCAGACCATTGCAAGCTGACTAACAGGGGAGCTGATAATAAACTTGGAGAAAGCAGCACTGATCCAGTGTTCTGATCCAGAGCAGGGAAATGCTCTCTGTAGTGTAGGGTCTCCACCACCAGTGCCCCATCTTTGGTCTTGACTCCACAGCCTGGACTGCACTGACTTCTGCATTTCAGGAATGTGACTCCTGTCCTTGACCTCGTCTGCAGATAAATACAACATGCCCCTTAGTGCTGAGTGGTTTGGGAAGAATTTCAGCCAGACAAGAGAGGGGAGATAATGGAAAGACAGGTCAGGATGTTTTTCATCTGCTCTGTTTGAACCACCCTGCTTGACTTTGCCTACAAGACTTTGGGCAGTGGGGTTAAGAGAGGCAGGGCAGGGATTACCTGGTCCCTCTGGGGTGGCAGAACAAAGTCGGTCACAGGAGAGCAAAGGGGCTGTGACATGAGGCTGCCACTCATGGGACAGGCCTTTTGGGTACTCCTTCTGGCACAGAGCCTGGAGGGGAGGCACTCACTGTCTGGCTGAAGCACAAGCAGGGGCTCACCACATACAAGTGTGAGCTCCAGCCACAGCAAGAGAATGGGAGAACAATCCATAAAAAAGAGGTGCTGGTGAGGTACCCCAACCCCTGTCTCTGCAGATTCCTCTTGGCAGCAGAGCTCTCTCTGGATTAGGAGGTTTAACAGGGTGGGTGCCTGTACACAGCTCCACACATTGGGCTGGGATGTGGTCCAGGCTGGGAATGCTGCACACAGGAGCTGTTCCATAGGCAAGAACCAGGCTGGGCTGCCTCCCTCAGCCCCTGCCAGTGTTAACAAAGCACAAGCCCGCCAGAGCACATCCTAAAATCTGCTTCTTTTGTTTGCAAGGCAAGAACAAATGGTGATGTTTTTATGCCTTAAGCACAGCTGGGGGTATTGCTGAAATGATATGCTTTCGTTCCAGGCTATGACAGGAACTGGGCTGTCTGATTCTGCAATGTGGGAATCGCCTTTTCTCAGCTGCCAGTGTCAAAGTCAAGCTTGCATTGCACAAATAAAATGGGGTATTCCACACACACACCTGCACCCTTTCAATTGTCACTGATATTTATCAGAGGGAATATTCAAAACATTATTCCCTCCAATACAGAATGGCTGTTGGGTGTTATCAGATCACGTAAAAAGACATCTGAGTGGAGTTTTTCCAGCAACAAACAAGAAACAAAGGGAGGATTAAAAAAATGTTTTGCTACGTATACTGTTATGATTTTTTTTTCTGAATGTATATATATGTAAATTAATGTTGGGATGTGAAGAAACAAAGAAAAAGAGCAGGCAAGTTTGCTACCATAATATGTAGCATGACTTGTTACAGGGACATGTGTTGGGGACCAGGATGGTACTTTACACTTATTACTGAGGTCAGTGCAAATTCTCCACTACCTTATTTAACGTGGGATCAAAGGTTTGATGGGATCTAGAAATCCAAACACATTTAAAACGTGGCAGATGTGGGTAACCTCAAGTACACAGCCCATCGCCTCAGAAAGAGGAATGTTCTTGCAAATTTGACATAATCCAATTAGTTGATTCCCTCAGTGACATTTCTGCAGGCTCATGTACAGAGGCACAAGGAAAGAGAGATTTATGACAGCTATTCCTAGCAAAGGTCATTTCTTTATTAGTGAACAACCTGTCCTTAGTCATGCTGATGATGAGGCGCTGAAGGATAAGGGAGAGGCTGTGTAGCTTTAAAACTTGACAGGGAATAACAGCAATAGAACATAGATCATCTCTCTACTTGGACCAGGAGGACTGAAATCTCCCACTACCAGGCCAAAGCCAGAGAGCAGGAGGCAAAATCCAGGAAAAAAATAATACATGGGGATTTCTGTGGAGATTGTGAAGGAGTTTGGATGGTTCAGTGTCAGCACAGCAGGGGGGAAAGAGGAGCCACAGAGCATGAGTTATGTGTTTTTGGATAGGATGAGTGTCCTTAGTGGAACCAGCTGCTTATAAAGAACCTGGTATGGTTGCTCTGGGGAATCCCTGGTCAGCACTGCCAACTTCCCACTTTGAGCAGCTCTCAGCATCCTGTTCCATGCCATTTCCAGAACAACAGAGATGAGAGCATGCTCAAATATATACAAATACACTTCCTCGGCTGTCCTTCCATAGGCAAGGAAAGCACCAGATTTGACAGGAATATGGTTTCAGTAGATTGTGACATACACATTATGTATTTTTAAACAATAAACCAGCACCTACCTATTCATCAAGTGACTATTTTTCCTGCTTGCAGAAGAGAAGGTATTTGACACTGTACATAATCAGAAGGACCCTTCTGGGAGTCACAGAAGAGTTGTTCACTCAGGTATTGACCTTAAAGGTGAGTGTTGGGTACTTTGGTATAATTAGCTGTGCTTGTTTTCACCATCAAGCTCATAATATTGAATTAAGTAAAAATGTGACAGTTTCCCTAGACCTTGGCTCAGATCCTGAGCCACCCTCTAGAGCTGAGCTATGGTTTGAGCTGGGTCACTGGCACAAACCAGGCTTGTGGCTGGCAGGACCAGTCAGGAGATCTTTGCAATGTGGGAGTGAAATCAACAGGGAGGTTCTTTGCTGACTCATCTGAGTGCTCTGACCCAAGGAAGGGGTATGGGGTTCTTCATCTATGCCCTTGCTAATCCCTTTTTGCCATTTATTGGGTCCTCTGGGCTGTGAGCTGCCAACAGAAGTCACATGAGCTTTTGAGTTGGTCTGGTATGAGGCTCAGTCCAGTAACCTCACAATACTGTGGTGGCCTCTAGCTTTCAACCTCCAGTGGAAGATCTTGCCCTTCCTTCCACAGTAATTCTTCACACCCTTTGAAATCTCCTAAAGCTTTCCCCAAAATTGCAAGAGCTGAGGAGTGCTAGTCTTAAAAATTGTAAAATAAATGGATAATTTGTAGGATAATTGCCTATGTTATATTTCTCCCCATGCCACAAAGGAAAAAGCAGCCTTATGCCATGTACCTCCCAGGCCTGGTGTAACTCGAATCCAAAAAGCTATGAAGGAGATGGAAAATGTTAATAAATAATGATGTTTGAAACACAAGTCACTGAACAAACCACCAGATCTTCTGCATTTATTCCACGGGACAGAAAATGTCTATCTCAGTTTGAGGAAAATAAGATCTTGGTCAAAGATATGTCTTAGGAATTAGCCTGAGTGCTGCACAATATTTAGGAGATAAATCAGAGAAACTTAGGATTAGCTTTTGGTAATAGAATAAAGACAAGTTTTGAAATAAAATCAGCACAACTGATTACTGGACATTTCCCTGGTATGAGAGTATCTCCTCAGGTCCACTGGAATTTCATATTACCTTGTTTGATCCACTTTACAACTGCCAGTTTTCCATCTGGTATTTTCCAAGTCAAAATCAAGCATGTGTGTGCTCCACACTGCATGTTTTCAGTCTGATGTGCTCTGGAAATCCTGGCCTCATTTCCCAAATCCTAAGCAGGTGATCTGCATTTAATCAGTGGATGTCTCCCTCAAGTGTGTTGGAATTACTCTGTGTACAGACCAGCTGCTAAACTGGGACAGAAACGTTAAGATAAATGTGCAAAATCTTCAAAACTATTCTGGAAAAAGAGCATTTCCGAGAAACTCTGTATGAGTAGTACAACTGCCTGCAACATTTCCAGTGCAACACTTAAGAAAAAGGAGAATCACTGCCTTTCCCAGGCAGCTCGGGTAAGGACTGAAGATTGACACACTATAAGCAAAGGGCTGATGTTTTCAATAGCCCAAATATTCACTCTCTCCGAAGTAACTTAGTTCAGCTTAGGCCTGTGGCCATCCACACAGTCAATCTTTCTCTCCTTTCACTCCAGCCACTGAATGCTGGCAGCCTCTGCGATATGGCACCACAGTCAGAGGCAGCTTAGGAGAAAGGAGGGAAGCACTGGGATAAGGAGCTTCCCAGTCTGTGGATCAGGCTTGGACTCCATTTGGTTTGTCATGGAAAAGAACACAGAGGAGGACTGCAAAGCCCCGAGGCTTCAATTTCACAGCTGCTCTCAGAGCTCTACTGCATTATCTTCCTTATTTCCCTTGTGCTTCCACTCGATAGATGGCTTAGTTTCTGATTTTGGCTTAGTTTCTGATTTGGCCGGCTGATAGGTTTGGGATTAGCTCCCACAGATCACACAAACACCTCACCCTGACTCTTGAGATTCAGTGAGTTTCAGAATCATTGCAAATGGCGCTTTGGGATTCAGAACTTAAGCACACGCGTACGCGTGTCCAGGAGGCACGTGGGCAGCGAGCAGCGTGGCACTTTCTCTGTGAACCAGAATATGCCTCCGTTTAAATGTCAGATCAATGCTAGAACCCAGCACCTCTGGCTCCCGATACCTCCTCAGTGGCACTGCACGGTGGGAGAAACATTCAGCCAGCCTGGCTATGGGGAATTCACAGCCGCATCCCACCAGGATCGCCCCCCCTCGCTCTCCCTCGCAGCCACTTTTACACAGAACCGAGCAGCACACCCAGCCCCCAGCGCCCGGGCGCCGCTCTGCGCACGCCGGTTAAACCGGCAAAGAAAACATCACCCTGCCCGCGGAATTTCATTCCCACCAACTTCCCGTCCCCACGCGAACTCCGGAGCCCCTCCCGCACGGGGGCCTGCGCTGCGGGACTCGGGCTGGGCCTGGCGCTCGGCCCGACCCCTCCTCAGGGCGGGCCCGGCGCGGGGACTGTCCCTCGCCGTCGCTCCTCCGCCCCTCCCGCCGCCTCCATCCGCCTCCCGCGGCCGCTCCCTCGCTCGCTCGCTCGCTCCCTCCAGCCGCCCCGCGTCCACCTCACGGGGGGGGTCTCCGGGCGTCCCTCCCCGGCCGCGGGGCAGCGGATCCCGGGAGCCGCGCGAGACCCCAGCCCTGCCCTGACAGCCCCGCTGCCGCTTTAGGAAGCGCCGCCGCCAATCGCCGGGCGCTCTCGCGCTGACGGGCGGCCGCGCCCACCTATCGTGTGGCTGCTCCTCGCAAGAAGCCCCGCCCCCCCGCGGCACGCGGCAAATCAGAAAAAAGACGGGGCTGTGGGCGGGAGGCGAGGCCCTGCGAGCCCCGTCTGCGCTCATCGCCCCCCCCGCTCCGCTGCCCCTCTGGAGCGCAGGTGATTGACAGGGGCGACGCCCAATGGGGCCCTGCGGCCCCGCGGCGCGGCCAATGGCGCGTTGGGGGCGGGCGGCGGGGGCGGTGCGAGCGGCGGGCCGGGGCGCGGCGCGGCGCAGCGCCTGCAGGAGGGCGATGGTGGCGGCGTGAGGCGCGGGGTTGAGCCGCGCTCTGCGTGCCCGGGGCTCGCCATGGGGCTGCGGCAGGACGGAGGCAGCCGCGGGGCG
>NW_020884950.1:391105-534923 GCF_003945725.1 Corapipo altera
TATTTCCCTTGTGCTTCCACTCGATAGATGGCTTAGTTTCTGATTTTGGCTTAGTTTCTGATTTGGCCGGCTGATAGGTTTGGGATTAGCTCCCACAGATCACACAAACACCTCACCCTGACTCTTGAGATTCAGTGAGTTTCAGAATCATTGCAAATGGCGCTTTGGGATTCAGAACTTAAGCACACGCGTACGCGTGTCCAGGAGGCACGTGGGCAGCGAGCAGCGTGGCACTTTCTCTGTGAACCAGAATATGCCTCCGTTTAAATGTCAGATCAATGCTAGAACCCAGCACCTCTGGCTCCCGATACCTCCTCAGTGGCACTGCACGGTGGGAGAAACATTCAGCCAGCCTGGCTATGGGGAATTCACAGCCGCATCCCACCAGGATCGCCCCCCCCTCGCTCTCCCTCGCAGCCACTTTTACACAGAACCGAGCAGCACACCCAGCCCCCAGCGCCCGGGCGCCGCTCTGCGCACGCCGGTTAAACCGGCAAAGAAAACATCACCCTGCCCGCGGAATTTCATTCCCACCAACTTCCCGTCCCCACGCGAACTCCGGAGCCCCTCCCGCACGGGGGCCTGCGCTGCGGGACTCGGGCTGGGCCTGGCGCTCGGCCCGACCCCTCCTCAGGGCGGGCCCGGCGCGGGGACTGTCCCTCGCCGTCGCTCCTCCGCCCCTCCCGCCGCCTCCATCCGCCTCCCGCGGCCGCTCCCTCGCTCGCTCGCTCGCTCCCTCCAGCCGCCCCGCGTCCACCTCACGGGGGGGGTCTCCGGGCGTCCCTCCCCGGCCGCGGGGCAGCGGATCCCGGGAGCCGCGCGAGACCCCAGCCCTGCCCTGACAGCCCCGCTGCCGCTTTAGGAAGCGCCGCCGCCAATCGCCGGGCGCTCTCGCGCTGACGGGCGGCCGCGCCCACCTATCGTGTGGCTGCTCCTCGCAAGAAGCCCCGCCCCCCCGCGGCACGCGGCAAATCAGAAAAAAGACGGGGCTGTGGGCGGGAGGCGAGGCCCTGCGAGCCCCGTCTGCGCTCATCGCCCCCCCCGCTCCGCTGCCCCTCTGGAGCGCAGGTGATTGACAGGGGCGACGCCCAATGGGGCCCTGCGGCCCCGCGGCGCGGCCAATGGCGCGTTGGGGGCGGGCGGCGGGGGCGGTGCGAGCGGCGGGCCGGGGCGCGGCGCGGCGCAGCGCCTGCAGGAGGGCGATGGTGGCGGCGTGAGGCGCGGGGTTGAGCCGCGCTCTGCGTGCCCGGGGCTCGCCATGGGGCTGCGGCAGGACGGAGGCAGCCGCGGGGCGCTGCCGCCGCTGCCGGTGGCTGGGCTGCCGCAGTGATGGGCAGCGGCAGCGCCGGGGCTCGGCTGCCGTGTGGTGCCAGCGCGCCCGCCCGGCGGGGCCGCCCGCGAGGAGCCGGCGGCAGGTGAGTGCCGCGCACGGGGACCCGCCCGCGCCGCGCCCGGGGCCGCCCGTTCCCCTCCGTGCCTTGCTCGACACCCGTTGGCGTTTTTTCATTTTTTTTTTTTAAACCTTCTGCGGCTCCCGGCCGAGGGCGGGAGGCGCTGCCCCGGCGGGCTGGGCGCGGAGGTGACACGGGCTGGGCGCTCCTCGCCCCGCGGCTCCGTGGGGACCACCTTCCCCCCGCCGCAGGGGGACGTTCTGCTCCAGGTATCCTCCTCGCCAGCTTTGATGCCATCCTGCCTACCCTGCCTTCTCGCCAGGTGCGGCCAGCTTTTGCTTCTCTGTATTCCTAAGGAAGAGGCTGTTTCCCCCTGCACCCGGCAGAGATGCTGCTTTCCTTTCGAGGGACGAGACCCACCTGGGTTTCTCCTCTCGCTTTTTACCTCCCTGATGGACCGTTTCTCCGTGCGGGATGGGGAGACGCTTCAATTTCAATATGATGCAGCGAGGAAGATGGGGAATCCTGGGTAGTAGCCAAAGCTCGGGAGATGCCCCTTCCTCTTTCATCCTTCTCTTCACCCTGGCACGGGCATTTGAATAGTAACACTCCCTTACCGGCTTCTTGGCTGATCTTTCTCCTTGGACAGAGAAATGGGAACGGGACGAGTGTGTGTGTGTGTGTGTGTGTAAGAGAGGAAACAACTGTTACACCTTTTGTCATCAAGACAAAGAACTTCATCTCCCTGTGTCCCTCCCTCTGGGTGCATATTGGCAGCACCTCAGCCACTTTGCATTGCTTCACGGAGATGCTTCGTAGGGAGATGCTTCATAAGGATCCGGTGTGGCCCTGACCTGCCCTTTTTTGTTGTTGTTGCCAATTATGATGGTGCTGATAAAAGGACATGTTGATATGTTTCCAAACAGTCTCGTGGTTTGCATTCCTGAAATTGCTGCAGCATTCTTATTTATTTATTTAATTGGAGGGGTGGGGGGCTTGATAACAGGAAGGGGGTATGTTTTTGTAGTTTACTGTAGCTGTTTGGAAGGTACGAGGTCACGTGCAATTGTAGCACTGTAGTGTTGAGTATATTAACTAGTGCTTTCTCTCTCTGTCTTGTCTTCTAGTCCTGCAGTCTTCACTTCATCTACTGTGCGAGGAATGGTGATTCTGTGAGAGAACTGCCTTTTGATTACCTGTCTCCTGCTGTTGCTTGCTGCTCCTGGCCAGTGATGAGCCATTCAGCTGGACTGGGATTTACCGTGACGAAGGGAGAGGCAGAATATGAATTGTAGACATCCTATCACATTCCTCACATACTGTTTTTACTGTATCTGTATATAAACCTGCTAGTATCAAGCACACACACTCTCTTAAACCTACATTGGTATTCACAGACTTGCTATTGTGTAAGAGGACTGGTATTTTTCCCCACTATGGCTTCAGTTTGGAAAAGGCTGCAGCGTGTTGGGAAACATGCATCCAAGTTCCAGTTTGTGGCCTCTTACCAGGAATTGATGGTCGAGTGCACCAAAAAATGGTAAGAAGTGGCTCATGTTGCTGCATAAATGATGGAGTAAGATGCTGGCAGTGAAATAGGAAGGATGTTGCTCATTTTGTATTGTTCGGTGTGTGTGCACTGCTCTTGCATCCCCTTGCCTTCTCTTGCCTGCCCACTGCAGAGGCAGCTGAGTGGGGTGCTTGTCTTTCTCGGTGAGTGCTTGCTTTGCTGTGTGGTTGTCCTGGACCTGCTGGGTTTGTTCTGTATTCTGAGTTTTTAGGCTGGCATTGTTTTTACCTTGCACAGGAGGATGCATTTGTTAGCTCGGCATCTGTGACATATGTGACTTAGTGATGTGGTTTTGATTGTTGGTTTTGTTGTTTGGTTTTGTTGTTTGGGTTTTCTTTAAGTATTTCTCATGAGCTGTGTTCCAACTGTTAACTCAACTCATCATCATGAGTGTTATCTACTGACACTGTTGTTACCTGACTGAGGCATTTGAGATCAGTCCTGGAGGTGGTGGTGGGATATCTGGGGTGGATGCCAGTTTTGATTTTTGACTTTCTTACCTGAAGAGGTCATGTTTCTCCTTCTCTTACTTGTTCCTTTCCGTCTTTTAACAGGAAGAGGCAAGAGACAGGTCCTTGGGAATTGGCTTAAGTTATCTGTTTAGTCAGACAAGAATTTTGTGCAGTGGTGGTCCAGTTGGATGGCTTTATAGCCAACTAGACAGCAGTTAATGGTTAATGTTGTGGGTCTGGCAGCTCTTTCCTTTGCAAAATGAGCTTAAATAAATCTGCTAGGGAAGACTAGAAGCAGCTTTTAAATAGTCAGGGAAAGATCTCCATGATACAACTGCTGTTTTATGTGTTTGGAATATTGATGTTACTGACATAATTCCTCACATTAGTGTGAGCCTGTAGTGTCAGGGGATGAAGAAAATACTTTCCAGACCTCATGGACTGAGATGTTCAAATTGCCTTGTAATAAACTGCAGCCTCCTTTCTAATAGTTGGCCTTTATTCTTGTTGGCAAGTTTGGCACTTGCATTGGCTGCTTTCACTGGTTATGAGTAATTGCCTCTACAAATTTAAATTCTATCTCCTGGAGTAGGAAATCTCTGTCAAATATGCTGGAGGGCTGCTCACTGCTCTGTCTTAAAGAAACACTGTCAGTTTAAAGGTGCCTAAAATGTTCTGAAATATTATTAAGAAACAGAATTGTTTTGGAAGTTGACCTTGCTTTCACAGAGTAAACTACAAATAAAAACAGTGTAGAAGTTGAAAGAGGCTGTTGTGTTTATCTTGTGGGATCTACTGTCCTAAAGAGGCCAAAGAGTTTTCCACAGTAATTTTGGTTTATCAGATTTATTTCAGCAGTTGGGTTTATTACTTTTGATGTTCACTTTGCATTAACAAGCCTGCTTTAGTTTCATTTTCACTTTGATTCACTCGTTGCTTGAGAATTTGCAGAATGCTTCAGCACTAAAATATGAATCTTGCAGGGGAATGTTCACATCGGAATTGCAGCTAACTGTCACTTCATACACAGAAGTTCTCTTATGAAGGATCTTATTATTTTAGAAACAGCTTATTGGTTAATCATAACTGAGAGTGCCCACCTAGCAAAATGCCTGTGTGTGAAGCAGTGGAACAGCCTTTCAAAGACTCAGATATGCAACTAATTTTTAAAAACTAGGTCATCTTTCTGAACTTTCATTTTGTGTTCTGGAATATAATTATAGGCAATATCAGTGCTTGTGTTGGTTCTGACAAAGCAACAGTATGGTGGTGAAATGTGGATGAATTCTAGGAAAAATAACAATGGGGAAAAACATCACTCACACAGTCCTTTGATTGTGGGCTTTTTGATTCTGCTTCCTCTTATTTGGAAAACCTTAACAAAAGTGTTCCTTAAGCATGCAAGCTAAAATACAATATTCTGCCCTAATTCAAGCTTCTATATGAAACAAAGTGGTAAATATTTATTTATTTTGAGAGCCTTCATCTAAATCTTTCCTTACCTTTGGAGAAGGTACAGTTTATATACATTTTTTGTGCATGCTGACAGGATCACTGCTTCATCTGTTTCTAAGTCTTGTCTCTGAGTTTGGCCCATATAAGAACAAAACAGAAGAAATGAACTCCATATGCTGTTCTTGCTGAAAGTATTCAATACATATTAAGTGTCAGTGCTGTAGTCTGTAGTTTGTTTGATTGAAATGTAGTAAGCAGTAAGTTATTTTAGTGTACTGGCATTTTAACAATGCAGTGTTTCTGGAGGAAAAGAATGCTCCATTCATATTTTAAAATAAATGACAATGCAGCCATAAACACACTAGCACTGAAAAGTGTCTGTGAGCAAGGATTGTGCATGACCAAAACAGGCTGTGTGCCTCTTTGTGAACTGCTGTCTTCTGTTAGGTCTACATTTGTCTGACTCTTCAGAGAAGGACTCGTGTGTTAGGATGTTTTTGTACTGATCGTTTATGGTTTGCGATGTCCAGTGTGTTTCTGGTTGGCTTTAATACTCTTTGTCTCCTCTGGACTTGTATTGATTTGAGTTTGTTGCTTGGTTTTTGGTGTTTGTTTTTTTTTTTTTTAACTTAGTGTTTAAAATAGCTCCTGCCCTTTTTTCTGGAGTTACCCTGGCTGTGTGGAAAGTTGCTACCACTCTGGTGTTGGTGCTTCACTCTTTTAAAGAATTATCTCTAGATACAGCAGCGTTTGTCCAGATTAGGCTGAAACCTCCTTTTCTTGCTTTTTCTACTTTCTACAATTTGTGATTCTTGTCCCTACTAATGATTAGAGACAGCCACTCTCAAATGATGGCTTTTCATTGGTGATGTGTTTGGGGGGAGACAGGTTGTGATGGAGTGTCCACTGTTGTCACCATTCCTTATTTTTCAGATAATTAACAGGACTGAGTCACTTCTGTGGCATTTTGGCAGCTACCACTGACCCAGACCTAATTATTGTGGCTGCTCAGTACCTCTGAAAAATTGAGCACTTGGTTTATTTAGAGCCTTTCATTAAAATAAATAAACAAACAAGTGTAGTCTTGGTCTTTAATATGGATTGGTGACTTCTGCTACGGTGAAATCAAAACACTTTGCATTAATCATATAAGCACTTGATTTTTTCTTTTTTTTTTTTTTAAAAGATGCTTACTTGGAAGTGCTGGAGTGTGTCATCCTCCATTTACCCTTGGAATAAGCCAGGGCAGCTCAGGGTTTTCTACCCAGCCTCTCCAGTGAGCTGCAGTCCTGGCCTGAAAGGACTATATGTTGATAGGAAAGAGTTAATTTAGTGCTAATCCTCAGTGCAGAGTCATTGAATAAAACCAGAAATCAGTCTCATTCATTTTGCTTAGGCTGCTACAAAAAAAGCTGTATTTACTGCTCTGTGCTGTCAGAGCAGACTAGTTTTGTGTAGGATAGAATCTGGGCATCACTGGCAGGTGTAATGCTGTGACTTGTGCAGGGGACCCAGTTCAGTTCCTGAACATTGGTGTCAGGTGCTGTTTTGAGATGCCTTTGGGTTTACTGTCAGTCCCAGCTGCCAGTTTGGAGAAGCCCAGGTCTCCTGTTGACCCTGTGTCAAGCCTGCCAGCCTGGCAGGCGTCTCTTGTGTACCCTGGGGCTCCCCAGCTGCTGGAGGCCTCCGTTCAGGCAACTGAGTCAAGGCTTGTCTGAGATACAGGCTCAGCAGAGGAGGCTCCCAGGAGGAAAGTTGTCCTTTGGACCAGAGATCAGTTCTAGTACTTGGACCTGAAGCTCTGATAGCAGTTTTATAGAACTGCTGAAACATCTAATACTGAACACATGAGCTCTCCAGGGTGGCGTTTGTGTTTCCTTATTGGTGTGTGATATCTCGCAAGTCAATGACTCAATAGAGGCTTCAAATGTAATATCAACTGGTTTCCAGAGAATGGCTTCATTTACAGACCTAAGGTTGCCAACTTCCTAATGTGTCATTGTCCTTTAGATGCTTTTATGAGCAAGAAAGCTGCTCACCTGACCCTGGGTGATAACTGCTTGTAAAGGCTGGAAAAGACTAAACATAAAGAGCCTTTTCTACAGGATTTGTATTCAGGGGTTGCTTGAGAGATAAAGTATGTTCTTTCTGTACAATGTTTGTAATGTTTGTCATCTACATGAACTGCTTTGCTTTTAAATCCTGCTTAAAACAGTGAGCCATGGTGTTCTAAAAGGGTTAAACTGTTCTTATGTTTAAAAACCTTAACTGAAGAAGGTTTCACGTCCGTGAGCCAAGTTGCCTATTTTTATATCGATTAGGTATGGTCTGAAGTAGGTTCTGTATTTTCAAATATACATCTTTTTCCCTTGGAAATGAAGTAAGGCTTAATCTTTTTTTTTTCCAACAGGCTTTAGCCATCTGTTTTTCTCTTCTATTGTAGTTTCATAACTGGATGCTGCAGGAATCCTAAGATTTGGCATGCACTGTGCATGGAAGAGAAATGAGCTTTCTGAGATTCCACGGTTCACACTGATCTGCTTGCCTTCTGCTTTCCAGCAAACTCATCAGTGCTGAAGGCCACCAAAAGAACTGGAGTTAACTGGTTGCTGTAGAAATCCTTGATTTCCTGTAGAGTCAGGCTGTCACATTGCTCAGTTGATTTCCTTGCTTTGTATAGTTGTTAGAGTGATTTTGTGAGTACCTAAGAGCTTTTAATTATAAAGGGTCATCATATTGAATCTCTTTGAGTCAGTTTTGCCATGAACCATGCTTTTTTTCATCGTGTGCTTGCTGTGCAATTTTTGGTTGTATTGGAGTGTTAGTTATATAGGTGTACTCTAACACTTATAGCTTGTACAAGGAAGGCACCATGCAATTTCTTCTGCATTTTGGCTTCTGTTCTCCTCTCAATGAAATGATACTCTGTCCTTATACTTTTGAGATCTGATGCCACACCAGATAAACCCCATTTGCAAATATGCTTTAGCATTTTCTTTTCCAGTTTTGACTGAGGACTGTTTGAGGACTTAAATTGTGTTTCAAACTTACTCTTTCCAAATAATCACTACCAGCTGCCTTACAACTGTCTTGTCCCTTTCTTTCTGCAGTCAATTAAAACAGTCTTACTGTCAACACGCAAAAGCAGTTCTCCTCTGTCACCTTGCATCTCTCTTCTTTGTATCCAAAAAAAAATCCGTGATTGCAGAAACATAGATTTGCTCCTTTGGACTCTCTGCCTGACTTCTGTCAGGAGGTTGTCTACCAATCCTGACTCTTTTAACACCAGCTGCTTTCCTTCCCTACCATACCAAGCTCGCCTCCTAGCCCTTTTTACAGCCTTGGGTCTGTTCCATGGACCACAAGTTAGGAATTTCTTGTCAAAATTGTTGGCTGCATATTGGCAGCAAAGAGATTTCAATAGGAAATCTGCGAGTATATGTGAAATCTTTGTTGCTGCTGACTTTTTAGGTCGTCAGTGCTGCATACTTACACCCATTCTGTATTTGCAACAACTTTTTGAGGGTATTTATAACTCTGTGTCCAATTCCTAAAAGACAGAAACAGGCACAAAGTTTAGTGTCTGTAAGGTAGAAAGATTTGTATTTGGTTTAAGTACTGGTTCTGAATTTTATTTTTCTCTGAAAGACAGAATTCTTTTCAGCAATTCCTTGGCATTGTTTACTGCCCTAGCAGTAACAAAAGTAATTATCAAGAGCAGAAAATGTTAGATTATATCCAGATGTATTGTAGTGTATTTTATTCATTCAAGGAGACATCTTTAACTGACCACTAAGTTATGTTCTAACACAGCTTTATTTTTTGAGAGAGAAACTGTGTAACTTCCTCACAGAGCTTTTCAAACAAATAAAACCTTGCTCTGTTCCTGCAGGCACTGTGGTGCACACATGCACTGAAGTGCATGTACTGTTCATTTGAACCCAGTGGACTTGATCTGGAATAAAGAATGTTTTTTGGGTTTTTTTGTAGGATTGGGTCCTTGTGAATATTCTTTTCAGCGCTTTGTGTTATGAGGTTAAATAAAATGAAATATTATGACATTGTGTAGGCCTCATCTGAGCTGAGTCTTCAGTCTCTTAGACTGCTCAGGCTGTATAGTGCCAGTCTGCTGCTTCAATTAGTTTTTAATTGGTTGGAGAGAGCTGAAGTCCCTTTCACAGTTTAGTGTGAATAAGTAGAGGAGGAGGAAGCTGGTAAGGTTGACTAAATCTGAGGAAACTCTTCTTATAAAACAAACCCTTCAGTTACGGTAGTAAAAGCATTCTGCTTGGGTGGTTTTCTGAGAATATGGGGGCGGGTGTGTGTGTGTTTATTTACTTCTAAAAGCTTTCCCAGTTTACTCTGAGGAGAGTGTGTGAAGTGTGTGTTTGTTTCCCTTGCCCCTCTCTCTCCTTTCACTCCTTGGGGTAGAAGCTGGCCCTGGCAGTCTCTTTGATACCTTGTAGGACGCTCCTGAGCCACCCTCTGTGCAAAGTCTGTCTCGTGTGTCCTCAAGTGGACTCTGAAACACAGGAACTGTGCAGCTGAACTTTTGTTCCTTATTTTAAGATATGCACGTAGCAGTGGGGTAAATAAAGCCAGCCTTGTTTTCTTCCTCTTCCTCATTTGAAAAATGTATTTCTGCAGCATTCAGTTTCTGTAAGTGCACCAGAGCCTCTCATCTGGGAAGCTGTATGTTTTGACAGTGGAGGTATAGGGTAGCTGTGGCTTTTGGCACCTGGGAAGGCATTGCAGGGACTTGGGAACTGTGGGTTAAGCATGAGCTAAAATTAGCAGAACCATAACTAACATTGCTGTTGTCTAAGGCTCTGACTCCTGAGGTTTTCTGGCTTCAGGAGTGAAGCAAGATGTCACTGTCCCTAAGTAGTAGTTGTCTTGTGCCCTGAAGCAGAGGTAGGGCAGCAGTAGGGCTGTGTGGTGTGTGAGTATTAACAACCATCACCTTCAGCTCCGATTTGTGAGGTGAGTGTGAGCTGCAGCAGCTGAGGAGCCTGCACACCTCCCTTGTGCTGCCTGATGCAGCGGGGAGGAAAATCTGCCTGAGCGGTGAGATGAGCCACAGCTGCAGGCAAGAGCATCTTAAAATGCTTCAGCTAAATCACCCAGATCCTGAGTCAGTGCCCTGTGCTGTCACTGTAGGGCTTTAAAATGCACAAGCTTTTGAGATGAATCAGAAGTGCATGCCCTTCTGAACTGTAGTTTCTAGCTGCCTGCAAACCTGTGAAAATGAGCAGTGCAGGAGTAATTCTTGTTTGCCTGTTGAGGTTTCTCTTTGTAGTGGAGAGTCGTTATTGGGGGTTCTTTTTGTTTTATTATTATTTAAGGAGGCTTTCTTGAGTATTATGCCAAAGCTATGGCCAGGCTCTCCAGCTGCCTAAATGTCTGCAGCTGCTGAACTGCAATCTCTGTGGCTCTGTGTATTTATTTTAGAATAAACTGGGTTTGGGTTTTATTTCATGTGCACACTTGGTCTCCTGCAGTCATTTTGTGGGCTTTGTTTTGGGTGAGCTGCTGTATCAGCTTAACAGCACACCAGCAGATCTGACCTTTCTTTTCTGATGGATATGTTTTGAAAAATTATTTTGGTGCTGACCAAACATCACAAGGGCAAAACAATCTCTAGTTCCAAGAACAACTCAATTAAAGCAATACGGGGTATTTTAAGACTCTCTCATATCACATGAGTTTTGGCTCCCATGTTACCGTGGTCCATATTACTACTGCTCATTTCCTTTGTGCCACCTCTGCAAGCACCAGTCACCCTTCATGTTCACTGCCTTCTTGTTCTTTGCCCAGAAAGGAATGTTTGCTTCCTTGCAGCTGTTTGACAGGCCAGAGTTGTCTGGGGCTGCCTGATGGGTGGCATTGGCTGTTGTGGTGGGAGATGTGTGTTCTGATGGGCGTGCAGCTTTCCTGGGAGCATGTATTCATCTCCACCTGTTGGGACAAGCCCTACCAGCTTTTGCGTAGGCCAGGCAGACAAAAGGCATTCCCTAAGTCAGCTCTGGGCTTTCCATCAGATATGTTGCTGCATGATGCCCTGAGACGATAATTGTCCTGACCTTTCTTTAGGGCTAAGACTAATGCTAATGCAGTGATGCCTTGTGTTTTTACATCCAGTGTCATAAACTGACTTTCCCCTTCCAGCTGCACTTGGGAAGAGTATTTGCATGGCTGGCAGTGTCAATATCAAAAGCTATATTAAACAAAGTAATTGGAGAATCTGGATCCTTGAATGCAGGTTGGCAGCACACTGTACACTTCTGCTTCCTCAGCTTTCAGTGGCTGCTCATTAAGTAAACTCTGAATTCCTTTGTTTATGTCAGTACATAGGAAGAGATTTAAAAGAACAGAAAAGGAGCTGTCAAAACTTTTTTCCAGCAAGGATCTAATTCAGATCGGTAAATTTCCAAACCAGTCTGTTGCTGATTTATCTGTGGTTGATTAGCAGAGGACTTAAACCTTGACTGCTCCTGGTGACACCTGACGTAATTATAGCTGTAGAGTCACAGCTCTGGCCATGCTGGCAGCTGGGCAAATTCTGTTTGGCTGTTTTTTTCTAGTTGTACCTGTCTTTTATCACATTGTGGTTTGTCTCTTCCTGTAGGTAATTTGAGCAATAGTTGTATAAAGCTGTGAAAAATTTCAAGAGAACAAGGTTTTTGAACTCCTCTTTTCTCTTCAAGAGCGGATCTTAACTGGATAGAGTACTTGGAATAAGTGTCTCTTGAGTGAGTGAATTCCCCTTGCATTCCTTTATCTCTGACATGTAAGAAAATTTTAAGAATGAGAAAGTCCCAACCCATTTTTCCCCACTTCCTCTCATACCACAAAAATCGAAAGAATTTATACCAATGTTATTTGGTTTTGAGGCATATTTGGGATGGCTTCTGTTTACTGTTAATACTTTTTTAAAGACACTTTTTTAAAATACCTAGAACAATGGAGTTTCCATTCTTCTTTTTGGGCTTTTTGCGTGTAGAAAAGGGAATTATAAGTTGTAAGCGGTGCTTTTATTTTTTTCTTTTCTTTATTTTCTTGCTAAAATTGTTTACTTTACTCTGTTTAGGTGGCTGCTCTGAGCTCCAATGTCTACATGTCCTTTCAGGATACCAAAACATAGACAATCTTAAAACAGTAAAGGAATTATTTCCCATAGATTCCTTTTTTCTTACAGTAAATGGCATTTGATTTTTAAAATTTTGAACTGAAAGATCACAAAGAGTAATCTTTACACCCTGAATTCTCATAGTCACTGATGTAATCAAGGGAATTTTTGATAGAGGATTGAGAAGGCATGTAATCACCCACACTGCTATAATGGTAAACATCTAGTGCTTGAGACATGATGCCTCCTTTGATCCATAACTGTAAGACTGTCCAGTTGACTGGGGTAAAAAAAAAAAAAGGGAACTACTCTTCTTTCCTGCTCCCACACTTCCCTTCTGTCTTTTCTGGGGGGAAATGCTGTGCCAGCTGAAAGCTAGCAGCTGCAACCAGAGAGTCCTGGAATACAGAGAGCTTGGCAAAGCATGGGATGAAGGCACTGCCCCTGACACATCATCTGCTACCTGTGGAGCTGTGACAGCCCACTGTGCCACACTGCCTTGTCAAATCTGCCTTAGTTCCACACCAACACTGCTGTCACTCCCCTAGAGAGCCGGGACATCCCTTTTCTCTGGGCATACAACACTGCTGTGGTTGATGGGTCTGTGTTGTCAATGGTTATGACAAGTTAGCCTGCTGTGTTGTTGGTTTTGAACCTTGAGCCTCTCCCTTACTTTTAGCTTTGCTTCATAGGGGAAAAGCTCTTTTGTGATGTTAAAACGTGCCTGAATTTTCTGTCTGGCCAGAAAATCCAGTGTTGCATTGGGAAGTTTCAGCAGACAATTTCAACCAAGGTTTGTGGGGTGGGAACCTCCAGCAATTGTTTCCATGGGTTTTGTGACAAAGGGCCTCTGGATAGAAGAGTGGAGTCTTGGTCAGACCCCACGGCTGCGAGCAAAAAGCCAGTGACTTCACCCTTTATTAGACACTGGAGAACCTGCAAGGGTGAGAGCTGCTGGCAGCCCAGCCTTTCTCCCTCTGCCTGGAACTCTGGGTTTGTGTCAGTTTGTGCTTCCACGTGGCCATTTGTGCCAGTGTATTTTTGGAGCAGGGAGCTGCTAGATACATTTCTGTGTTTTTCTGCTCCCCATCTGTTCCTGCAGCCACCTCCTGCTCTAGCTGCCACGGGAAAAGGTCTATTGCAAGGGGCCATAAAAATGGGCATTACCTGTGTTTTCAGTTTGAGTTACCCCATCCTGGTGCTTGGTGTTGATCTTACCCATCACCTGTAACTTCAATACTGTTGGTAGTGTGGCTAATCCTGTGGTATCACAGCATATGGCAGTGCAGTCCCTTGTCTCCTTTCCTATTGCTGCACTGGGAGACAGGAATATGGACATTTTTGCCTATAGATTCAGTCTTGTTGTCTGGAGTGACCCTAATGAAGCATTTACAGTGTGCAAAGTCTGCTTCCTCCTGGGGAAAAAAATGCTGACTTCAGTAAATGAATTTATTTCAAACAAACTAGTTCTTAGGGAACTAGACCATGTGCTGTAAGGGGAAAGAATGATACTACTTCTTTTAGCAACAACTGTTAAAAGGAGGATGCTTACTTGATTTGCAATTAATGATGAAGTCAACAAACTATAATTTAAAAAAAGAAAATAATCTTGAGCTACTCTTGACTACAGTAAGACTGCAATTTATCCTGATTTGTTTGTGTTCACCTCATTGTGAGAGCTGTTAGTATCTCTTATGGCTGACAAAACCCCATTAAGACCTAGAGAAGCAGAAACTTGTTGCCTTGTTACCCTCACAGAATGAGTTGTCCTGCCCTCCTCTTCTTCCTGTGCTGTGCCATAGATGGGCTTAGAGAAGACTTGGTAGGTCTTCTCCTAAGGGGTTGGTTTCTTCTTTGCTGCCATAGGAAGCCTTCTGAAATGGTCAGCCTTGCAGGCTTTTCATGGAGGCTTGCAGGCTTGTCTTGTTTTCAGCATTGCTCAGAGATGAGCAGGATGGGCAGTGAGGTGAGCTGAGCTGATGGAGAAGCAGGGGGAGTGGGGGAGATGAGGAGCAGAACACAAAGCTCTTCTCCCTGTTTGCCTGTCTTCAGGTCCGTCTGCACAGGGTGTACAAGGCAGATCCTGCTGGGTTTGGAGACACAAAAACAGTGACCTAACTATGAGCAACCAGTGTGTGTGAAGCAAAAATAATTATTTCAGGGAACAGCCGCAGATCCTTCTCGTGTTTCTGCCGACATCATCTCTTTGATTAGCATGGAGTTTATTGCTGGGATCTCAATTTCTTATACTGGCCCTCTCTTACAGCAAAGAAGTTAAGGTAGGGAGTTGATTCTGGAAGTTGGTAACATGTGACAGCGAAGTCACGTGTCATAATGTGTCTGTCACCTGTGCATAATGTGTACAGATATATAGTTCAGCATGTGTATATAAAATCAATGTATGTTGTTGAACCATCTCAAGAGGGTGGAAAGCCTGGATGCTGATGGTGAATAGCAGAAGGGGTGGCTGCTGCCAGTAAGGGACAAATCTTGTCCATCCTTGGTTACTCTGGGAGATTCCCAGGTGTGCTGTGCTGCACATGGGCTGAGCAGGGCCAGAAGTCTCACTCTCCTCACAACCTCAAGCCATCACGCTGGTAAATTAAGTAACTTTGAATAGTGAGGTATTTTATGCTACTGAAATGCTTAACATTGTAGTAACCTCCAGGCCTTTGTTCTTCTGTTGAATACAATCCCCATAATCAGCTGTATTCAGATTTTGTGTTTTGTTCAGGCAGATGTTTGCTGACCCAGGCCATGTAAAAATTCTTATGACAAAGTGTGCCCACTTTAAAATGGGAACTTACTGTGTCACGAGCTTTCAGACTTGATTTTGCTGAACAAGCAATATGCACATGTGTGTACTTGAACCTTGTCTGTATGTAGCAGCTCTGCTGTCTTACTGTGCCTTTGCAATCATACAGCACCTATTCTTCCTTTATAGGCAGAAGACAACCATACAGAAGTATGTTAACTAGAGACATTTTTATGGAAATAGCTGCACAGCCAGCAGCTATTAAGCACTTCTGTAGCAAAATAAAGTGATTTATATTTCTGATTGTACCAGAGCAACTATTGCAGTTCAGAGTAGCTTCCCTAACTGAAGCAAACTTGTTGTCACGAAAACTGTTCTGAGCAAGCCTTGAATTATCAAAAATATTGTTGTGCCCCTGCTTTTTTTAAGGGAGGAGTAATCCATCATTACTCACATCTCCAAGTCTGAGCCTTCAACCCAGCAGAGCAGGTCATAGGTCAGGACAGGTGCTCAGCCAGCACTGATGGGAATAGAACAGAACTAAGGCTTTGCCAAACACAGATATTTGTGTTTCACTTTCATAATTGATAATAATCAGTTCTTTCAGAAACTGTTTTGAAAGAGAGGTTCCATCTTCTCTTGGTGAATGCTAATTAGGATTTCATCTCTTTTTGAGTGAGTGTGATTGTAACAATCGTACAGTGAAAGAAAAAATCTAAATTTAAAGTGTTCCAGGGATTCTTTTTGTGCTGAATGAAAACAAACTTCGTTATTTAAATATTTCTGCCTTTTAGAGACAAGTAGGAAAAGTTTGGCTATTGATATTGTATGATATTAAAAAATTCTGAATATTCTTTTATAACATTTTGTAAGGCAGCTTTGTAAATAAAACTGCAATATGTGTCTAGCCTTCCCCGGGACAGTTTTACTCAGTTCAAATTGATGTGATGATCACCTCTCTCTCTCTGTTTGAACCTGGGAAGTTGGTTTTTTACATGTGTGCTGTGGGAGCTTAATTTTTTCTATCCCAGTGCAAGTTCCCAGTCACAGCAAAGAAGTTTCACACAGTGCGCTCTCTCTCTTGCTACACAGATGTAGCCAGAAGCTGCAGAGTGTTTTTTTGAGAATACTGAAACTAGGAGAGCTTCCAAAGCTATACAGGCTTTCAGTTACTGAAAGTTATTTCGTAGTAGAGGTTATTTTTGTTTCTTATATAAATAATTGTATGTCAGTCTGTTTAGCACCTTCTTTTGTTCAGAGCAGACTTGATAAATTCTGTACATGTTTTTTTATGTAGGTATTTTTGACTTGGAGGGTGAAATAAAGTCTTTGCTTCTCAGTCTAGTAGAGAGTGTGGTCTAGTGGTAGAAACAGCAAAAGTAAAAAAATCCTGGTCTTGCACTAGTCTTCCTTTCAGCTTTCCCTTGTAACTGTGCAGACAAGTCATCTTTCCAGTCACTCCCTAATTTGTGTGCACAAATCACCTTACATCAACTCTGCTACATTTTAGGTTCACAATTACTTATAAGCAGGATTTATATCTCCTATTAAGGGCCAGGTGGTATCAGCTCTTTGTTCTGTGGTAATGGTATAAAACTGCAAAATGACGCTTTGCTGTGAAGAAATAGTGCTAACAATTTCTCTGTGCAAAAACTCTGCAGCCACACAGCTCCATTATAAATGTAGTCTTACAAGACTGTTTTGTGATAGAGAAATATGATCCCCATTCTATGTCTCTGAAATAGAGAGAAATTGTGCAGAAACTGCAAGAAACCCTCTCTGTACTGATAGGAATTATGTGAGCGCACATTTGTGAAAGCAAGATGCTGCCTGAGGAAGAAGCTGCAAGTTATACTTCACAAACTTAGAAAGTGGCACCTTCCTTTTTCTTTTTCCAATATGAATCACGTTAATAACGAGGTCTTTTACGAGTGTGTTTGATCATAGGGGTTCAGGGTGGAAACTGTTTCAGAGCCGAGTACTGAGGTAGAGCAGGACCAGTGGAGCAGAGTATGTGGGGAAAATGGGACAGGAATTCTGGAGGGGAGGTGACCACTTAATCACTGATTGACAGTTGCTGATGCAGGAGTTGAAGGAAGGTTTTTGTTGTGAGGAGGGTTTTTTGTTTATTTTCTATTTGCTTCCCTCTGAGTGATGTGTAATTAAGAGTATGTGTAATGGGTAAATGTCAGTGGGGAAGGAAGTAATTTGTGCTAGGCTCTGAGTACATCCTTTCAGGAGTGATGTTTCTAAAACATTTTATCCAGTGGTGGTGATATTACAAAATGACCATAAGAACCAAACTCCTCTTCAGCAGAGGTGATGAATGCCCACAGCATGTAATTGCACTTGAAAGCCTACATGTTGATTACTGGAGTGCAAAAGGTTCAGGGGACCCACACTGTTTGTGTCAGATTCACTTGCAAATGGTTGTTACAGTCTGTAAACCCAAGTACTTTAAAAGAGGTGTTATGTAGCACTAAACTAAGGAAGAGAACTTGTTAAACTCTGAAGACTTTTGGGAATAAAACTGATAGAACGGAGTTCAGTTACAACTCCAACAAAGCTATGGCTGCATAGTAGCTTGTAGCCTTATCATTACTACAATGTAATCAGAACTGTTGGAATATTCTGCTTAAGCTTGTTGGCTTCAATATATACATCCACTGTCTGGATTAGAATTGCTGATCTTCCCCTCCCACACACCCCTTGTATTGCTGTAGAATTTATTCTGTAATTTATTTTCTGCTTGGAATTTGCATGATAGCTTTTTCTTTCATATCACATCTATAAAATCAGTCCCAATCTCTTGTGGAAGAGAGAATGTGAATATAGGGGGAGAGGGGGGAGTGACATTTTATTTCTTACCCTTAAAAAAAATGCCAAGAAATCTATGGAGTGTGTTTGTTGCTATTATTTTACTTGTTTTTTGCTCCAGCATATCTGTTCTGTGCCTCAGTATAGGAACAGATAAGGTAGTACATGAGACATTTGAAATATTTATGAGGCTAAACTGCCAGAACTGCTCTGAGTTTGGTCAGACAGACTATATTCTTGTCTCTTGAGTCTCTTGAGGGAAGCAAACCTCCATCACCTGTTTCAGAATTGCCAGTCAGTCGTGGCTGATTCTTGAAGACCAGGATTGTACAGAAATCCAGTGCTTCAAAAGCAGAAGGAAAATGTAGGTACTTGTTCTATGTCTGGTGCTGTTAACAATGTGATGAAAGTGGCCACGTGTCATCTTTACCTTGCTGATTTTTTTTCCTCTTGATCATTTGGACCTTTTTTCCTCCCTTTGGGTGTTCCAGCTGCAAGGGCCCAGGGCACCTGTGATCCCTGTCCATGTCCTAGAAGAGGCAAGAGGGCTAAAGGAGCATATGGCTGAGGAGGAGAGGGGAGCCTGCAGTCGTCATCAAATCCTGGGATTATTTGGGTGTTGGAGAGGTTCATTTATGTGAGGTAAAGTGGGAAATGGTGTGACCTCACCTTGAATATTGTGGCAGTTTTGGTCACCACAATATATGAAAGATATACATCTCTTAGAGAGCGTCCAAAGGAGGGCAGTGGAGATGGTGAAGGGCCTTGAGGGGAAGCCGTGTGAGGAGCAGCTGAGGTCACTTGGTCTGTTCAACCTGGAGAAGAGGAGACTGAGGGGAGACCTCATTGCAGTTATAACTTCCTCCTGAGGGGAAGAGGAGGGGCAGGCTCTGCCACCTTCTACCCTCCTGTTGCTGAGGGACAGGCCTCTCTCAGCAGGCAGAGAGGTCTGGTGGGCCGCACACGTTTGTGTGCTTGCCTCGGGGACAGCTGGTGACGAGTGCCTGCAGGTGCTGCTGGGGACGGGCCACACGTGTCAGACATGGCTCGGACACTTTGGATTTACTGTGTGTCCTGATGGAAAGGTCTCGCAGCTCAGAGCCTGGATGTGGCAGAGGCAGAGCACTTGTAGGAGCTGTTGTGCTACTGCACGTGAGCGAAAACACATCAGGTTCTGGCATCCTCAGCTGGCACAAGGAAACCCACCCTGCCTGTTTTGGGGAGCTTAAAGGTTTCATTGCATCTTTTCAGCGATGTGAGCTGATGTTACAAAAGCCAAATGTCTGACTCTGGTTTACACTTGGACTTCATAATTTTCTCCAGAACACTTATTTTCATTGGCTTTGCAGTTTGAGGGTTTCGATGGCCCAAAACATCTTTCCACGTGAACTGCATTGAAATTAATGGGTAAATTCACACCTTGTATGGTACTGTATTGCTTGTCTGTCTGCAGAACAAACACAAACCCTGTATAGGTTAAAACTGACCACTAGCTGAGAAGCCAGAGCAGTGGGAAATAAGACTCCAAGCTTGCCTGCAATGAAAGGGGCTAAAGGCTTTAACCTAACAGGCCTCCTGTCTACCTTTGTCAGCGTCAGGTCCAACTGGGAGCTGCAGAGCCAAGGGCAGCAGTTGTGATTCCTTGTCCAATGGCTTTGGGGAAGAAAAGTGGCTGAGGAGGTGTTGGTACTGCACAGGATAATGTGTGAAGCAGCAAGAGCTCCCTGTGCCAGCGCTCATCTGTCAAAGCTGAAGAGACAAGGTTGAATTAACAGATCAAGCTGAGATAAGTGTTCTGTGTAAGGTCTTGTCTATGCTCAGAAAGTGGAAAAGTTAAGGAGAGCTGACTTAAAGCATGTAGTGCATAAATAAAGCCTTGCTGAATGCACTCAATTCAAGAGATCTGCTCATCACTGTGGTAGCCTGGTGATCTTAATTTTCCTGAGCGTTCTTCTGTGGGCCTTCCTGTCTTTTTGAGGCACTGGTACTGCTGGAGTGGGGCCATGCACACACGTGTGCAGTGCTGGCCCTGCCAAGGCTGATGTTCCATCTGAGTGCTTCAGAAGGAAATATGTCAAAATTTTGCAGGCTTCAACTTTTGAGCCTTGTTTGTTTTAAAGATGAAAAGTGCATTTTGTATAAAGTATGCTGAAATATGTGGAAAATCTTATTTTGCAGAATCCAAGGAGTTTGTGCACCCACGCATCTCTATTGTCCATGTTGATGATTCTGCACATAACTGTTTTTCCCCCTCAGTGCCCTGTGTGAACTCTGCACAGCTAAAATTGATTCCCATTCCCTTGATGGTTAGTTTACAGAGTGGATTTTATTCATTTGGCTTCTTTGACCTTAACTAGGCAAACATATTAAAATTCTGATTTAAAATGGAATAATTTACAACAGCTTATCATAATTTCATTCACCATAATGCCCTTCTAAAAGCTTGAAATTAAAATTTTTGCTCCTGTTTATCCTCATTTAATACCAGAACCTGCAGCACTTAATTTGGTGGGAGGTTTGTGCCTTTCACTGTAAGGACACTGTTCTTCACTTGGCACAACAAGGTATTGCAGTAAGTTTGAGTGGCTTTGTCTTTTACTTTGAGTGGTTGGCTCTCACTTTGCAAGATTAAAAGTGTATTTTGCTCCAGGAACCAACCTAGCCTCCCTTTTTATTCACCTTTCAGCTTCCAAGGAGAGCTGCTTTACACACCAGACACATTTGTGTTTACAGATAAAAAATTTTTGAATTAGAGTAAGATTGAAGTCTAGGATGAGACAAAAATGCTTAATCTTTTAAGCTGTGTGCGCTACGGGATAGAGAGACTCTGTCTCTTTGTCCCTTTGCCTCTTTTAATGGTACAAGACTGGAATCCAGCCTACAAGACATCAAATCTACACAACAAAAAATCTGGAAAGAATCCAGGTATGTCTCCTGTGGCTGAAGATGTTCCTTTACAACTGCTCCGTGGTAAAGATCCTTCAGCTATGTAAGGCAGCTGAAACATTATCGGGCATGTCACTATAGCATGGAAAAGGTGTGGGTTCTGCCTGTTTTAAGCTGATATAAAATACCAACCATGACAGCAGAGAAAAAAGGGAGAGGGCAACACAGTAGCCAAGGTAATGACCAGGTTTAGTGTCCAGTTACAAAATTGTTTGATGAGTAGGAAAATGCCTCCACTTAAGACTTTGAAGGCGTTGATACTTGTATCTATGTGTCTTCATTGGAAATGTAAGCAAGGAAGGGACAGTGTTCATTTTTAATAGTTTATGTCTCAACAATCCTGGGTATATAAAGGACCGTGAGAAGTGTCCTCCTGTGGATTGTTAGTAACCAGCTGTAAGCTTTTTGAAGGAGAGCAGGTACAGCTTGGTGTGCTGACAAAAATGTGAGGGACCACTTCTCTGTTTCTTCTGTAGGGATGCTGAGACGAAGAGCTGCCCTAACTCTGAGGGGTCTGTTTGTGGGAGTGTCTGACTTGAGTGAAAGATATTTAGATTATTTAGAAAAATAAAAACCACAAACAGAAAAACCTGACTGGTTGAAAGATATGATTTCTTTTCATGTTTTCAGCATCAGCACAAATTTAACTCTACTGTAGGCACTGTATGTTTGCTTTTTTAACTGAAAACCATGCTTGAAACAATCATATTAAATATGCTGTTAATTTCCAGCTTAGCTCATCTTGAAATAATTAGTTACAATCTAGTTCAGATTGCTGCCAGGCATCTTACAAACAGCAGTTACTGGCAAAATCTGTCTGGGTCCTTAGTTGATGGTGTTCTTAGGGGTTTTTTTGACCTTGAAATAGAAACGTTTCATCAATTGTGTCTGCAAATTATGAAGCTTGATATTTTCAAAATACTCTCTAGTTTTTAGAAGCTGTAAGATTATTTTGGTTTTTTTACATTTCGAAATAGAAATAGAGGTCTTTCAGTTAGGAATATTTTTTTTTTGCCTTTTTTTGGTTTTGGTTTTGATTTGGTTTTGTGTAGTCTCTTGAGTATCCATGACTTAACATACATTTTTTTTCATATCCAATACTTGCTGCTGGATATGAGCCAGGGGTGTTACTTTGAGGGCATTATTTAAAAGGCTCAGTCAGTTTTAACTTCCTATGAATAATAAAAATTTTTAGACTTTGGGTGTACAATTCTAGGGGAAGAACTGTTGACCTATAAATAGAAATAATTGATGTTGGTTTTGAGATTAACTTCTGTAATCAGAAGTGGTATTTTCCCTTACAGGAGGTAGCTTAGACACAGTGTAACAACTTAAACAGCTTGAGCAGGAAGAGGAGGAGTCATTGTAATTTTGCAGTCTTTGGAACAGTTATTTAGCTTTAAATACAGATCAAATAATTACACTTCTTATGGCCATGCCTCCATCATAAACCAGGTCTTGAAAGGCCACTAACTTGAAATGGGGCATCTCATGGAAAATGATCATGGCAGTTTCCAGTTCCCTGGAAACCATATAAAAAAAATTTGTATATCTGGTAATGTTTTCATTAACATGCAAAAAATAATATCTTTAATGTTGACAAACATCTACACAGAGCTTACTGCTGCTAAATTTATCACATTGGCTTATTCTCAGTATTTACATTTTGATGGTGTCATTAAGCTTGGAGAGGATGAGGTCTGTGGAGGCTTTGGGGTTTTTTGTTTTGCTTAGTGTGCAGGTGTGTGACTTTGGTTGGGTGCAAGTTTGAATGCGAGGTTCTTGTGTTTCTCTGTGGTGTTTTGGGGCTGTGGCTGCTTCAGAGATTTCCAGTAGCTGGTGCTTTATTGCAGTTGGTAAAATTTTCTGGTTTGGGGCTTCTGAAGGGTGGCAGAAAGGTGTGTTGCTTCCACCGGTGTCCCAGCTACTGAGAAGTGTTCCTCCCAGTAACAGACTCACCTAGAGCAGGTGATTCATAATCCTGTGGCTGGTCACACAGACAAGGTGGTGCCAGAGTCAGAGCAGAGAAAGCAGTTCAAGATCTCATATTTGAACACCTTCCTTCCCCAAAAATGAGTTCATACTTCTTGATACTGTGTCTGTTATGGCCATGGTTGAGAACACCTGACAATATTTGCAAAGTCTGGTCTCCTGGGCAGAGACGGGAAAAGAACTGGCATAGCATTCCATGGTTTCACTAGCCACTCCCCCCTCCTTTTTTTTTTCTGTGTGATATTAATTTGCAAAAGCAAAAGGAGGCTGCTGACAGATGAGGAACCTTTAATTAGAGACCTCACTGTGCATGAACCAGGAGTGCTCATGTCTCAGAATAAATATGGATTAATTTAGGGCTCAGTAAAGTCATCATTTGGAAAACTAAATAAGACTTTGTATCACACCAGCTCTTCCACACTGCTCCTGTGGTGTGGACACAGCACACCACAGATCTGCTTCTTAGCTTGTGATGTACCTACGCAGTGTTAGGCTACAATTGTCTTTGGAGTGATACTCCAGAGTTTGCACTGTCTTTGTAGCTCCAAGCGCATATTCAAGCTTTTCAAATTTACAAAGAGGGAGACCTAGGTGTGTCCTACCTACAAAAACCAAACAAATGCTATCAGCCTTTTTTTTCTAGATTGTATAACCATCTCAGTTCCATAACCTGAGCACCTGAGGTGGTGATGTGAACCTTCTCTTCTAGACAAACCCTGCAAGCCGGTACTGTTCCACCCGTGCTGCCCACTCAGAAGCTTTTAGTATGTTCACAATTTCTATGTGTCTTCAAATGGTAGAAGCTGCTTTGTGTAATCTAAAATATGGTCTTAAGTAATAAAAGAGAAAAAAACCCTGGTGCTGTTGGTTTGGAAGGGAGCTTTAAAAGACATATGGTGCCAGATTTTACTCCTGCCTGTGCTGAACTGTAATCTTCTCTGGGATGTGTCCACATATTGCAAGGAGAGGAGGATGGAGGCATTAGTGCTTTGTAGCTTCTGGAAGTTGCTGTGTATAAGTCCTACTGTAGACATTGGGTTTTCTGTGGAACAGAAGCAAAAGCCCTTGTTCGTGTGTGTGAGTGTCAAACTTGCCCAGGCAGTAAGAGCAGCAAGGATCATCCTCCTCTTTAATTGTTCATGGTAGGCTATGCAGAATTTCTCAAATATATTTTAGACAAATTGGAGGAGGAAGTTTCTGTTGTGAATAGTTTAGTTTCCTAAAACTGTGGTTCTGGTGGAAGATGCACACTTTCCTGCTCTGCAGGAACTGCAGAAAAAGAATTTTTTTTCTCTACTGTTTCCAGACTGAAAACCAGAAAACCCTTCTGTTCGAATGCTGTTTGAAAAAGAAATAAAGTATGCAAAAGGGAATAGGGTTCTATTAAAACCAACAATGGTGTGCCAGAAAGTCTCTTGCATATTTTTTAGGACGAAAAGGTATTATTTAATGTGGGCATTTGTTTTTGATGGCTTGAAACTATGTTTCAGGCAGCGTTTGTCAGTCAAAGAGTTTTAGTTTTCTTATGTTTTTTGCACTTTTTATCATGAGAATAAATCTAACATTTATACTCGTAGTGCTTCAAAATATGAAGAAATAACACAGTAGGGCATCCTCAGTAACTCACATACATTGTTGTACAGAGATGTTATTTTTTGTCTATAGGTAGAAGTATGAGTAGGTCATGGAACATGATTAAAATCAAAGGGAGGGTTGATGCTGCTCAGTGTCCACCTTAAAATTTTCTGCACGCTTGTATAGTCAGTGAGGACAGGAGATGGAATTTGAATTCAAAATTCCTGGCTCAAGTTTGCTAAAACTGTTTTTCGATGATTCTTGTTACTAGTCTGTTTAATTGCCTTACACCTCAGCGAACATGGTGATCCCTTGTTTCCTCTAAGGAAGTGTGGGATGGGTGCACAGGGGTCTGCCTTGGGCACTTGGGTTTCACAGCACGTAGATGGTCTGGGACTTCACCTTCTCAAACCAGCTCTCAAATGCACTGTTATGTATGAGGTGAAAAGGTGGGTTTTTTTCCTAACTATTTTGTGTTTACTCACGTGGCAGCTGTCAGGCCCCAGCTCTGCAGGGAAGAGGATCAGAGCAGTGAGTTCAGCGGGTTCACTGCGGGTCAGGCCCCGATGGACTGTGCGGGCGGGGGTTTTTTTAAAAAAAAAACATTGATTTGTTGTTGTGAAAATGTAGAAGACTGAATATCCTGACAAAAGAACATAAAAAGGAAAATCTGAGAAAGATCTGGCTCATGGGAGCTCATGGGAGCTTCCTGTGAACCTTCCACTGTAAAGTGATTTTAAAAAAGAATATGCTCCACTCTTTTCATTCAGGGTTTGTCTGAATGGCCCCATTAGCCTGTGCTCCTTCCTGCCAGTCCGTCAGAGTCCCCTGAACTTACTTGACTGGGGAGGTTGGTATCACAAGCAAGCTTTCCTTAAGCAACTCTTGGGAGTTTTGGTATCGTTTGTTATAGAGTATTGGGTGGTGTGTCTAACCTGTGGTGTGGTAAGGTGGTTGTGTAGTGTAAATCTGTGGACTAAGCATTGCTGGAGTAAAGGTCTGCCTAAGGGGAGTGTCTATGATTGTAAGAGAGTGAGATAAGAAATCCACTTGGCCCTTCTTGTGCAGTACTCTTAACTCCTCCTTGGGAGAAGCAGGGCTAAATTGGACCAGGAAAAGAAAGCTTCCACATGGAGGGCAGCTGGATGTGACATCAAATTCAGGGACTAGTCAAGGCATCCTTATGTAACTGCCAAAAGGACATTAAAGAACACAGTTTATGAAGACTAGTGTCAGTTTGTGTATTCTGCAGTATAACATTCTGTTGCAAAAAACTTCAAAAAAAGATTTTGCTAGGTACGTTCTGTAGAGGTTGTTTTGCTCAAGATTCTTTGCTGCAATAACTCCTTAAAAAATTAAGTCGAATCTGTCCTTGTCGCTTGTTCTGAATAATGGATGAACTTGGGCTTTGTTTAATTCAGCTCATTCTGCAAACTTCATTTGTGTTTGGTTTAAGAAAATCAAGTAATCAGCAGTACATACTACACATTCCACTCTGTCTTGCAAATAGATGCTGTGCAGATTCAGTGGGTCTGATTGCACTTGTAAAATAGGTCGTAGTGTCTTGCCTTTTCCCTATTTTGTTTAAATCAAGCAAAGGCAAACTAGAGCTTCTTTTGAAAAGCAAAGCATAATCTAGAGATGTAAGTCTTGTAGAGGCCAGTTTGTTTAGCTGCAGATGTATTAAAAAAACCCCTAAAATCCATCTCACAGGGAAAATTTTGGTCTTTCTACAGCTTGTGTCATCTTGAAAAAACCTGTAGAGACCTCTGGTGGGAAGAAACGAAGGTGGAATTTTCTGTGTTAGAAAGTGAAGATGCAGAAGTGGACAGATGGTGTCCTCTTACTTTCCCTGTTTTAATGATTCCTCTTTTGAAATTTCTCAGCCTTGCTAAGTCTACTGGGTGGTTTCAATGATGGAAGAACAAACTTTGCCTTATTTTAGGGGCTTGATGAGTGTTCCACAACGAGTTGGATTGGGAGACTGCTGTTTTGATTCAGGTAGTCTGACATGGTAATGCTGTGAGATGGTTCAGAAGTCTGTGCACAGGCCTTACCCAGGAGTCCTGAGCTTCTACCGTGGAAGTTAAGGTGAGGTGGGGAAGAAAACCCCAAACCCTTCCTGAAATGCAAAACTTCATCTCATAACTTCATCTTACAGTTGTCTCAGAAGGGTTTTATCTGCACTGCGTTTGATTTTCTCGTTAATGTCTCTGGCTCTTGCAGTCAGTGCTGTACCTTCACTCTGCAAGAGGGCTCATTTGGCAAGTGCATCAATCCATGACATCATTCCAACAGTGTCTCCAGGCCTGGTTAAAGCATCTGCAGCACTTGACTGCACTCCCTGCAGTTGTTGGCAGCTGTGAAATTTCATTGATTGTGACCAACAGGAAATTCTGAAGGAAAAAAAAGCTTAGTATAAGGCTCAGGAAAGGCTTTGGCTAATGGTAATACATAGTGTAGGTCCCAGTGCAGAAGACTGCACTACAAAGAGTGCTTTTCAAAGTAATTATCTGTAAAATGAGGAAAAGTAAATTAATGGTGGTGCAGAACGAACCACATTTATTTTTAAGAGACCATTAGAGAGCCTTGATAGCGTTTCAGCAGTCGTGTGGGAAGCTGTGTGCTGGTGGGGTGGGAGGGTTGGTTCCTAATGAAAATCTTGCCTGGTGTGCACAATGCAGAAGGGACAAAAGGTTATTAAAAAAAAATCTTATCAGAAGTACTTTGACATTAGTCCTCAAGTAATTATTTTTATCCTTCAATAGGTGCATCTGCATGCTATTGTGCTAACACTGCTGCCTCTCTTATTAATTATACTCTTTTAAGCTTGCTTCACAGGAGTAATCTAGCAGCCTGTACAAATTAATGCAGTTCAAATCAAACATAGTAAGTATAAAACAAGCTCAGCTGAAAAATAAAAAAAAAAAAAAAAGGAAAAAAAGGAGGGGGGAAGGCAAAACCCAACATTTGGGCAATTCAGAGCCAAAACAAACATCCAGGCTGTAGCTGTGGGGTACATACAAAAAAGGTATCTTTCACTTTACAGGCATTTAAAGGTTATTGAAAGTTTAAATACCTTGTTACAAAAAATACTGTTACCTGTTTTCTCACCTTTCATCAAAAGGTAGTTAGTCATTGGTCTTACCATTGGCTTCAGTGCTCCTAATTAAAGTGCATTTGCAATTCTTTCCAACAACAAATTCTAAACCGAAGCCTTTTACAAAGTTTTTTGTAATTGAACCTTAAGTTTGGTGGAGAAATATGTCTTGGTTCATGTTATCAGCTTCTGCTAAAAGGTTTACAAAACAAGAGTTAACAGGAGACTGATACCTTTCATGTCCTTCTTTCACAAATGATGTTTGGAGAGTTCTGCAATCAAAATGTTGTGCCAAATATTTCCTGGAATAATCAAACAAAGCCCCGGAAGACCTTGAATTTTGCACAACCTCCTTTTCAATGGTGAAATTTGCAGCGTACAAGGGTTTTTTTCAGTATGCGGAATGTTTTTATTACTTTATTACTTGTGGATATGTCAAAGTCTGATTCCAGTATTATAAATACATATTTTTTAATCAGTTGTTTCAGTGGGAGAATCAAAGATATCAGAATCATGGCTTCCATCTGATAAAAAAGCCACCATGGTTTGGAGTTATAGGTGTTTTATACATTTGTTTGTTAAATCCCACTTTAGTTGCTTGGTATGTAGGGCATTGATGAAGCTCTTTTGCAGAGCCACAGACTGTGAAATCAGAGTCTTCCCTGCTTCTTTGCTAAGTTTCACTTGTCAGTAATAAAATAAGTTTACCACTGTAAACTGCCTTTCTTCAGGAATAGTTTCTTGTGAACCACACAAAAATGAGTAAATACCAACCACAGGTTTATGGTAGGCTTTATAAAACACCATCTTTTGGATCCAAACTGGACCTTCCACTGGATCCCTGCTTTTCCCAGTGGCAGTACCTGATGTCCCAGTGCTGATGGCTTCCTTCAGCCCCACTCCCAGGGAAGTGCTGCTGCCTTGGCTATGCTTGACATGGTGGGAAATGCACAGCATCCCCAAGGCAATTGTGGTAGATTCCAGTACAGTATTAAATACTTCTACTGAAAGGTCAGTGGTGTGGGATTGTATGGATTGAAGCAATTACTTAGTGTGGAGATGTAGCTGTTCAGCTAAAACCCAGTTCTTTTCCCCTGCTCCAACTCCATTGTCTTAAGGTTAGCAGTGTGTTATTCCTTACCTTATGGATACTGGCTTTGCTGGATAAGTGACTATATGAAAGCTGGTGGGTTTAAAGAAATGAGAAGTGTTGTTTGTGCAGCATAGAAAATTAATTTTTAATTTTTTTTAATAGTTGACCATTAGTGTTTGTTCAGCTTGCACCATTGTGGATTTTGTATTTGGAATGATCTCCAAGTTTACTTTGTAAATGTATAAAAGATACTAAAACTGGTCTTCAGTCTAATTCTTCGGAGGTGATTTTATTGGCTTTAATTATTGGCTAATGAGCAGCTGAGGTTTATGGTGTTAAAGGAGGGGGGAAGTTTGAAGTAGGAAATACTACCTATTGAATTCAATGAGCAACATGCACTATGTGATTTTGGCTACTTCCTAGCACTGAGACATCACCAATAACCTTGAATGCAAATTTGCTGATTAAAAATATGAGCTGGGCTTTTTCTTCTAAAAGTGTTTTGGCATAGGAGAACAAGGAACAGACTGTGGGAGTAAAGGTTGCTCTTGGTTTCGCTTGTACAACAATTCTATGAAGATATATAGAAATTGTTGGATTTGTGACTTTCTTGAAGACAATCCCTTAGAAAAACTACTGTGCTTACTGTTTGGTTTCAGTGAACATGTGGTATACATAGTGGGGACTCTCATCCTTTGGGATGTTTTCTTCTCTTCCCTTCTCTCCCCACTCCATTTTGCTAAATTTTCTATCTCTGTACTGTGATGACCTTCCTTGTTTTTTTTTTTAGTGAAGTACCTCTGGATGTGGATTTCTCTCATACTTGAAGCTGAAGGAGTAACTTGTGCTCAGTACTTAAACAAAATAAATATATGATTATTAAAGCAGTTGAATTTTCATTTGAAAAGTTAGGATAGAAGTGTGGGATTTTTTGGGTGCATCTTTTAGTAATGATTTCATTGCCCCTTGTGATTTGTTTTGCTTCAAGGATTGCATCAGTGTCTCAAAACTCTGAGTAGCAATGTTTTTCCAGGCAGAGTTGCAGGTTGAGTACTTTTAAGTGGAGATGTGACCTCCATTGAAAATCATTTGTGGGTGGATTTGTAGGTGGGTTTGATAATGGAGTTCAGGTTGTCAGCCAGAAAACAAAGCTGGAATGGAGTCAGGAGTCTCCAGAAGAGGGATTATATGTCTGGAAGTGGGACCAGAATTGTGGTCATCATACAATGGGAAGTGTATCATGGGAGGGAAAAAAAAGTCTGGGAGTTAAGTCAATATCAAAAATCACTCAAACACAACTGTAAAACCAATAAATATGTAATAGGGCCGTAATTATTAACCAAGAAATAACTCTTAATAAAGTTAAAGAGAAAATAATTTGTACTGGAAGTGTCCTTTATTGAGGTTTCCTTCTACATTCATTAAAAATGCCAAATAAGCAATTGCTTGAGAAGCCACACTGATTTTCAACACGTTTGTCCTTTGGAGTAAAAGCTGAGGAAGTGCTGATTTATCTGTCTGGTCATCCAAGGAGATTTTGAGGGGGAGCAGAGGACTCAATTTTCGTATTATTTGTGTTATTCAAGTAAAAAAAGTAATCCTTTGTGTAGGAAAACCTGAAATTACCTGTTGTTGGGGGTTTTTATGTTATTTTGGTTTGGGGTTTTTTGTTGTTGTTGGGGGTTTTTTTGTTTTGTTTTGGTTTTGGTTTGATTTGGGGGGGGGGTTGTTGGTTTTTTGTTTGGTTTGGGGTTTTGTTTTTTGGGTTTTTTTGTGGGTTTTTTTGTGGGTTTTTTTGTTTGTTTGTTTTTTGCTGCTTAGCAGTACCTTTTCAATATGTCTGCATAGGAATTCCAACTAGAATTTGCATTGATGTTTATTTTGGGTACCAGATTGTTTCCAAGGTGTCTTTATGAAGTCTGGATCCTGTGGATCCTGTTCTCTGCCCCATGGAAGAGTTTCTGCTCAGGTGTGCTGCTGGCTCTGGGGAGATGTCCACAGGCAAGGAGAGCAGGAGGACAGTGATGACATTACTGTGTGGATTGGAGGACAGCCTTTTTCTATAAATACATGTTATTTTTCCTGTTAAATGACTGATGCTGACAGTGGTTTTCAGATGAGCTATTTTTAAGACATCGTGTTATCCACTAAGGATGTCATTATGTGTTGCAAGAGTTTTAATATAAACTGTTTACATATTGATCTTGTTGTAAATTAAGCTGTTTCTTCCTTATCTTCAACAGGCAGCCAGATAAACTAGTGGTGGTTTGGACAAGAAGAAGCAGAAGAAAATCCTCTAAGGTTAGTTGATTGCTTACTAAGTCCCAACTTCACTGAGAAGCAGGGTCAGCTCTTTGAGGGACTGGGGTTTTTTTAATGTGGGGAACAGCCATATAAATGAGAAATATTTCAGTTGTTACCTTTTCTTTTTAACTCAGTTTATCCATAAAGCTCAGAATAAGCTGCTGTTGATGTCAGTGCTAATTTATGGGAACTCAACTCCAATTTCAGCTTTGGTTGGTTGTTTAGCAGAACTGTATCATCATCAGTTCAATTTCAGTTATTAATTGCTGGACCTAATTAGAAAGGACTATCTGTTTCACCACTACGAGTGTATTAAAAATAATTAAAAAAAAGTAATAAAGAATCTGACATCCCTGCAATAGGCAGATAAAGTCTGAATAAGATGCTATTTCATAATTCGAAATGCTACAAATAAAAAATAATAATTGCAGGCTCTTTCAGCCCAGCAGTGTATCTTTGCATTGAATTTTTACATTTTACATCTACTAACACTGTGAGAAAGCCTATGAATTTGTGGTTTATGACTAAGAACTTGTCAGCCTGAGGAATGGGAAGTCTATCCAGTGTCTGGACGTGCATAAGTTTATCTTGCATGGGGGCAAGAGTGCACACTGGTTTCCTCCCTTCCCAGGAGTATCTCCACCTTCAGATGACTCAGTCTTGCTCATTCCCTTTCCCCACACTGTTGCCTCGTATCTTGATTGGGCTTATGGCAGGTGGCCTTGTCAGAGGGGAAATTTTGGAACTTCTAATAATTCTTAATCACTTTATTTAAAAAGGAGATGGTCAAAGCTTCTTTTTTGGGGGGTTATGCATGTGACACAAAATGATACTTCCAAGAACTCTGTGATGGTGGAGAGAGGGCACCCATGATAGAGAAGATATCTTGAAATAATTACTTGTTGAAGAAGTTAAGTATTTAGAAAATGTGATATAGAGTTTTCTACCCTGCTCAGGAGAGACTTTGAGGTTCTTTTTTTAGTGGTACTCCTCTTTTCCTGACTTCTCTTTCTGATTGTCATACGTATTTGTTGTATTTTGTCTTTTAACTTGAGGTATAAGTTATTTTAAGCTGTTTTGGATAAAGACTGGTTACTGACTGAAAGTGACTGCACAGCCTAAATGCCTGCTCCAGTGTGTGCATCCAAAATTCTGCTTTAGGTTGTGAAAACCCAAAGGTGTTACCTGGTAAGTAAACAAGGCTGTGAACTTAGTCTGGCACCTTTTCCAGGGTAACTGTTCCTGTTCCCTGTTCTGTACTCTTCAACAAAGCCAGTCAGACTGTTCCTCTTTTCACTGAAGGATATACTAGTTCAAGTTTCCTTGAATTTCTGGCTTGGTGTGTATCTAGGCAGTAACTGCTGATGTGTGGTGTCTGATGTGGCTCACCCTGTGATAACTTTTCTCTTTTAGTTTCATTTAATTTCTGTAGAACAGAGAGAGAAAAGATATATTAAGCAGTTAAGTGCAGTGCTTACCCAAGCATTGTAACCCTGAAAAGCTTGGTGAAAAACAAGGTATTTGTCCATGAATGACTGCTTTGTTGGGATTCAGAATATGTTCAGAAGCAGAAGCCCTAACAAAAGTCCATCAGGGCTTTGTGAAATGATGGGTTTCTGCCTGCCCTTTTATAGGATCCAATGGCAGCATTTCCCTGAGGTGAGAGGATTTTCTGACATTAGCTCAGCTTTTTGGGCTTGAAGTTTTTTCAGCTGGGCCATGAAATTCCAGGGCATGTCCTCTCTTTTGGTCACCAGGCAGTAGAAGCAACTTTTGGATAAACTGGCAGATTTATCTGAGACTCATAAAAGTCTTTGGCTAACTAATTAATTCATGTTTAGTAAGACCCCACAAATGTACTTTGAAAAAGGCTGAGTGGCCCTGAAACCTGGGCAGAGATAGTTAATTCTGAGCTTAGGTAGTTGATTTGAGCTCTTTGGGTCAAAAACTGTAAATCAATAAATGTTCTTGATCTCTTAGTCATCCTGCCAGTAAAATACTTTATTCAACATAGTTGTTCCATCTAATTGCTTTATTGGAAGCAAGTCAAATGAATATTTCCTCTTATTTTATTTTTGATGGACACTGGGTTCAGTGAGTACAAAGCATTAATAATTGTCTATGTTTTTCAGCTTCTTTGAGAAGGAGGAAGAGAGGGATGAGGTCTTAACTTACTGAGAATATGTTGTAAAGGCTTCTTTGGAGGTTATGATTTCTGAACTTTTTGGATTGTTAGGGATTATAAGGGATAACCCTAACAGATAGTTCACAAACTCACAGAATGATTGAGGTTGGAAGAGACTGCTGGAGGACATCTGGTCCAACACTTCTGCTTGGTAGTGTCAGCCAGAGTGAGTTGCTCAGGACTGGCTTTGAATATCTCCAAGGTGGGAGACTCCACAGCCTCTCAGGGCAACTTGTGCTGGTGCTTGGTCACCCTCACGGTGGAAAAAATGTTCCTTGATGTTCAGAGGAAACATCCTGTTTCACTTTTTGCCCATTGCTACTGGGCACCACTGAGAAAATCCTAAATCAGTTATCTGTGCACCCTCCCTTCAGGTATTTATGCATATTGATAAGGTCCCCTTACTCCCAAGCTTTCTCTTATCCAGACCAGTCCCAGCTCTCTGTTTTTCCTCCTGAGGGATCATCTAAACATTTTCATGGCCCATTGGGTGCTTTCCAGTAGCTCTGTGTGTCTTTTGTACTGGGAAAGTACAAGAGATATATTAAATAAAAATGGAGTGTGGCTTGGAAGATGGTGCTATGGACACATACTGGGACTGGCCTGCTCTAACTGATATAATAAGATACCACTGAGCTGAAAGCTGTGTTTGTGATGTCCTTTGAAGCCCTTATTTTTGTAGGTTTCTATGATTTTAGATATGCCTCCTGGCCCACATACTTTCTTTCCAGGTAAGCTACAGTGGTCCCTTTATTAGAATAAATAATAGGAGACATCATGTGCAGGAGTCTGAATATTTTACTTGTTACTGTGAGAAACAGAATAGGAGCTGTACATGTGTTAAATTACAGTGAGTTTCAAAGTGTTGCAAACGAAAAGCGAATAATCATTTAGAAAGAGCATTGAAATAGCAGACTGATGGATGGGTGGATGGATCCAGGACCATAAATATATCCAGCACTTACTGACCTTAATGCAGATTTAAGTTACTTACAGTTCTATTTTGGGATCCGCTCTCTATAGGCAAGTCTGATTTCGAATTTCATGAGGCAATTTCAAGACAACATGGCTCTGTGTGGTTGGGCATATTCATTGTGTGTGCCAGGAGCTGACAAAAAATGGTGATTTGCAGTTTTGCTGTACTTGGCAGAATTTCTGTGCAATCCTAGAACCAAAATGAACTTTCAGCTTGTGGAGGGGGGGAGTTCACCTGTGTACTGGTGCAAATGTTGTCTGTTCTCAAAATCAGGTAGACTCTTCAAATTTTATTTAGCCTTTATGTTGGCCACCAGGTTTTCAGGCCCTGGGCTTTTGGACTTGCTTTTGTTTGGTTTGTTTTGGTTTTTTTTGTTTCTTTGTTTGTTTGGGTTTTGTTTGTTTGTTTGTTTTATTTGTGTTCTTTTGGTTTTGGGTTTTTTTTTATTGATAGAAGAATGACTGTGTTCTATTGTAGAGCAAGGGAAAAACGTGTTGTAAATATGTTTATCTTCACTTCACTGAGGTGCTCTCGAATGTCCAGGCTTTGAACTAAGAAATTTCAGTTTGAAAATAGATGTTGCCATGATGTCAAGGAGGTACTTTCTACTATTCCTGTGAACATACACGGGCTTATAGTTGAATTATGCACCTCTGAAGAATCAAATTTGCACTTGCTTCTGAGAGCCTGACAGAATTATTCTTCAAAGATTCTTTTTGTATCAAAGTGAAAAAAGGTGTTTTGCCTCTTATTTCAACAACTCTGCTGCAAGTTTATCAAAAATTGTTTAAGCACAAAGGAGAAGGAACAGCACTGGGAAGAGGGAAAGAACTTGAACAGTAAGAAGTAAGAGCCAAGAGAAGCAGAGGGGCAGGGTGTAGAAAGGATCCCTTGTTGGACACAAAAGTAGCCTGCCCAGCCTCTTTTCAAGGCTGTACCATCAGTAAAGCAGCACTTGGGTCACCTGTTTTGCTGTCCTTGGCAATCTCTCTGGCTGCTTCATTGCTTGGTGCCAGCCCTGCCTGTCACTGTCAGGTTCTTCACTGGCTGGAGTTCCAAAGGCATGTTGTGGCTCTGACATGCTGGTGACTGTCCAGGACCAGCACAGTTCCATAATGCCACTCCTGTGGCTTCTCAGTTTTTTAATAAAGTAATAAAATTGCATTTTGTTGCAAGTGTAAGTGGTCAGAATCAGGATGAGTCATTCTAATGGTTGGTGGATGCATTTTAGGCATATGATACAGTCTTTAGTAGGGCAATTGCAAATGGTTTTCCTACCACATTGCTGCCTTGTTGAGCAGACAGTGGTTAGGGAGAACATAAGGACTGAGTGGTGAGCAAAACTGCTTTGTCTATAAAGAAGTTGGAGGGTGTTATGGAAGGTGTAGGACGTGAACAGAAAAGACTGACTCACTGTTCTGTGGTTAAATGCTGCCTTAGGGAGTTCAGTTTTGTCCCATCCTCATGTACAAAGCTCCTGGCTGAGGGCTAGGTAAGAGTATTAGAACTAGATTTGATGTATCTTTCCATTTTTTTGTGTGCCAGACATAGGGACTGACAAAAAAGTCTGCTTTGGAAGACAAAACAAAGGTTGTTTTGTGCTTAATCCCTCTAAAGTGAGGGTGTTGCTGATTTAAGCAGACCTTGCTAAATTAAGGGAATCTGGTTATTCTTTCCCTGCTTGTAAATTTGGGGCCATAATATTGTTCTCTTTTCCAGGGATCCCATAAAGTTGACTTGCGGTGACAGTCTGAGGTGCAGTGATGGCAGTTCCCAGAAAACGATGAGAGAAATAACTTTGCATTCACAGTTATTTGTTTGTTTGTTTGTCTGGGTTTTGATGGGTTTTTTGTTTCGTTGGTTGTGTTTTTTTGATAAGAAGCCCTCTAGATAATGTCAGATAATGCTTGATGAGAAGGGCAAGAAGCTCATTATCTGAGCATCATCTGTTGTGAACAGTGAATGAGGCAAGATTTGGTGAAAGTAACAGCAGGAATATTAAGGAATGTATCATGAATGTATATGTGTGAAATTAAGCTTAAACAGTGCTAGAGAATCTGTGGTGAAGATGAGTTGTTTTGCCCATTTTCCAAGCTTACAGTCTTTCTGTAGCTTTTTAGCAGTAATGTGTATGCACACAGATGCACAGTTGCAGTTGTAACACATGCTGATGAATTGAAGACATTCATGGGAAGACCTGTGGGAATCTGCTGGGTTCCTTTTCTGCTCTAAAGGGGCACTGACAGCAATGGGTTGATCAAAGGCTGCCTGGAGTTTCCAAGGCTTTGAACTTTCCTCTTTGGCACGTGCTGGGTTTTTTGGACTGCATCCCAGGGCAGGAATGTTGTTCTGATGCCCAACCTCTTTAACTGGTGGGCCAAGCACAGTGGTTTCAAGATGATCATGGGGATGCAAGCTGTTGTCTGGAGTATGGTCTTTAATTTGTCTCCCTTTGTGATACTGAATTGTGGTACAGAAGAAAAGGAAGAAGCCATTCACAAACTGCCCGTTGAGGTTTCCTCTGGTGTGGGGGAATTAGCAGCTTTTCCCAGTCCATTCTTTTTCCAGTTAGGTCCACTAGCAGCCAGGTCATACTGAGCTCTAGCTGTCCCCAGATGGCTTTGGTGGGACTCATTACACAGAGCAAATTGGAGCAATCCTCAGCCTTCAAAAGACACACTGGAAGCACCAGATGAAGGATCTGGCTGCTTAATGTCAGCTCTTCCTCTTGAGTTATCATTTTTTTTTCTTTTCCTATGTAAGCGTTCTGCCTGGATAACACTGAAGAAGAGGGATTATCCTCACAAGCTGAGCTGCCCTAAGCACTGTTGGAGCCAGTCGAGCTCCCGCTTGCTTCTTGTGCCCTGAGCAGCCTGTCACACAGACAAGTAGCAGAGCTGGTCTGATCACAGCCAGCTGGCAAAAAATTTATCAGGAAAAGAAAATCAGCTGTTTGCTGGCTCACAGTAAAGACACTCTTGGGGCTGCAGGTGAGGAACAATGGTAGGTCTGTTTCTGGTGGCTTTTGCTTTTAAAAACCAATATTGACAGCCTTGCTATAAGAACATATTTTTGATTCATAAATATAAACTGTTTCATAATTTTCATCAGGCTCAAAATATTATTGTCAGCTCCAGGATCTTACGGTAAAGTAACATGCAATTGTCCTGCACAACAGAGGCAGGATGAGGCAAGGTGGTACTGAAGGAGGCAGAGAGCAGATGAAGCATCTGGAAGGGTAGGCTCTTGAAATAATGTAATACCAAGTCTGTCTTTTCTCCTCTGCTTGAACTGGACAGTTGTGATGTTCACATCACAGATGGTGGATTCCAAAGTTGGCTGTCTGGATTGTAACTGTTGCTGTTTCAAAGAGAGAAAACGAATCTCCAAACTGGATAGCCTGAAGTGCCCATGTGAGTCTGTAGGCTCACCTCTACAGCCTTTCTGTAAGAGATTTCGTCCTCTGCCAGTCACCAGTTTTGTGCCAGAGCAACACTGTAGGTTGGACTATGTCATTCACAGCCCTACTCTATTTATAGGGTACTTCAGCAGCCCCTCCTGTAGCTCCTGTTTCCTGATTTAAAAGAGCTTTCATGTTATATTGTCTCCTCTCATTTTCTACAGGCAGTCAAAAGGGAAGAGTTGGCTTTTACCTTGAAACGCAACAGAGCACTTCTGCTTCTATTTCCAGACCACAGCTCTCATCCCTCAGATCTAGGAGACAAGTCAGGGAAGGGGAGGGCTGTGGGTGAGGCACCCGCTGCTGGCAGTCACTTCTGCTTAGCTGCTCTTGCCTTGACTTCCAAGACAATGGGAGATGGCTGGTGAAGACTAATAGCAAATGAGGAAAAAGTGGGCCTGGAAAGCACAACCTGAGGGGAAATGGAGTTAGAGGTGAGGATTAGAGTGGAAACGTACTGTGCAGGTGCAGCACCTTGTCTTGGTGAGCCCTGACAGCAATTCCCTGTCACCTGCAGAGGTGGCCTGATCCAGCTCATGTATAAAAGTCAAGGCTTATAATTTGGGAGTTGCAAAGGTTTTTTGATAGAGGCCAGATGTAACTTCAAGAAACTGCAGCATAGAGGTGCCTGACAGTAGAAATGTTGCATTAGAATAGCAGTCTGCATCTTAATTTCAAATTACCCTCCTCTGTCTTTCTCCTCCTTTGCTTTCCCCTTTTGCTTTCTCCTTCCCGACAACCCAGACATTGTTTTGATGTTATCTTTTTCTATCATGCTGTTTGTGTGATACAGTGTTTATTTTTCAAAGCCAGAGGAGGACTTAATAACATTCATGATCACAGAACAGCTTTGCTTTAAAAGCTCATTAGCTGGGGCTTGTCTCCTGGTTGTTGCTTTCCGTGACAGAAAAACACATATATCCGTTTGTGTTTATTGTGTCTCACTGACTTTCTTGGTGGGAGGAAACGCTGATAAAGGGCTTGAAGTGAAGCATTGACTGCACCAGTGAATGCTCATTTTCTAGCTGGGTTTTTTTTTTTAATAGGTGGAACAAGGGATTCTCAGCTGAGCAGGCTGGCAGTGCCTGGACCTTGGACAGCAGAAGTTTGACATAATTGGCAGTATTGGCCAAAACCAGCAGGAGAGCACAGGTTTCAGGCAGACCATGAGCTCCTGTTAGTTTTGTGAAAATTGGTATCTGGAAAGAGGATGGACTACTCCTATGGAGGAGGAGTTGATTTATCTTACAAGATGCTACCCAAGGACAGGGTAGCTGGCAGATGAGCGTGTGCCTGGCTCTGGATCACTGCCTTGGGTGTGCTGAACATCAAGCTGAGAACCATGCAGGGGGCTGAGGGTTCTGTGGGAGGGAGACATGAGCTGGAGCTCCAGTGGCTGTGGTGGGGATGGCAACTACTGTGGTGTGTTTTGCTGCTCACAAAATATCTTTTTCATATAAAATGTGCTTGTGGAGTAAAGCTATGGACAGTGTTGTTTGTTCAGTTATTCAGAAATTCATCCAGGCCTGCTTTGGAATCATGAGATTAGGCTTCAGATAACAGTAAATAGATCGGACATTCTTTCCTGATAAAACTTTCACAAATCTCTAATAATACACCTGCTCTGTAACTGTTACTTGTGCAGTAACATCCTTCCCTTATTTGTCTTATGGCATCATGAAATAGATTTAAGTTGAGCTTGGGAAAAGGCATACATATTCCAAAACAGAAATGCTCACACATGGTATGTTTTGGGACTAGCCATACTGATACTCAAAGGTAGACAAGTTCTCAGTCTATTTAACTGTTGGGTTTTTTATGTTTTCTAGGTGTAGGTACCGCAAAATATTAATTCTTAAAAACTTAATTGTTTTAGTAACATTATAAGTAATTGTTTTCACTTTTCTTTTCTGAAATAAAACTTCTGTTTAGGTGTAAATGTGATTGAGTCTGCAGTATGTGCTGTACACAAAATAAAGCTCAGCTTGCTACAGAAGTTCTGACCTTACAGCTTTAACTCTTGCAAGGCTCTCAGTATGCTGACCTGTTCTATGTAATAAAAATGCAGAGGTTAGGACCTTGTGAGGAACAGTTTTAATACAGTGGAGGGAAAAAAAAGCCTGCTAGTGGTCTGAATTTCCTTACTGTCATTCTTAATCATGTCCTTTGCAGTGTTCAGTAGAGCCATACATATAAGAATATGACCTTTTTGGAGTCAGTGATGTATTACTTCTACCTACATGCCTGGGGTCCTGTGGGAGTTGAGTCAGCACTTTTATAATGGCTTTAAGACAAGTGTTCCTTTTCTTCCTTTAGGCTCACAGCTGGCAGCCTGGAATCAAGAACCCATACCGCGGGGTGGTGGTATGGCCTGTACCTGAAAATGTTGAAATTACTGTGACTCTCTTCAAGGTAGGTTTGGGGTTTTTTTAAAAGCATAATCTTTACTATTTCATATGTAAACAACTATGAACAACATATGAAAAATTCTGTCTGGAAATGTCAGATTATGATCACAAGGTCTAATCTTGCAGGGTTTAAGTCGTTAACTGCAAAACCTTATGTCCTCAGTTTAAATCCAGGAGAGAGGGATGGTCTGTTCCCTGCCAGAGCTTACTTTTGTAGTTTAGTTAACACGCTGAAAATACCCATTGAGCTGATTATGGCGAGTCATTGGCACAGAATTCAGTACATGTGTAACTGTGCACGTAGTACATGTGTAAGGACTTGGCATGGGTTATAGTCTGGTTGGTTTTCTTTAGATACTGCAAGCCAGAAGCTGTCATAGCAGTAATATCTAGACTTCCTTGTTCAGTTGCAGTGCACACTATTGGCTAAGAATCAGAATCCAGCTCTTAATTTCCCATTATTTAGTATGCCACACAAACATCACAGCACTTATGTGATTGCAATTGTAAGAGTGGATGTGGAGTATTTGCGTAGTACAGATAATTATAAGATTTTACAGGGAATTTTTTTTTTTTTGGAACTGCCTTTTTTCTATTAAAAAAGAAGGCTGTTTCTGTGGCTGTGAAGCAGGAGGAGGAAGTGATGCTAGAATTTATTTCCCAAATATCATTGGGCAAGGCCTGTCTGCATAAAGATAAACAATGCAGCTTTGCACGTGTGACAGGATAGGAGGCTACCAGGAAGCTGAAGATTTCTGGGATTTTTATTCCATTAATTCTTTCTTGTTCTTAATTCTGGTGCCTCCATCTACACTCTGACTGTTCTTATTTATAACTGCTCCCTTTACAGCTTAGGGCAACAGTAAGTTACTTCTTTCTAATTAGTAATATTTGTATTTCTTTGTCTTGGGGACTCCTCTGAGTAGCTGCTTGGACGTGGCTTCTGATTAGCCTTAGAATGGGAATTTATTACTTGGTTCATTAAACCTGAAAGAGGGGAGGTGTCTTTTTTTGTTTTCCCTCCTGTCTTTGGGATTAACCATGAACACAAACTTTTTAGGTTGACAGTGATGGCAACTATCATAGATTTGTTTCTCTTCTTAGCAAACACAGTCTTCAACTGAGATTCGAAAGTTCACTACCAAAAATTGTTTGCTGCAAGGACCTCTAATTGGATTAAGAAACTTATTAGCATTATGTGACAAGGCTACATGTCTATATAATCTGAACATGATTATGCAACACAGTAAATGCTGCTGGATATTTTCAGCATTTAAAGTGAAGCAGAAATGTACACAATTCTTGATTGTGATTGCAGTAAAATGTGAAAAATGAGAAAGTTTCTGTTGGGTCTCTGTGATACTGTGGCTTTGGAGTTAAAGTATCTTCCAACCTTCTCCTGCCATCCCACCTTTTTATTTACACTTGCACTGCTTCAGGGTTGTGTTGTGTAGAACAGCACAACTTTGTTAGTTGTGTAACTGAGAGCGAGGGCCAGGACCATCTAGTGAGGGGACAGAAGGGCCTCTGGAGCCAGTCTCAGGTATTACTACAAGCTTAATGTTATCCAGCACTGATTCTGCAGGCACATCTGTTCACTGGACTTCCTCCTCTCCCACCAAAATGAGCCTGCCTGTCACAAGAATTGTTCTGGGAGGAGAGGTAGGAGCGTGAATAACTCCAGCGGCTGTGCCATCTGAAAACTGTACCCACTGATCTCCGGGGAATGAACCCTGGCTTTTATAGTCAGAATATTGAGATCGTAGAACCATCATACTGTCAGGCAGCTCTTAATGTAAAATCTGCTCTAATTGATCCTCTGGCTCTTCCAACAAGAGTGCCTATATGTGGCCAAGCACACTTTTTTCTCTGTAAGGGTGTGCAAGTGTGGCACAGAGCAGCCGTTTGAACAGGCTGTGTGATGCACCAGGAGCACTGTACCTGTGTGAGACCAGCAGCCTGCTGGAGTGATTGAGCTGTGAGGGGTAGGGGATTGCAGGCAGAAGATGGTATTAGCCCAGTATAGGCTGTGCCCAGTCACCTGATGCCTTTGTTGGCTCAGCGCTAAAGTGGCACTTCAGCTGTAGTGCAGGACATGTCCTAACACCCACATAGCTGGCATATGTACCATAGCTGGTACATTCTGGGCAAAGACAGTCAGAAAGAACTAGCTGTTTTTCACACAGCTGATGCATTGTCTGGTCAGCACTGGAGCAGCGAGAAGTATGTAATAGCACACTGCAGCAGCCTTTTTGGGGAGCTGACTTGAAAATCGAGTATTTATATTGTTCCTTCATCTAGAAGGAGGGAGACAAAAAGCTTGAAAATATTAAAGCTCAGAAAAAGAGACAGCTCGTCTTGATGTTCTGTAAAAGTCCTTTTTGGAGCCACCGCCCTGCGAAGGCAAGTGGCTTTGGAGGGTTTGGCACTTTGCAGTATGTACACTTTAGCCTGGCCATGCTGTTTAACAAGCAGTATTTGTTCTCTTTCACTGCCACCTGAAAAGCAAAGGGAAGCTGCTGACTCCTTGTCCAACCCTGGCAGAGCTCACCGATGGGAGCTGGCTGCCCTGACAGAGCTGTGCAGCAATCACTGATAACGAACGAGTGCAGTGGTGCTGTTGGAAATGGAAGTGCAGGAAAGGGAAAGAGTGGGCTCCAGATAGACAGCTGTGTGTTGTGGGAAATGATTCACACAGTAGTGGCGGTGCATTCGTAAGTGGCTGTTGAAATGTGTTGCTGGTAGGATTAGGAGATAAGTCAGGGTTTCAAGTGCTGATGAGAATGTTAAGAGTATCCTCTCCAGTGGACACTTGAGAGCTGCCTAACAAAGTGTCTGTGATCAGTCAACAGATGAGATGTTCTGCATTATCTGCACATCCCTGGTCTGGGTGTCAACTTGTTTCCAAGCAAAGTACTAAAGAGACTACAACCTTCCTTTAGAAACCTTTAATTTCAAATAAATATAAGCTTTTTGTTTTAATTAATTCTGCGCTGCTGGTAAAATTTCATAATGCTCTAGAGTCATGTGGGGAAAAGCATCATATGGATATATTGATTCAGCTTCCCTTGACCAGCTTTAGCTCCTGCCCATGCAGCTGCTGAAGTGCTAATTGCATAAAAAGTTCCATCTGTTCTGAAAGTTTAACTTTTTCCTTTACTATGCTCCACACTAGTGTTTGGTTGTGCCTTGGGTTTTTCAACCAAACTGGGGAGAAAGAAACATCGTGAAACAATAAGCCTATTGTGCATTTAAAATCCACGATTTCTGGTGCTTTCATGGAAATATTCACAAATGCCAGAAAAGCCATAGCCGAATTCCCATTTTTTGTTGTTTCCATGGTTTTTTTATTTTCTTAGAGTCCCTGCATTAGCAAATTTTAACTACCACATATGAAAACTTGTATACTTTTCTGTGGTTTTTATGCACAAATACAGATCTTTATGAACTGAGAGAGATTTTAAGTGAGAAATTTTCACTGCCAAGCAAGCCCAGTGCTTTTAGCAAAGCTAAATGAACATCAGTTGTACTGTGAGGCTTTGAATTGCAACATCATTATTTTCTAGCTTAAAAGCAAAGTGAACTTCCCAAGCAAAAATGTTTGTTCTTCTGGAGTAAGCATGGACTTTGCTTTATTGGATTACAAAAAACACTTGTTTTGTTGGTAATGTACATGGTTTATCACACTAATGTACAATTGCAACAACAGGGACAATTATCAGCTCTTAATTCCAGAGTTTGAAAAAGACATTTTTAAAGCATAGCTTTCTAAGCCCACAAAAAAATATTTAGGAGTAAAATAAAAAATGAAATAGATGATCAGAGCATACTTGTGTTGTTGAAAATATTCCTGTCCCCACAAAATACTCAGAATAAATCCCTGTCATTCTTCTTGAAAGCCCAAGTCAATCATGCTTTGATTATAAAATAGTAACTAGCCATGCACTGGCAGGAACACTGCAGCAAAGCCAATACATTGTCTCAAGGAAGGGGAAAAAAACCCCTAAACTTCTTCATGAAGCCATTTCTTGTAAGCAAACAGCAAATTCAGGTTCAGAGCATACTTATTTCAGTTTAGGAGAGACCAGTGGCTTGACTGGACACTATGGAGAATATTCCACGTGAGGGAAAAACAGTTCCATAGACAAGGTGTTTTGTGCCAGATATAAAAATCATAAACCCAAGGAAGTGAGCACATTTGCACATTAAAAAATTAAATGTTTAAAGATGTAAAGGATTATGCTCCCACTAATTTTACTAATTGTAAGAAAATAAATTGAAAAAAAAAAGGTCATTCAGTCTTTCTTGCCTTTCTAGCCCAGAGGCTTTCCAGGAAAGTGTGAGCTTGGTGTGCTGATGCACAGGGATGTTTCTGCCGGTCTGCTCAGAGCTCCCTGCTTTCTGGCAGCTCCAATTAAAGCTGATCACAGTTGTATGTGATTTTCTAGACTAATCAGACCTCTGTAATCAGCACTGAATGGGAGAAGAATTGGGTCAAATTTTGAGTCTTCTGCAGCTTCAAACAACCAAGTACAAAAGCTGGGGACAGATGCTGGAGTGCTTGGAGCATCTGCTGCCGGCCACTGGTAGAGGAAGATCACAAACCCTGTCATCGTCTGATCTGATTCAGTATGACAGTCCTTAAGTAGCTATTCCCCAAGAAGAAAGACTGAAGATTAAGACTGGTATGAAGTGATCTAATTGAAGGACAAGCTTCAAAATCCAGGAACGCTTAGGGAGGAGGCATAGGGAAAGAAGGGAGGAAGGGACTAACAGTCTGAAGATCTTCCCTACCCACTCTGGCTACTGATTAGGAAAGGGACCAGTCTCTTCTTTTCTGATATGTCCTTCATTCCTATTGCAAGAGATACAAAAATAACTCTGAATATTACCTGAATTATTGGAGAAAGTTTACCTTTCTTCAGTCTTCTGAAACCACTTTATACATTGCAGAAAGGATCTAATCCCTGACAAAGCTCCTTGTGGAAGGGGTTGATGGTCAACAGAGAACAGAAAAATGTTACTGACTTGTTCTTTGTTGCTCTCCCCATGCCCAAGTCCAGAAGAGTTGACTGGTTTTGGGTAGTTGGCATGGTGGATGGGCAGAATGGTGTCACAGAAAGAAGATAAGGGGTGGGATTGCAGAGAAAAGCTTGTAGGACTGAGCTTGTTGAGAGCCAGCATGTCTCTTTGAAAGTATTTAACACAGTTACTGGGAAAATGTGAGATGGGCTGAATTTTGCTGGTAGAATAAAACAAGTCTCTACTGAGAGTTGGAGAAATGATCATCTGAGAGTCTCACAACAGGAAATGTGTAAGGTGATGTCCTGTCTGTTGCACATTACTCTACTATTTGCTTCTCACCTGAGTGTTACTTTTGAACACAAAGGTCATCTTACCAGAAAAAAAAAAAAAAAAGAAGAAAAAATGGTAGGGAACAAAAGACTCTAAAACTAAGTTGAAGATATGAAGATACTGAAAAGGAGCATCATACTGAGACACGAATGGAGATGGAAAGAGGAACGGGAAAATGGGACCCATGTCTTGGTATTAAAAATGATGATTCTTTTTTATGTGTTAAAATGAGGAGGAACGACAAGTTGTTCAGTCCGTTTGCCCAAATACAGTTTTCAACTCAAGGTTGAATGTTGGAAGAATGTAGTTCTGCATCTGTGGTATATTGGTAAAGAAAATAAGAAATATAAAAGAGAAATTCTCTTGCCAACTCACTTCACACTAAAGCAGGATATGAGGCAGTTTGCTCCTTGATCTTTTTAGGTAATTTTCATTAGCATTTGCTTTCAGGAAGGAGAATGGGAATGAGATCTGTTTATAACTCTTGTCTTAAGGTGTTTCCAGCTTGTATCTGCTTGCAGGTGAGGTGAGGTCTTGTGTGCTGTGTTACCAAAGAATGCTTTCATACAGCGAGCATTTGAAAGGCTGCTATAACCATTACTCCTGGAGTTATTCTTTGGAATGGCATTTTTTTCCAAAGCATAGTCAGCTGTACAGTCCTCAAATAATAGTTTGCTACATTCATCACATGAGTTTTCTGTGGGAAATGAATGGAGAACACGGGTTAGCCAGTGAGGGAAGTATGTGGTGTTGTGGCTTTCTTACTGGTATTTACTCTCTTCAAATCCAAAATAAGATGAAAGATTAACTAGATTTGTAGAAACATCACTTGTTATGGGGCTCAAAGTGTGAAATGTTGTTTGCAATAGAAACTGTGATATTTCTATAATTATCATGTTAACATGACCATGTACTAAATTTGTAAGCTAGCTAGAAATAGGACTCTGTGTGGTGCTCCCTGGGCTTCTGATAAAAACATTTTAGTGGAAGAGCAAAGCCACTTATGTGTTGCAAGGAAACGCTGAAGTTTATGTGTATAAACTTATTTAGGGCTTTCTGTTTCTGGAGGCATTTTAAAACTAACAAGAAATTTGGCTTTAACAAAAAAATGGTCTGCATTTGTCTTTAAATCTGAAATATCTTACACATATGCAAAGTGTCCATGTCTCAGCATATTTCATGCTCTCTGAATATTTGGTAAGGGTTGAGAAGTCCTTGAAGCTTTTAGGAGGAGTTTGGGGGTAATACACTTGCATTTATTTTCCAGAAGTGTTCACAACTTGCTTCCAATTACATGCTAAAATGTTGAGCATGAAGAAGTCTCTGCATTTGACAGTATTACTTTCCTCTGTCAGATGATCAGAAACAGCAGAGCACCTGATTCTGTAGCCTTCAGAGGTGTGAGTCAGTTTTATTGCCATTGACAGAAGAGTTTTGTTTTTCTTTATATATTATTTCCTTGCATGAAGGTTTTGTTTGTTATATGGGATAAAATATTGGACCCTGACTTTGGAAGCAGTTTTAGGTCAGCCTGCAAGCTTGTCCTAATAGCTTTTGGGGGAGTTAGAAAAAAAAGATCGAGCGGGATGAAATATTTAAGAGTTTAGTCACTTATTACAGAGCAGCTTATTAAAACATAAAGTGGTTAATGATCCCATTAAATCTCATTATGTCATTTCATGCTGTATCAAAGGAAGCAATTAAACAAAAAGGTAATTGCCCCAGGTTAACTCTTGAAAATTTTAAGTATTTAATGGCTGGATTACAGAAAGTTACATCTTTAGAATTTATACAGTATACAGCAAACCTGCAGGTATCATGTACTTTATTTACATAATGCAGAATTCCACAAACTTGATTAACATGATGGATGTATAATTACATAATCTGATATTTACAAGGCATAATTTGGAACACGGAGATATCTCAGTATCATTTTTAAAAAAAACTTCTTAAAAGATTTATTCGTACAGAAAAATAAATCATCCGTTTTGACATAAGTTTCTAGCAACATCCTGTATCCTTTCATTGAAACTACATCCCATTGTGGGAGTGTTGCATTTTAAAACGTGCATTGTGTATGACAGCTGTGGTTGTAGCTGTTAAATACGCAGCTGATGATGTTGCCAGTGGTATGATGAGGTGTTGGATTCCCTCAGGGAACATGCTAGTGCCCAGCAGGACTCCTCCTGTCACAAGAACCAGTGTTTTACAGAGCAGGGAACCCGCTTGGCTGGGTTTTGTAGGAAGGATGTGCTGCAGGAGATAGGATGATATCCTCCTAGAAATGTTATTGTAGTTTATTCCAAAGAGGAGGTTTATTTAAGGGCACATTTCCCAAGTTTTTTGTGTGCTGGAAAAAGAAAAAAAAAAATTCTTTTTGCTTTGTTGTTTACACTATATGCTCATTATTACAAATTATTATATATATTTGATGAGAACTAGTTAAAAGATCCATTTGTAGTGCTGTGGTACCTCTACCCACTGAGTGTCTGACTTCAAAGCAAAAGTAAAGCGAAATGAGGACTGAAGCAAAGTCTGGAAGATTGAATGTGAGGCTTGTAGCATTCTGGAAAGGAAGGAAACATGGTACTAATGGATATAAAGTAGAAGCACAATATATTGATGCATTTTGTTAATTTACAGCAGCAAGATGGAATTTGGTGCAGTGCTTGGTGTAGTGTCATGACCAGTTGCCAAGTAATAGCAATAAAACTCTGCAGGTGCTCAGGGGTCTCATATATGATGATGGCAAATGTGATGATTTGGAAGTGACGTTTGTCTACAAGTGTCAATTGTGTGCAGGCTGCAGAGGCAAAGGGGTAATCAAGTGTTTTCTTGTAACTAGAAATAATAGGATAGAATTGAGGTATGGCAAAATTAGGTTTCATGTTAAAAGAAAGGCTCAAGCCACATTCTCTTTGTGTGAGAAGCTGTTTTGCAAGTGGCGTAGAAATTATTTTGTTACAGTTGTTCAGAACTAGGACTGGATGATAAATTAATATTTTAATTTTTTAAAAAGGTGTTTTGTTTGAAGTAGGATCCTTGATAGAGGCAGGAAGGGGATGACTTCATGTCTCCATCATTTTCTTACTTTCAGACAACAATACAGAACCACTCCAGCAGACTGAAAGCTCATTAAATTGAAAACAAATGCCAAATATATGAACCTCATTGTTATTTTTCTTCCTGTTGGTGAAAATGTTTTCTGATGCTCACGTGTGGTGTGATAGAAATGTTGTGAGGATAGGCATTTAAGAAATCTGCAGTGAAAGGAGGTACCTGTGACTCTGGATCTCTGCTTGTACTGATGGAGTCTGGCCATAAGGAGCTTGGGGTGATTCCTACTGAAGGTGTGTGTCTTCTCACCCCACGTGGGACAGGTGGCTTTCTCCACTGTTGTCAGCGAGATATAGATTTGTTGTGTTTATTTGGGACATGGATCTTAAAAATTAAAGGGAGATTTATCTTTTTTTTTTTTTTCTTCCACTGTAGGAAAGGAAATAGAATTACAGGCCTTTATCAGCATCAACCTCATGTTTGTACCTGTAGGAGCCTCTGTTAAATCCTCACTGTCAGTTTTACCCCAACTTGCTCATCATATTATTGATATCCATTAAAGCCCTCATCCTAGCTAAAATATTTCCCTCTGTCATCTTCTGTGGGTAGAAATATTTCTACGTATATGAAAATCTTGGCTGTGTTGCAATTTCTTGCATCCTGGATTATTTTTAGACTCAAGTTCTCTGGTTTGCTTTTCTAGGATCCCCACGCTGAAGAGTTTGAAGACAAAGAATGGATGTTTGTCATAGAGAATGTAAGTTGGAATGTTGTTATGGGTTTTTTATACATATAAGACTTAATCTTTTAAAAATATTAAAAGGTGTTCAAATGCTGAAAAGGGCTTCAGTAAAATTTGAGCTGCTGAACCACAATAAAGCCTTACTCTGTAGTAATGAAGGCTTATTAAAATACCTATTGTTACGTTACAATTAAAACACAGGAGAGGGGGAGTAGTATACTGCATACTTAAATTCCTTCCCTGTAAGCATCAGCCTGCCTTGCATTTATTTGCCATGAGCAATGGAGTAAACAAATTAGAGCTGGGCTATGACTCACTGTTTTGTGGGTTATGACACATTATTTTTGTATGAGCAGGGGAGTGAACAAGTCAGAGCTGGGTTATGACATCTCTACATCCCCAATGGGAGTACCTGGGTTTGAGTGCCTCTCTTTAGTGGAGAGCACAGGTTCATTGCATGCATTTTATAGGTGAATGGGTTGAGGCAGGGTGGGAAGGTGGGACTAGCCCTGGTCACATAGTTACAAGCGTGAGTCATGATGTGCTCCCTGAGATCCCAATCCCGCCCACGGCATGGGGAAACCGGCTTGTGCACCAAGTGAAAAACCAGAAACTGGCTCCTATGAATCTCTGACTTCTCCAAGTCAGGAGCCCCCAGAACTTCAGGGACAGCTGAGCTCCTGAGGGCTGTACAAACAACACACTTTGCCAAACAGCAATGCTTAACACTGCATAGAGCAAGTCCTTCATGAAGTACTTTTTTCCTTTCCCTTCTCTGTGTTGGGCAGCAGCTTCCGCTCTGGGGCTGCCTCGGCTGAGAAAAGGGGAAGCTGCTTTACGTGGAGTTTTCTTGAAATGGAAACTTCTTTTTGGAATACATTTTAAAGGATTGTGGCATCGAGACAGAGTGTTTATTGCTCATTAATATCGTTTCATTATGGACTGTTTCTCAGTCACATTATTTACTTTTTGTGTTGTTTTTAAACAGACAAAAAAATTGCTCTTCTACCAGGTTATAGTAGTACCACATAGCACTGAAGCGTGGGGAAGCAATGGATTTTGCATGTTATCTTTTTTTACCTAAAGAAGCTTTTTTCTTATCAATATCAGAAGTGCTTTGGATCCAAAGCTAAAGTTTATTCTAATCACCAGTAAGTGAACATTTGGAAGGGCTGAAACCAAAGTGCTTTATTTATACTTTTGTTTTTGAATGTCAAGTTTCTATTTTCACTTACAAGACTTGTGAACGCAGAACACAGTTTAGTTACTGTTTCCTGGAGTTTCCTTTTCTTTCTCACTTAGTTTATTTTAGTCAGGGAAGTCTCCATCCCCAATTGTCACTGTACAAGTAACTCTGAATAAAACAATGTCAGTGTATTTCTCAGCCAAACCCTCTGGGTATAGTTGGATTTCCTGTGATGTTGCAGCAGATTTTTTTGTTTCAGAAGGTTATATGGGGCGTGTGGACTGACTTCATGTCCTGCTTTCTAACGTGTTGCTTTTTTCATGTCAGCCTGTTCCATATAGAGGTGGCAGTAGTGCATCTGCTCTGTGCTGTTCCTGCTTTCTGCCTCACGCCTTTGCTGAACAGTGAGGGAGTAATCTTTTGTTATGTGCAAACTTCTTTACAACCTCAGTTATGCTCTTAGTTCATCTCACAAGAACTGTCAAATAGTCATCAGTAGGTAGATATTTATTCCTTGATTTTGGAGGATATAGAAATGGTATTCTCAGAATAATAAGTTTAGTAAATAGTTTTACTGCATAAATTATTGAGAGCTAAAGCGACTATAAAACTGATTGCTTTCCATCACCTCTTTTTTTTTTTTTTTTAAATACTGGAAGATACAGAGAAACTCTTTTCCCAGAGTAACAGCTCCACTTAGTGGTGGATGAAAACATGTTCATCGGTTTGAGCAAGTGACAAATGATCTGGCTGACATCTCAGAGCATGTAACACCAGCCTGTTAGAAATCGGGGAGCCGGGGAGGCAGGAGGTTTATGTCCTCGCTCCCTAAATTGTAAACATTTACTCACTTCGGGCCCAAGCAAGGGGACACTTACAGTCCTTCGAGACCTTTTCCTTTCTGTCTGAGGATGTTCTCTGCCCTGAGAGGCTGCAGGGTTTCCCTCCCACCTTAGTCAGAAGCACTCAGAACACAAAATACTGAAGTCCGAAAGCTTATGGATGTGCTTTAATTGTGAAACTGCCTGAATTCTGCTAAAAATGCTGAGTTTTTTTTATTAGTAGTATTAAAAGTCAATCTCCAAAATAATTTTGTAATGCTTTAGCATGGCTGAGCAAAGATCAGCTAAAAGAGATATTCAGCTGCAGTTAGATGCCTCTGCTGGCAGATGCTACCAAATTCAAAACAAAATTATTCTGCCCTTTCAGAGGGCTTTTTAAGTAGTGGTGAGGTGATTTGTGCAAGATAACTATGTTGTAAATTAAAATGAAGCAAGATAGTTGGTTTCTTTGTGGCTATTTTCTTGTTTGGGCTATATGTACATTACTTCATGACCTTGAGTATTGTAAGATTTTTTTTTTCCTAACTGTATTTTTATTGTCTGAGTCACTCTGTGTTTTTATTCTAGTAAGTGAACTTTTTTATCTACTGTATGTCTAATCCATAAATAGTTGGATCATAGAGCAGTTTCTTATATAAATCTTGATATTAATTTTCTATCAGCCTCTTCCATGTCTTTATCTCCTTCACAGCTGCATTCTTTGGATATTTACTGATAACTTTCTTGTCTCTATCTTCATCTCTCTTCAACCACACTCTGCGTAATTAATTATTTGCTTTTTCTTGACAAGACAGTTCTTGGAATTCTCTTGGGATTTTTTATATTCTTTTGGATAATAACATCGGATGTTCAGGTTGGCTGTTGCAAGTAGGATAGCAAGAAATTCGTAACTGGGAATACGAGTCAAAACATGGCAAAGCACATAATAACATCCTCTGAGGAGGATGTTTGCTTGTTTACTGACAGCTTTGTAGACAGCTACCTCCTACATTCTTAAATGAAACTGGAAGATTCATAGAATGTTTTCAGACTTGGTCTATGAAACAACTTTTCTGGCTTTTTGTCAAAAATATTTTTTTTGAACCCAGGTTTGTATCTCTAATAGCTCATAAACGGCATACTGATAGTTTCCCATGTTCACAGTAGGGTTCTCCATCTTCCCTCCTGTGCCTGTGTTTCACCTTTGTCTATGGGTTGTTCACAGGGCTCAGGCTTGTGAGCGAGCCCTTTCCAGTAGCATTGATGGAATTGAGGCACTGGCAATCATTGCTGTGTCCCTGATACCAACTGTATTCCTCTTTTTATGTAGCAGGCCCATTAACACACGGTCTTTGCTTAGAACAAAAGAGGAAATCCCAGACCTACTAATTTGGCAGATGAATGGAGAAGAATGGCTCACCTGTTTTTGAAGCTTTGCTCATAGATTCATGTAAGCTGTGGCTGGAGGCAGCCTCACCTGACTTGTAATGTTGCCTCAAGGCAGCGTAATTCCAGACAAACACTTACCTAAACTGTTTTAAAAATTTTTTAAGATGGTCTCTCTGTAGAATTGCCAGCCAGCCTCCTCCAGTCCTCCATTGTCCTGCTTGTTGAGAATCGTTCTGACCCAGATCTTTGTTGATACAGTTTCAGGCTGCTGCTTTACAGCCTTGGAGAACAGATTCTGCTTTCCATCTGGCTGGAGGCTCCCTCCTTCTCATCTCTGACTAATCAACCCCAATAATGTGATCGTGGTTACATATGGGATTTCATTTCCCATGTTTGCATTAGCAGATCATTAGCATTCCCTTTCCATGGACTCATTTATGAGAGGGAGTGCTCAGTGTCCTGCTCTGCTCCTGCTACCCTTTGCTTTCAGGGACTAGCAGCACCCAGCTCTGCCTGCACACCATCACCTGCCTGGAGGAGCATTCCAGGCAGCATTTCCAGGCTATTCTTGTATTGAGATCTTGGAAACTGAAATAACTACTGCATCTGTCCTTTCTAGAGAGTCTTCCAAAATGTTTCTTTGCTGTTTTAGACCACAGTTTTGTAATGGTCCCTTTTTTAATATTAAGGTAATATGTGGTGAAAAAAACCCACGCCAACATTTCAAGCTTGACAGGATGTCAGATGTACATCCTTCTGCGAGACACAACTATGCTTCCAGTAATTTTTTTAAATCTTAACCAATAAAGATATTCTAAGTGGTTTCTCCAGGATAATGTGTCCAATGGAACTGCTGAAATGAGAGAAAAAAGGAGTTTAGAGTTTCCTGTTCATGCTAGCCTCCAGCAAAGAGTTATAAATACTGACAAGTTGAAGCTGAAAAAATGAGATCTGACTTTTCCTTCTGTCTGTCACTCTTGCATCCCTTCAGGAACCCCAACCCAAAAAGGGTTCTGAACTGGCCTCCATTCAAATGTCAGCAAAGCCTCTAAATGAAAGAAGCTTTAGGAAATGTTACTGAGCATTTGACATAATCCAGCTTCATTTTATTGCTACTAGTGTGTTGTTTTGTGGTTGTCATCCTCCAGTCCACCCTTCCCCCCATCGCTCCCGAAATTCTGCATCATGGTTGCTTATGATGATTTCTCATTTTGAATGCCCTGAAGCATGTTTTATCACTCACAGGTTTGGAGAGATTATTTCTCTCTCTTAAAATGCCTATCTATTATTTTTAGGCATGACAACACAAATAAAGGTGATAAATAGTGTGAAAGTAATGGGAAAAAGAGGGCAGGTGGATGGGATATAAAATGAATTTGTTTCTAGTCTTAAAGGAGACCAATTTTAAATATGATACAATAAAATGAGGTATTAGCAAGAAGTTAAGTTTTCATTAGATACAGCTCTGAATATGTTGTTTTCCAGATGAAGCTTTTCGAGAAATAGCTCATTTGAGTGGGAACAGTAATTAGCCCAGAATTTTTGTAAAATCATACTTCTTTTACTGAGTGGTTAAATTGCTTTTACTACAGCACTGCTGCAGCACTAACTCTGCAAGAGCAAGTTTTGCTTTATGTCCGAATGAAAGCCCAAGTCTGATCTTCCCACCTGTTTCTGGAAATAAATGTTGGGAAGCAAATGCCAGCATAACGTAGGGAATTGAAATTCTGACTCCTGCTGATGCCGTTTGCTGAAAGAACCTGGGGTAAAAGAATAGGATGATTCCTTATTTACTGCTCAGTTTCTATACCAGCACTTATTAAAAAATCGTGGCTATCTCTTCTAGTGCATGTGGGAGCTTAAGCTTAAATTGGCTATTTCCTTTGTTTTAGGAAAAAAATACTAAAAAACCCCTCTATGCATTCATTTTGTAATTTTTGCTTGAAATAAATTTTTGCTTAAAATAAGAATTGACCAGGTTAACCTTTTTCTGAATTAAATGTCTGCATTTAATATATTTAGAGTAGCTCATAGTTCAGACATGCTTTCCTGGTCCTTTAATTCCCCTGTCATATTCTGCTCTGTGTGATTATGTGAACTGTGACTGGCTGCCTGTGTAAATTAGGCCGAGTATTCTGGACTAGATAGAGCTAGGAATTAAATGCTGCTTTGTCAGCTGTCTCACTCTTGCTCTGCCTTAAATGTAATAGAGAATCAGAAAACTTGTTTTACTTTTAGTTTTTGCTTACATTAAATATTTAGCACTTTGTTCTAGTTGAGAAATCTCTGAGATTAGGTTTTTGGAGCAAAACTTGCAGAAATTGTCATCTTGATTGGTTGCTCTGGCTGTAAAGGAACCAGGGTACGAAATCTTCCTCTGAGGCCTGATCCTGTGCCTTTCAGTAATGCATTGTTGCTCCTTGTGTGCACCATGATGGCATTTCTGGGCAAATTTGACTAAAAGTGGAATATGATCATGGGCAGGGTCCTGATTTGGGAAAGGAACAGAAGAGAGGCTTGTGCACAGAGCAGATCACTTGGTTTTAGAGTGTCTGGGAGTGAGTCTCTTGTCTGTCCAGACCAACCCTATGGGGGTCGCTTACTTAAACAACCCCCTTGGATTTGGCATCTTCTCCGAAAAGTACAGAAGACAAAGGAAGTGGAATTTACACTTGAGTTCTACCAGAGAAATTTTACACCAAATGCTATAGGTCAAGTAAATTGCCACCTGTATTTAGGGCAAGTGTTACATGGGCAAGGCATGACTGTGGGTATTTTCCCCTCTATATGTTCCACCACACAGTAGAGGCATCAGCAGCCCTGATTTCAGGTAGGCATTGTGAGGGCAAGCACTACATAAGCTTTTCTGAACAACTCTGTCAATTAATTGATGTTTTGACCCACAGCCACCCCCATATCCCCAAGAAAAGCCTGGTAGTTGCTTCAAATGGTGCTCACTCAGGCCATGCTGCTTGATGTCTGCAATGTCATTTTCCTTTCAATCAAAACAAGGCTGTGCCCAGATCACCTGAAATTGGGACCAATATTAATCCTTTTTGTCATTAATATGTAATAATCTATTAAAGGAGAGCTAAGAGATGACAAAAATCTTATTTAAATGAGAATTTTAGAGAAATTGTTGAAATAACTTCCAATATCTAATTAACTTTTTACACTTTAAATACCTTTTTTTATCTTGAATGAGCATGAAATGTGAGTCCATCTAACTCCTCTCCACTGTATTTTTTTCAAAATTTTCTTTTGTTATTTGATCTTCATCTCCTAAATGAAATGCAGTGCCCAAACTGTCCTTTAAATAGTGTTGTTTCTGATGTTGTGTTAAGAGCTGCACTAAGTGGATCTACATCAAATATAATTTGGCAGATGATATGGCAGTTTTGAAAACTATATCATAACATTTCAGCTTAAAATTTTCTGGTGAAGGAGACATCTCATTTTTTCATCTTTATGCTACAGTCACATGGGAGAGTGTTGCAAGTGGCAGCTGGAGAGAGAAGGGCACTGGGCAGTGCAGCCTGGGTGTGAGGCACTGTAACATTTACAACAAATTTATACAGTTATTATTGATTCACAGTGGTAAAGTACAACTGTTTTCTAAATTGCTTAGAACCATTTTGTTTAGGTTTTTTGATGGGAGGTTATTTCCTGCTAGAAGAACATTTCACCTAATGCCGAGTGTACTGTGCGAGACAACTGATTGGAGTCGCTATCAGTGGTGTTCTTTGCCAGCTGGAGGGAGGAAGCTGATAAACAAGGCAGACAGCTTTGGAAACAAACCTCTAATACTACATTAGGCATGTTTTAAAACCAGCAGCGTGTTTCAGCCACTCTTAGCATATGTTTATTCATAGAAAATCAGCAGTAAAATACACTTTCCAGTGCATGCAAGAGCCAGAGTCTGCATGAGGTCGTTTCTCTTTCAGACATCAAATACAGAAGAGTGTCTTGGTAATTGTTTTACAGTGGGGTTCTAATCATACTCCAGGCATAAGCTGAGCCAGGCAACTTGCCTTTTAATAGAAAAGTATTTGCTTTTAAGCTTGTTCAGCTTGCCATGTTTTTTTCTGGTTTTATGTGTCTGAGCATGTTTTTACATCTCCGTACAGTCACAGCGATGTGTTTGTTCTCGATGTGGTTCAGAATATCATTATGTAAAATACCACTGTCTGGGGCAGCATTATGATGGATAAATCTCATTTTTGACCTGGTAGCTGTACAGTTTTAAAGCAGCATATGCTGCAGCCACGTAGTACGAAATATTCCAAGTAGAAAATGGAAAAAATGGCAATGCCTTTAATGAAAAATATTTTTGACATAAGTCACCTTCAAAGGCAGATAATCTGGGAGTCAAATTGAATATTTTGGTTGATTTGAGATAATACCTTGCAATTGCATGTGCTCAAGGTATGGAAATATGTGTCAAAAAAGAATTAAAATACCCATTATTGTGTAAAATGTAGCTCTGCATTAAGCAACTGGATAGGATTGTACATGCAAGCAGTTGTCATTTAACTGAGAGCATATTATTTAAAAATAGTGGCCACCAGGAGAACTGTAGCCAGCTGACAGGAAAATAAAGAGTTCTGGCCTCCTTAAAACCCTTGTTATTAGGAAAACCATCTGAGAGTGTAATAGCACTGAGTGTTATTGCCTTCAGTCTCTTATCTTTGGTTGTTAGCTGTCTTAATAGAGTCTAATGTAATAGAAATTAATTGACCTCCATAACTTAATTGATGCCATTTCATTAATTTCCCTCCCAGCATATTCTTCATTCTGAATTGATGCACGGTCATAATGTGTTTTTTATGTGAAGTTTCTCCTTTCTCATTGTTTTGCATTATATATGTATGGGCCACATTGCTTCTTGGACCTTGACAGGCAGCAGAAATGAGCTTTTTCTGTTTTAGCTTAGGTGTGGTGGCATCCTTAGTCTTGGCTGGAAAGATTGCCTGAATGAAATGGTATCGAAAAGTACCATAAAGGACATTTTGTAACTGTTCAGTATTTTCTCTGTTTCCATGTACTAGCATAAATGTAAGATGAAACTGGATTTCTGCCGAATTTGTGACCCATACAGAGTTGCATCCCTGAACTCAAAGGCTGCTGTTCTGAGCATAGTGGGCTGTATGTCCTGGTTCCTGCCAGGACAGGGTTAATTTTTGCAGAAGTCTGGAGGAGGCATGGCCAGCACCCAGAGGTTATTCTGTACCACCTCACCTCATTTTCCAGGGACAGAGGAAAGACTTTTTTCCAGTCAGCATCTGTTGCTGGGGGTTTAGGTGTGAGTAGTTCATTTCTTGTGCCCTCTGCCACTAGTGTTGTTGCTGTTTCTGTTGGTTTCCTTATCTCATTGCTGTTTCCAGTAAATTTTTCTTATCTCAACCTGTGATCTTATCATTTGTGCCTCCAATTCCCCTCTCCATCCTCTCCAGGAGGAAAGAGAGGGGGAGCGAACAAGCAACTCCGTGGTTTGGAGAGTCTCAGTGGGAGCACTAAATTGGGAAGTACCATTCCTAAACCACCACACTATACTTCAGCATTGTGTCTTACATTTTCCAGTGGCCTGAAAATATATATATATATATATATACACACCAAGCATCATTCATTTAAAGCCTGAAGATGATACAGTTCTGTGTTAAGTTACTTGTTACATAGTGTTTCTGTTTCTGGTGTGTTTTCTGTAGACCAGAACCAAGAACAAACTGACCTGTCCTTCCTGGCAGCATGGCAGAATGGCAGGCTGAGCAGGATGGACACCAGGTTCTCTAAGTTTGTTTTAATACCATGTGCAACACAGCCTGAGATAGGAAACTGCTATGTCTAACTCTGAGGACTTTGCTTGCTAAAAATAAATACACTTACTAGTTTTCAGAGATTTCTTTTAAAGACTCAGGTTTTTTATATATTTTTTATAATTTATACTGTAAGAGTATTTTGCTCAACAAAGGGTAAGATTAAAGAAACTCTCTAAATATTTGCTCCCTAAAGCACAACATCTCCATGAAACAGTCCCTTGTCACAGGAAGGCACTGCCCAAAAAAAGTCAAAGAACGCATCCAATATTTACCAAGTCTGAAGTGATGTTGAAAATTATGTGAAGAATTGTCTCTCTTAATTTATCAGTAAAGTAGGTCCCTGAAATGTAAATTAATTACTTTTTTTTTTCCCTGATGAAGAGTGAGGAGTTATTTGGAATGAGAGATTTGATAGTGCTTTCCACGTTTGAGTGCTAAATAAATTTAGAAAAGAAGTTCAAAAAGAACATAGAAATCAAGAGCCATCAAAATCTGTCTCTGACAAAACCTTATACTTTTTCACCTCTCTTCCCCACCCCCAGGTTGCTGGGTTTTGTTTTGGTTTGGGTTTTTCCCCCAGTGCTACTATTCTGGTATTTCCTTTTCTTCAGTATGTCTTTCCCTGAAAATGAAAAGTCCAAGATGCAAGACATGGCTTATGGCAATGGCATGGCAAGGTGAAACCAAGGGAGACTGTATGGTCAGGTACTGTGGGTAGAAGGGAGAACAGGAACAGAGGGAATGAGCTGTAGCTGGGCCAGTGGTATAAGAGTGAGGGAAATGCTCTTGCAGAAGTAGCTCCAATAAGTGCCCAAAGCCCCAGTGACAGAGGCGTTGGGTACTTGCTTCCAGGAGCAGCCACAGGAAGGAGTGTGATGAGTTTGGGAGGATTTAATCTATGTATTTGTCAAGGAAAGGACAAAATAACCCTAAAAATCTGTCAGCAAAGAATCAGTATAAAGTTTATGTGCTTGTTGTTCCATGAATCATCTGTATAAATGCTCCTCATAATTAGTTTTAATTCATATTACATAATTTTAATGACACAGTATAACCAAAGAATGTCATTTTATTAGGAAAGATTTGAGGTATTAAATAAATAAACTGCCTAAATAACTAGTATGGACACTATTAAGGAAAGGTATTATCTCAAAGAATATTCAAGATCTGTAGAACAATTTGGATGTTTCACCTGGGCTTCAGTGCAGCTTATTCCATCACTACCCACATCCTTCTCTGCAGTCTCCCCTTTGGATGAAGCAACTCTCTACTGCTTCATGAAACCAAGCTCTTTCTGTCTTTTTAATTTCTTAATTTCTCTTGCTCCTGTTGTGAAATACTTTGGGAAGTAGCTTAGCATCAGTTTGATTCTTGGTAATTTTTTCATTTTATTCCCCCCCACACCCTCCCCCCCAGTTCAGTCTTTGGAAGTTTGTGTACAGATTTTCTGTGAAGGGTTGTCATCATTTAGAAATGCTGCTCCCCAGTCTAGTGCTCCCACTGAGACTCTCCAAACCATGTGCTCCCCTCTCTACCCCCAAGGAGAGGATGGAGAGAAGATTGGAGACACAAAAGGTAAAGATCACAGGTTGAGATAATAACAGTGGTATAGAATGATCTCCTTGTCTCAGAAGAATTAGGGCCTCATTTGCCTTGAGCATTTCTTGAGCATGGACACTTCTTTGTCACTACCATAGGAAAAGTATGATTGAAGTTATGTCCTTAAAAAAGTCAGTGGATATGCTGGTGTGGTCATGGCTGTTCAGCTTGTTTGGCTGGTTGGCTTCGGAGACAAACCCTTTCAGAAATGAAGAGAATTGTGTCTGTCTTCATCAATTACATTCAAATCAAATTTTTTTGCAAGTGCAAGATGCAAGGTGTTATTTTAAGTAATAGCTGAGTTTCTGGAAGTCATAGTGTGGCTGGTCATGATCTGGTGAGACACAACTGGGTAAGCTTCAGTATCATCTGTACTATGCAAAACTTTTTTCCTGTAGTAGCAAAATCACCACAATTTTTAGAAAGACACCATTCTTTTTCACTGGAAAACATCTGTCTCAATGCACTGGAAAGTGAAAGGGAGGTGGAGAAAAGAAGGAAGTCAAGGGAGGTAATTCTGCCCTTCTCTGCAGTCCTGGAGAGGCCTCACCTGTAGTGCTGGGTCCAGTTCTGGTCTCTTCTGTACAAGAGTGAATCCAGTGGAGGGCTGTGGAGATGATGAGGGGACTGGAGCACCTCAGTTATGAGAAAAGGCTGCGGGAGCTGACCTGTTTAGCCTGGAGCAGACTGTGAGGGGTTCCTGTCGGTGTCTATCAGTATCTGAAGGAGGGTATCAAGAGGATGGAGCTGAACAATAGGATGAGAGGCAACAGGCAGACACTGGAACAAAGGAAGCCCTTCTTGAACATGAGGAAGAAAAGCTTTACTGTGACAGTGGCTGAGCTCTAGAAAGATTGCCTAGAGACCTGGAGTCTCCTTCACTTGAGATATTCAAAAGCCATCTGGGTTCAGTTCTGAGTAACATACTCTAGGGGACCCTGCTTGAGCAGAGAGGTTGGACTAGATGACCACACTATGGTTCCCTCCAGCCTTACCCATTCTGTGAATCTGTGTGGTTCTTTGGAAGTGTGTTTTAGTTTGGTTTTGGTTGGCTGTTCATTACCTGCCAGGCAAAGCTGAGTTGGAGTTGGGGCTGTGTATGGCGATAAACTATCCACGTGAAAAGGCCAGTTGTGTGGGTCAGATTGAATGCTTGTGCTGAAGAACAAGCTTCAAATTGCTCACTAATGCTGAAGACACTCCACACTATCACTGCAGGGAAGAGCTCTCACATTTTCTTCAAGTTCGGTATGAATATGGATTAACAAATAATCTTTAACTGAGTTTGATTTGAAACTGGGTACGGTGCCACAAGAAATTGTAATTAATCTCCACTCCCTGTATCACTCTTCTTGTACCATTGCTAGCTGGGAGGTTTTAGGGAGGTTATTAAGGCAGTTCGCCCCATGTCGTCTGGTGCACGATGGCAGAAACAATTCTGGAGCCCGTTGACCCAGAATGGTGAGAAACAGGAACGTCTTCGGCGTGATGGTGCCGGCAATTGGGCTGGACCTTAGAATTTAAAAGGAAGAAAATGACCACCATCTCTTAGCATCTGAATTTCCCCAAAAGCTTTAAATCATGGCAGAGTTTGATCCACCCCGTATAGTGTGTCCTGGTGAAACCCCTTGCAGAACACTGGCTTTGCATGGTGCTGGCAGTGTGCTACGACCACTTGATGGCAGCCTTTGATTTGGTACATGCCTCATTAGCCGTAGCACAGTGCAGTGTGGCTGTAGTATTTGTAATGGAATAACACGTAAGAACTAAAGACTGCAAGGTATCTGGTTAATGTAGAGATGAAATGAATGAAACAGCAAGGCTAAGCTTTCCTGACCCTTCATGAGAGAATAGATGAAAAAAGGAAGAATGAGGTATTGTGCCGAAGGGAGATGATGAAATTCAAGATCCACACACATAATCTCTGGCTCAGCCTCTGAAATGTTAATCCCTGGCTGGAATTATTTGAGCTGTAGATTGCAATTTATCATCAAAATGGCACTGTGTCAAACAATACTTCTTGTATGTGTGATGTTTAGAACTATCCAATTTTAATATAAAATGGTTCACAGAGCGCTGTCTAATGTTTAAGTAGCAACTCATTAAGCTCAGGATGTTTTTGCTTATTTCTGTAGACTTGTGGTGATCATATAGATTTCTATTCCACAGATTGCTCTTTGGGGCTTTTACTGGCCATATAGTGTATTTGAGGAAGTGACTTGTTTTGAGCAGAGCAGTGACAGCTGATGGGACTACTTGATAGTTATTCTAACACAAAGTGGCCAGGATGTTTGAGGTGCTCAGTTAATTTTTACAATGAAGAAATCTGCCAGAAGTTTGTTTTTGGCTTAAAAATCCCCAGGATTTGAGATTAATGTTTTGCCAAGTTGGGCAAACAATTATTTTGAGGTTACAAAAAATATTTTCTCATTATGTTTTACAAGCTAGAATGCCCTTCAGGTTTTTCTTTCTTTGCTTTTAAAGTATGCCAGTAGAGGGAGTAGAAAAATTACCATCCAGTAAGGATAAAATATTCAGCACTAAAATTCAGCCCTTTCTCCTTTAGAAATCTTACTGTAGTCTGTTACTGAAAGTAAAAGAAGATAAGCACGGTCCAGATAATTTCTGAAATGTAAGGCTGTGTGAAACAGCATAATTATTAGAGAAGAATGTTTAAATCCAAATATATATTTAGAAATATGAACTGCAGTTTTTTTCCCCTGGTTTGTTTGAAAATTACAGTGATTTTATTGGTGCAGCAAACCCCAACATGTTTTAGTGCATGCTAATTAATTCATTTCTCTGCATTTATTTTGAAAAGTGTCCTCTATATAAATGTGCAATTAAATTGTGTTAGACTTTCGCAAAAAGCTTAAAAACTGGGAGGGGCAGGGGGGAGGGCTGTTGCACGTCTTGCATTTTTTGCTTGGAAGAGGTGAGAGACTGAAGGAGGAGAAGGGAGGAAGCAGAGTGTGAACTGTGCCAGCCTGTCAAATTTATAATTCCTCTGTAGAAGTTGTTTCAGAAAGTGCTGAGATTTGAAGCAGAAACTGTTTGGGATCTTCCCATGTTTAAAAAGTCTCTTTCAACGTGGTGGTAATTAAAATTTCCTCTAAAAAACATGCCAGTATCAACAAGAGATTTTCCAAGTGTTTGGTGTGTTTGGTTAGCAGGTATATACCCAGCATTTGGGATCACAGGCCTGACTGAGCAGTCGTGATGGCTGTGAACTGAACTATGAAGGAGACATTTGTCTTGGAGTGGGACCTTTTGTGTTAATCCTTCCAACCTTTATATCCTAGCATTTCGTGATGATATTTAGTCAACAAATAACTTGTATTGTGCACTTGTGATCCCTCTCCACCAGCAATGGGTGACTGTGTGGAATAAGTATCAGTCTTAGATAAGAATTATTATTTTATTTTTTATTTTTCCTGCACTGTGGCCATTTTTCCTCAGAGGCTGGTGCTTAAGTGGCAGATATAGTTTCTAGATTGGTATTTATAAGTGGATGCTCAGGAGATGAATGTGATTACATTGAGTGTAGCTGTTTGTTTGTGCATGCAGTTGTTTTCTGTGCACCCAAGATAAACATGTTATCAGAGTATTTCTGAGCACAGATATTCATGTCTTAAAATCACACATAACAGTGAAGCTTTGCCGCTGCCTGCACAGCCCAAACACCCTGGGCACAGAGTATGTAAGCACAGTCACCGGAGTTGTTCTGCTTTAGAAAAGGTATTTTTCTGTGACTGCCTTTTGCACGTCTCTGTGGTGTGTGAGTTGCTGCATCAGGTTGCTGTTTTCTGGTTTTTGCTGCTGCACCAGCCCTGGTATTTTAGCTGTTCAGGCTTGTACTCACTGCCTTGCTGATGTTCTGCCTCTGTGTTAGTTCTGTGAGTTACAAGGAGACCAGGCATGTTTTCAGAAATGGGTATGGGACAACATTGCACAAGGGTATATTTTGTGCTGTAGCATCTATTTTTATTAGGTGGTTAAAGTTTTTGCAACTTAAAATCAATCACCCTTTAGTTGAGTCTATGGTGTTGGGGTTTTTTTGGCTTAAAAGTATGTTCTAAATGGTACATCTACTAGAATCAAGGAAGTTATGCTTAATTCTTTCGCATGGCTATGAAAGATAAAACCTGTGTTTGATAAATGAGGAGTTCAAATTTGGCTTGGTAATGGCCTTTTTACCTGGTATTTTGACCCCTACATTCTGTAGGAATTTGAGGATCCGATTTGATTAACTTAGGAACATTGAGCTATTTAAATGTTTGTTTAAACGAGATATACATACAAGATGCCTAATTAAGATTCGCGTGTTCCATTTTTCAGCATGGTGCTGATTAAACATAAAATCTGTCTTTAAACAAGAAATTGTGCAGAAGCAAGTCACAGCAAATCTTGATAGTGTTGTTTTGTGTTCTGGCTGGAAATGCTATGAAGTTGTTATAGAACAGCCTTTAGATTTGTCTGGGATGTGTACGTGGATTTCACTGTTAGGGTTTAAAAAATTATTTTCTTCTAAGTCAAGATTTCAAATTGCTGTACATAAAAGGAACAAAAGAGTTCTTTAACTTCTTGTCTCTGAATTTTTTATGAGTAATTCTTCTGTATTTTAGAGCTGCAGATACTGGGGGGGGGGGGGAATCCACATTTATGTACAGTGCCTGTGGATTTTTTTACTGAAGCACAGCTAATGGCTCTCACTAGAAGTTCCTTCTGAACTTACTGTGATATCTGACTTCTATATTTCTTTATAAGGAGTGTACTAAAAATAAATAGTGGCAATCAGTCTCTTCTAGGAATTTAACTTCAAGTTTATCTTTTGAAGGAATCCAAGTTTAAGTGCCTGAGCAAATTTTGACCGGATAGCATCAAACAGATTTCTGTTGTACATGTTGTGAGCTTCTGCATTCCTGAGCTAATTGGATGTAAAGTGTCACGTAGAATTGTAGTATCTGTTGGTGAACCTAGGCAGACAATAATAATTACTAGGTTGAAGTGTGTTTTCTGTGCAGTTGAAGCCCAACAGTATATCCTGGTTTTTATTTAGGATAGGTTTGGTTTAATGCTAGTTTACAATTATTACTCACAGGGCATTATCATTTCAGATCTGTGCATCTACTTTTAAGGTACGCCAATTGCTGTAATTAATTAAAGTGCTGCAGATGCTGCTGGTTAAGCCAATTTAAAGAACAGAGCGTGAATTTCCAGTTATGTGAGCTAGATAATGATAATGCCTTAACGTGGCAGTCACTCCTGTGAGCCAATTACTGCTCAGATAGCTGAAGCAGGGCTGTGGTTCACTCTCTGCCTCTGTCCATTCCGAGGATACACGTCTCCTTTTTATGCCTTTTGCTGCTGAGTAATCTCAGTTTTCCTCCTTGGTTGTGGGGTGGTCCGACTGACAGCTTTTACTCTTAATAAGCTTAGAGGTAATAATCCCAGTCCTGTAGGTCACATGTACAATATGCCTTTTAGTTTCATTTTTTCCTGCTCTAGTTTTGCCAAAGCATCAGGCTCCCTGTAATATTATATGAGTGCTATTGCTAACGGCCTGGGACTGAAGCACTACTTTCTAATAATTGATTAATGCAGATGTCTCGTAAGTGCTTTTATGTAGCAATAATTACGAGATTAAGCCTGCTTTGAGTTTTGAGTTTTTTGGTTTTGGTTTCTTTTTTTAATTTGCTTTTATTATGGAATATTTTTAAGTATGAATGGATAAAATATTAAGTTAATTAACATTGAGATTTTTTTCAAATCCGTAAGTTAGGTTAACTTCACAGACAAGAAGTAGAGAGGAAAATATTTCCATTCAAGGTACTCTGTATTTATTAATTTATTCTTGTGTTTGTTTTAGATGACAACATGATACATTAATAAATAAACCATTAACATCATCTTTGCCTTTTGTACACATGTGAACTTGTTTCTAGGGGAGCTTTAGAAATGCTGAAAGTACGTGTGCCTGTAACACTACAGGAATGTTCCTGATGTAACTGGAATGTGGAGAATAACATCTTTTAAAAGAATGTGTAAAAACTGATTATTTGAAACTGATATTTCCTTTATATCACTTATTTTTATGAGTTATAAATTATGCAAGTCTAATAATAATATATTTAGATATTTTTAAAAAGTGGGCAGTGGTATAATATGGGACATACTTGCTGTTTGACTTGCCAATGCCCAATTTCAAGTTTCAGACTTAGACTAGGGAGAGTCTGTGCCGTGAAACATGTCTGTATTTTCCAAGCCAGCCCTACGGTTGTGTCAGGTACATTTGAGCAGAGCTGCTAATGTATTAATACCCTCAGGAATGGCAGCCCCTTAGGACCGTGGAGTGGCTGAACCTGAAGAAAATGAGTGCAGCTGAGTTCATATGCAAAGTGGAGAGAGAGTGGAATTTTCCCAGAATCAGAGCAGAAAGAACAGGTTTTCTTCCTGGATTTGTAAACGTAAAGCCTTAAAGATCTGGGAGGCCTCAGACAGCCTGGGGTAGATGCGCAGAGAATGGGCCCTGGCGAGGAACAGGGGAACATTGTTTTGTAGTAGCTGAAGCTTGGGCCCAGACAGAGAAGGAGGAGGAAATTGGCTGCAAAGGAGAGTCCATAATTTCTGGGAGGGAGTGGAAGAGAACAGAGTGCACTACTTAGATGTCTCTGGCCTCATTCCAGAGAGTGGAAATAAAGACAAGAAAGTGCATGTGAGCATTTATTGCTTTGTCCTTTTGTATGTTCTTATGTGACCTGAAGCAAAGAAAAAAAAAATCTTTCTGGAGATCCTTAAAAAAAATAAATCTTTGTTTCACTCCAGCCATCCCCTGTCTGCAAGGCTGGGGAGCTGAATTCACACAGACTGGAACAGGAAGAGTAAATCTCCGTGAAATAGTCCATGAAAATGCAACCACATGAGATGACTGAACTGCTCTCAGTGCACTGCTGTCAAAGGAGGTGGTTTCTTTCTCTGTCCTCTCTGCTCCCCACTTTATGTGCAGCAGCCCCTTCCATGCTGGTGCTCCTCTGGCCTTTCGAGAGCTCAGTTGTCTGACCCAAGTGAAACACTGTGGGTTCTTTTTTCTGGTTGAGTTTTCTTCTGGTTTAGTGAGAGGAACCAGGATGTGAAAGAAGAGCCAGTAAAGTACCAGGGCTGCTGCAAGGCAGGAGCAGATGGCTGGAAAAGTGGGATGCAGGTAGGAGATGAGTTAGGAGACAGACTCTGTGTCTGATGGGCTGCAGTCAGGTAGGAGTTGTTATGTTGTGCCTCTGCTCTGGATGAGGGTGGTGGGGAGAGGGGATGTGTCTGGGACCCCTCATCGTTTTCATGCCCTGCAGGAGCTCACACCTTGTGCTGCAGCACAGCTGCTCTAGATGGGCCCGGTTGCCTTTGCTGGCCCTTTTTGATCAAAACAAGATTTCCATCTCTCCTCTCCTGCTGTCCTCTTATCCAGCGCTGTGGAATTTCAGGGAAACCCCAAGAAATCACCTTCTTGTATGTGGAGAACTATCCATCCTTTCTAAACCCAACTTGCATCAAGTTTCCCTTGCTTTGGCTTGTTTCTATCCTCCTATTATGGTAGGACTCTCTCTCCTTGGCAGTGAAATGAAAATTTTAATTTCACGCTTTCATCTTGGTGATGTTTAGGAAAGATACTGAATAGACTTATTTTTATGACATAGGGACATGAGGAAATGTTTTATAAAACCACGGGTTATTATTGGAAGTGTAGAAAAGAACAAAAGTGTGGCCAGACCTCCTCCTAACCTGAGTAAGAGCTGCACTTACTCTGTATAGTTACACTAAAAATAAATCCCCTCTTGCAAAAGTTTGCATAATGCTCTGCGCACGTGCATGTGTCTGTGTGCATGGGTTTGTCTTCATGTGCTGTAAACCCCGAGATAGAATCTCCTGGTTTATAAGGGCTAATAATTTGTTCCCAAATTTAACAAGGTGCTTAATCATATGGCTTTCTTTAACTTGATTTAATTACAAGTAGATCGTGTGCTTGAAGTTAGGCTTGCACCTAAATACCTTCCTTAACCAAAGTGCATCTTTGATGTCTCTATATCACTGTGTTTAATGGATGGGGGGATCTATGGGCCTTAGAGATGAGCATTTACGCACATGTTATCCTGTGATAGCTGGAGGCAGTAACAGCAGATCAGGGCTAAGTTCTCAGTGACAACTGGCTACAGGTTTCCATAAGACTTCTCAAGTACCTCTTTATTTTCGTTGTATTTTTTATGTAATAGAACACAAATTCTATAGTAATGATTTGTTGTCTCTCCTACTTAGTTTTGCAGTCTTTTTTTGGTAAAAGTTTTGTAATGCAAGTAATGCTTAAAGAAATCAAATTGTGGAGCAGAATTTGAAAATTCCTTTTTATACATTCAATATGCAATAATTATTGTTGTTTGTTAAGACTGGACCGGATTGCTTTGGGACATAAAGCTCTCACTGCCCAGTACTTGCTGAGAAGGAAAAAAAGAGCTGTATCAAGTTTGTTGCAATTAAAAATCTGGAAAAACTTGTTTAAGAAACTATTAGCCCAAGAACATGCATCTTTTGTCAGTATAATATGCAGCCCTGAATACAACTCTTTTTATCAACAGTGCAGTGTTTCATATTTAATCAACGTAAAATTGAGTGCTTCCCTCACATGAATGTAACACAGATCAAGTCTCAGCCAAAGCAAATAAAAGAATGAATGCTTTGTTAATCATCCATAACTAATTTGTGCATACACAGAAAAAATGAAATCTGTTTTTGACAAGACCTTTTTTCATAGAAGCAGCAAGGGAGAATTGAACATGTAATGTGCATTAGTAATAGAGAATAGCAATGGAAAGATCTGAGATGTTTGCCTGGAACTATTTCTATTTCTTGATAGTTACAGCATTTAACAGAAACCTCAGATAAAAGAAGGGCAGATTTTTAAGTTGTTTGTTAAAATATAACCTGTGCTGAAGCAGACATAGATTGATTCTTGTATGCCTTGGCATATATTCATAAGTATTGCAGGGAACTGCCACATATCTCTCTGACAAACTCAGCTAATAGATAATACACAGTGAAGAAAATGTTAAATGCATTGCTTCTTTGCACAGGCAATATGATTGTGTTGCTCTAGTGACAGTGTGGTTATGGTTGATGGGGCAGCTTCATTACAAGCCCCTGTTTTCAGGCTATTGCAGCTTTAACAAAAAAAAAAAAATCATCCATTTGACTGAAATTTTTTATGCTTGTCAGCCTTGAGGTGAATTTTACTTTAACTACAAAGTTAGAAGAAATCCATTTAGCTATTTGCCTGATTTAAACAAATTTGGAGGGATGGATGGGCTTTTAAAAACTTGAGGTTTTATGTTTATTGCAGAAACACATTTTTGGAATGCTTTATGTTTATCCTTGCTGTTAAAATGTATATCATGTTGTTTATATATATATATATATATATCTACATAAAAATAAATAACTGCACCTGCACCATACACCATTCTCGCTGTTGTGTGTGCACAGGGTGTGACAGCTGAGATGTCTGACATGTGTGAACATGCCCCTGTTCTAGCTGCACACAGATCTGAATTTTCAGCTGCCTCCCTTTGCCCTGGTTCTGTACCCACCCTTTGCCCCCTGCTCCTTCCCACATACGTCAGACTCAAACCACCTGTCAGTGGTATGACACTGGTGACATCCACAGATCCCATATTTTTCCTCCTTCCTTTGCTCTGTAGAGGAGTGTGCTGCACACAGGAATCCTCACCTGCCAACCACACTACTCTGAGATAACAGCTAGGAGGAGACTTGCATATTAAAGTTGTCTCAAAACTGGGGTTTTGCCCCTGATAGTGAGCTGCAGTTTTGGACAGAAGAAATAGTAATGAAGTTGCATGGGCAAGAGAACTGCCTGTTGGTGTGAAGACACTTTCTTGGAAAGCCAGCTCCCAGAGTGAATGTTGTGATCGGTGTCACAGCCACAAGGCTGAGAGTAGTGGTGGCCTTTCAGTGTGTCCCTTTGGTGGCAGCGGGAAATACAGGGAGAGGGAACAGCACCAGCAGGTCCAGTAATTTCTCTGTAGTTTGAGGGACTTCTCCAACTGCATTGTATCCTCTTGTGGTTAGGTGTTTTGGTGGTTTTGGCTCATGCCTAAAGTGAAGCTGCAAGCAAGAGAATATAAAAAGCACGGTCAGGTCATGAATTTAATAATGCTCCAGTAATATTACTGAGATGTTCACTTTGAATAACATCATGCTGTCTTTTTTGAAGTGGCCTTTTAGCTTAAACATAAGATATTTCCAGTGTGATCAATAATTTGACCTGGAGACTGTCGTTCTGCTGAGGAGAATGTTTGGAGTGTGAGCATCACTGTTTAGCATGTGGCCATCAGGCATTATAGACCATTCAGCCATTTGTTCGGGGCTTTTGCAGTTAAGGTCCAACTTTCAGTACAGAAACAATATAACGTAAGAGTCATAATATGTTCCCTTCCCACTGTTACAAGGTTTTCTCTGTCGTAGCCTTGCAAATTTTGTCGTTTAAGGTTGTGCCTTCACTCTAGGAAGTTATGCTCAGATAATAACAACTGGTTGATGACACACTGGTATTTTACAAATCCCATTTTAACAGGTTTTATCTATGCTAAATAATTAATCTTTCTGTGGAAAGAAGAATGAAAGTATGTAAGGTTGTCGGATCAGCTAATCTTTTCACTTTGTTTCTTCTTCAATGAGTTTTACCTCAAACTTGCTTCCTTGTTGGAGATTACAAAGAAGGTGAATAATGTGTTTACATTTGCAAGTTTGTTTAAATAATCAAGAGTTAATTCTGGGGTCTGTATCATGTGTGTCTTCCTGCATGGTGTTTGTTTCCTGAGGACAAGGCTTGTAAGTAGGCATGGCCTGATCTACAGAACTATGGATCTTTCAACAGCTATTCTCAGTATTATATTGAACTCAGATTAAATATTCACTGCTGGGCTTGAGGTATTATTTCAAAACCACCTTTTTAATGTCGAAGAGTCTGAATATTAGTCTTGAAGAGACACCAAGACAGAGTAAGAAAATTTAGAGCCTAGAATGGAAAGAGAAAAGAAGTTTGAAACAGCAGAAGGGCTTTTCACATCTGAAACCAACAATAAATAAGTAACTAGTTGACCCTCTTTAACAAAAAACCCCACATTTGATTTTTCTCTAAAGGCTGTCTTCTGTTAGGGGACACTAAATGGACATCTTTGTGTAGCTATTTGAAGGTCCAGTAGCACCATTCATGGGATACCTCTGCATACAGCAGGTGAGCAGTAGAGTGGATCATAAAAATGGAGGCTTTCTGTCAGGCAAAGTAGACCTGAAGTAGGTGAGCTTAAATATAGAATTATTACAAGTATTGCTTAGTATTTTAAAACAAAAACCAGAGTGAGTCCCTTTAGGCAATACATGAAAAAATGTGGAGTTACGAGCTGCTGAGCAGTAAATAAAGTCATGGTTATCTAGTCAGCTCCCCTGTCCTCCCCCTGGAAAGAGGAGGTCACATATATAAAGTGTTTCTTACTCCTGTTTCAGTTGAAAATTTAGGAACTACCTTTAACATCTGCTATTTCTTCTTCTCCAACATTAGGTAAATTATCTGCATTTCTAGTTTGTTTTGAAGCTAACTACAGAAATACCATACAGTTATACAACAAACCCTTCAAAATCAGGGAGAAAAATGAGCCCAGCCCAGGGGGAACGCTGTGTGGAAGTACCCCAGCTGAAGCAGAGCATGGGAGCTGCTCTCGGAGGCAGGCAGCACGCTGTGAGGGATCCAGCTCAGCACACACAGCTCACAGGAAATGAAGGACTGTTATTTTCTGCCAAACTGCCAGCCCTGCATGCAGTGCTTTTCCCAACAGCCAGCCTCACCTGCCATGTGTCAGCAGTAGCTCAAGCCCAGACTTCTTTAAATCTACTCCTTTGAGAGGAAAGGTTTGAGGATTTAAACAGCCAGTTGGTAATAACAAGTTTCTCTGCCAGCTTCAGCTGAGCTTCCATGAGCTTGTGGCCCAGATCCCTGGCAAAATAAAAATTCTGTATGGGAGTTACAGTAGGAGTTACTCTTATATAGCCTTTGTTACCTAAAAACTATTTAATCTCAAAAGCTTTTGCTTACTAATGGTTACTATGTAGTAGCACACACAGACTTGCACACAGCTGTACCCTGTACCTTAGCAGGCCTGGGGAGATGGTCACACAACTGACTGCTGAAGCGTTTGGGGACAGGAAAGGAACAGACAGTCCCTACCAGGTAGTGATCCCAACAGGACAGTGTGAATGGCTGTGAAAGGGAAGCAGAACTATTAGGGTGTTCATGAGCTCAGCACGTTGGGATCTAGACTTTGCAGGAAAAGATGTGCTTTGCTTTTTTTTTTTTGCTGCTAAGGGAAGCAGGATAGTCAGGCATTCCATGGTTCCTGAGTGCTACAGCACAAGCCGTAGGTCTCCAAACACAGGCAAAAATTCACATACTTCACAAAGCTACAATAGTGTTTGCATAAAACATAAGGACCGACTGAGTTTAGCAGGTGATCAAAGGCATCTAACAGTAAATATAAACCTGTCATTATAGAAGAAGAGAAACTTGCACAGCATCTCTAGAGAAAGCGATCTGAAAGAGCAAAAAAGCTACAAATAGTAAAACAAATGTTTCTCAAATCAGTTATCAATCTCCTCTATCCTTCTGTGGGAGAATGTTCAGGAGTTGTTCCTACATTACTAAACAGTCTAAAGGAGAAAGCAATTAAGGTTATATAAATGGACACATAAAGCAGTTACCACGTCCTCTGCAAGGTTCAGTATTTCAGGGTTCAGTAGTTATCTGCTATTTATTAAAATTATCCAGCTCACCTGTAAATTTTTCTCTGTTGTCCTTCATAAGCAGCAAGCCTACTTTAGAAGGGGATACCTGTCTCATATACATGGTCTATTAATAAATTACTCAACTAAAATTTTAACCATGCTCATAGTTTGCCATCTGTCTAAGTAGTTGTCTAAGAAGCTTTTTGCTAGAGAAACAGGACCTCCAAATTTTCTTAGTGTTATTTTGCATAGTGTAGATGAATTACCTCAGTGTATGAGGTATCGTTTCACTTTCTAAACTTCCTATCTGATGTTAATCCTTGGAGATTTCCAGAGTCCGTGAATGCAAAGGATTAACCTGTGAAGATGAATGGTTTGTTGTTACCCACAGTAGGTTGGTTGAGCACACCCACAGGTATGATTTTGGTCAGAAAGAACCTTTCACTACATACCTCAGTCTCTTGGGGTGCTAGTGAAATCTCATGGGGCTATAAGAAGACAGTAGCTGTAGTAGCATGTTGTGTTTTCTCTTTGCTTACCGAAATTATCATCTCTGCCTGCCTGTGTTAAGTAAGGAACAATGTGTGGTGCTTCCAGTATTATGATTCATCAATATAGATGTGCTATTAAAACCATCATATTGGCATTTTTGAAGTAATATTCTAGACTAAAGCTGAGATATGACCAGTATGCTAAATAGTTTGAAACAAGGGCTTTGGTTCTGACAAGGATGGAGGGTGTATTTATATTTATATATATTTCTATAAATAAGTGTAGCTGTTTCAACTTTTAAAAGTGTTTTGTTTCTTTTCCAACCCTCATGTCTAGGGCTTTGACCTTTCTGGTATGTGCAGAATTTTTTAAACATTAAATTCTCCATTCAAATGCATCATAGTCCCTAATAATGTTCTGGATACCTTGAACCATTATTTGCTTTTAGACAAGTTTTCAGCCGAGATCGTGCTGCCTTCATTCGGCCTCCAAATCTCCCATCTGCCTGTCTAAATTATTTTAACTGACATAGTTTCTAATTTACTCTCTCCAGTTGAGAGAGCTCCCTGTAGCTTGTCTATTTTAGCATTTAATTGCTGTATACTCTCCCAAATTAAATTCTGTAGTGATCCATTTTGCTCTGCCAGTGAAGCAGTGATCTTTTCATCTAAGCAAGATGGCACGTGCAGCTCAGCCCCGGGCTGGATCCCGCGCCGGGAGAGGGAGAACCTTCCGGGCCCCCCTCCAGCAGCGTGTAGGGGTGGTGGGGCTTGTGTCAGAGGACAGCTTTCCTCCAAAATGGTCTCCACTTAATTCTGAAGCAAAAGGAGAGTGAAATCCATTCTTCCTCTCAATGGGTTTTTACAGCTAGAAAAACTGCTTTGTCAATTATTTTCTGCCCAAGTTTGCAGCAGAGTGCTCCTCCTTAAAATCTGCATGTCTTTGTGGGCTTTTTATCATTTGCTTTTATAAAAGGTGAAAAGGCAGCCCCTAAAAATATTACAATGTACATTTTCCTTTTCTACAAGAAAGACGGTCAAACCCCATTGTTCTTTTTGATAAAATAACAATATCCAATTACAAAACTCCTTGTCTTCCCTAGTTACGTCTTTTTGGATAATGTTTGTACAGTGCTTACAAATTACTTAATATATTTCTGTTAAAGAGGGACCATTTAGTATCTAAATAATTAAGAACTGCAGTACTTTTTGATCTAGTTTCTGCTGGATGGAAATATTTTCCTGTTTTTACTTGGTATATGTGTATGGAAGGGAGGGCACTGGAGCCTTGGGGGTTACAGGCTGCAGCTCAGCAGGGTTGCAGGTCCGTAGAGGCAAGCTGAGTTCAGGTGTGCAGAGGTAAAATGCATCCTGCTGATTTCTGTGGAGGGACTCTCCCCCAGCCCAAATAACCCAGAGAAATATACCCCATGAACAAAACCAAGCCATTGTTTTGATTCTGTGTAACTCTAGAAGCTCGAAGGCAGTTTAACAGAAAATACAAAGCTGTTTCTTACTTATTTGCACCTAACCTCGCAGAAGACTTGCCAGTCAGTTGGTAAGTACAGGACACAGGATCATTAAAAATACGTTTTAAGGAAAGAAGGCTGCATGAAATTTGCATTACAGCATTATTCATCTCTCCTTTAAATTAAGAGTCTGGATTCAGACCTTTCATTTGACTTGCTTCATTCGAAACAGAGTTGGGCACTGTTTGATAGTGTGATGTGTTTGTCATCTGTGATCATCGTCTTCTGAGTAAAAGCAGGCTGTTTGTTTTATAGCTGTGGTACAGGCTCTCTGGTCCTAGTTCTTAGTCAGAGTATTTTAGTCCTATTTGCTGTAAAAGAACTACTTTAGTAGGGAGAGATGGGGATGATTCCCAGAAAAGGCTCGTGGTACATGGCATTACCTCACATTGTTCTCATTTTAGAAGGAGATCAGGGTATATGGTTCCTTTATGCTGGGCAGATAGGTATGGAACGGTGACACTTACTGTATAGTCATTTTTGGGATGTCTCACACTGCTCAGAGTCAGGAGTGTTGTGGCAGAGAATAATGTGTGGTTGCCTTATTGAAAAAATTGTGTGATAAGTGGGTCTGGTCCTGTAGCTGTGACAGTAAATGCAGCTTCATTGGCTTCATTTGAACTGACTGCAGTTTGGCCAATGTTAATTTTTCCTTCTCTAGACCCAGAATTTGTAACATGATGCTCATTTGAGGGTTTGTGGAAGTAACTTAAAATGCTGGAGAGGGGTAGTGTTGGGGATTGTTCCATGAAAAACCATCCATAGCTATTTGAAACCCTGTTTGCAATCTGTCTCTGTGTATGTCTGTAGGTCTCCAGGCTTTAGCAGACCTGAGTGCCAGGTGCTCCTCTGCAGTGGGAGCTCATCTGAGCCTGGCCCTGAACTACTCTCAGCTGTGTAGTTTCTGATTGACTTAATTTTGTCTCCCTAATGGTGCCAGTGAATTGCACTTCTGTTGGTATCTGAGAAGACAATGTTTTTAAAGTCTGTACAGACACAAACAGCATGCTTAGAAATTGGGAGCTACCTGGATTCATTATTACAAAAATATTCTTCTGTACAAAAAAAGGAATGCAACTACTATTGACTTACTTAGTATTGCTTGCTCTACATATTTCTTTGTCTGAATTCAGAAATCAAAGTACTCCAGGGTATTGGGAAGTCCTTCTATTTTTTATATTAATTTTTGTTTTGCCAGCTTTGAGCTCTTATTATTATTCCAGATATTAATAATTTGCTAGGTTTCCTAAAGTATCAGTATGCACAAGTATCAACCACCCAGTGGGTATAGTGCAGACCAAGCCACATGCCTCATCCTGCTGTTTTGCCAGCTGGGAACAACTGATACAGCTTGGTGTAGTTCCCAGACAGGGTTATTTCACCCAAAATATGGTGTATATTTGAGAGATTTCAGGGACTACGGGAGTAGGAGGAGGAGTCTGTCAAGGGAGTGAAGCTGCTTGTGACAGAAAAGCCTAGGATACAAAAGCAGAAATTTCCCAACATAGGAGAGTATTATGGAGAAGTATTGCTACGTGTTTATGTGTGGGTTTTATTCCTCTTAAGTAAATTACAATGACAACTTTTGTGAATAGTGTACTTTGTAAATAATATGCAGGTATCTCAGAGTCTTTCGTTGCCCCAGCACAGCCATTATTCTAATTATGCAAGGAGATAGGCTGCCATAGTTTCTGCTAAGTAGTTATTTTTTTAATCATTTATTGATGATTTCTAAAATAATGGCACTTTTTGTTTTTCTTCTGGTATGCTGTTTCTCTTGCCAGAACTATACAGTAACAAACAAGAAACGACAAAAAAAAGATCATTAACCAGTATTCCATGTATTCCCATGAACCCAACACTGCCCATTCTCAGTCTCAGTAGGATGTCTGAGTGGAAGATAACATTGAGGTGTTTGTATTTTACTGGCATTGTGTATTATCTTCTGTCTTTCTGTGACTTTCAGATATCATAGTTGATTTTATTTGCATAAAACATTGCCTTTCTTAAAAAGTAAAGAGTTTCCAAATTGCTGTTTTCTTAGAGAATGAACTCCACCTTTATAGTTGTGCTTTATTTTGTCACCTCTCCGTATTATTACATTGAATTGTTTCCCTCTTGTGACTTCAAAATTGACTTTTTCATGCACCTTTCACAAAACGGGATGTGGCAACTCTGGCAGTCACATGCATGTAAAATACCTGGAGGCATAACTGAGCCTTACACATTTTAAACTCTGATTATATAGTCAAAAGCAGAAAAGTTGAGCAATTAAAATATTTGCCTTGAGATTCCTGCTTTACCATCCACAAAACTCCACATGTTCATACGAGACACAAGTAATACCAGATCAGACTTTTACTGTTAAATGGCTGTTATTTATTCAGTATCTTACCAAAGTGTGCTTCTCTTTGGAATAACTCATTCCAGCCTACGGCTGAGCCGTTTCTGTCTACTCCTGCAATAGGTATTTCTCTTGGATTATATTGTCTCTGCTAATTTAAGAATTATTTATTCTTCTACAAGAACATTTCTCTGTAGTTTTGGGGTAACTCATTGTATTATACGAAGCATGTATGTTTTTTTGAGGAAAATGTTACAATCTTTGTAAGAAGTGGCTATTAGCGTGTTCTGACATTTAAAGACAATTTTTTAGAAGTTGGTTGTGTGTCAGAGTAGAAAGCACAATCCATTATGAAATCAGTCATGGACCTTAGCACCTTGAGAATATTCTTTTCAGGGGCAAAAAGAAGTTTTCCCTCCTATACTTATGTAGCTAAAACCACGTAGGGCCAAACCTGTAGAGCTTAAAAGGAGAAAACGTTGCAACACTTCTAATACACTTCAGTTTCTGGGAGAGTAGAAGTACGTATTTAAACTTGCACGTGAAGCAAAACAAAACTTGAAAGGTCAGGGACTGTCTATTTTTGTTTGGATTTTGGGGGTTTGGTTGGTTTTTTTCGTATGATTAACTTACAAATTTGAATTTTTATAGGCAGTTGGATCCTGGAAAGCCAACCGCTGTCAGTGTCCCACAAAAATATGTAATAGATTCATTTCTTAGGAAGACTGAACTCGATTGCCAAGTGTATCTTATTCTTTTCAGCATGTCAGGATATGTAGTGGTAGGAAAATCTTGCACATGGCTGACTTCTTCCCTTTGCACCGGCACACTGCTACCTGCACTCTTGTGTCCCTTTTCCTCTACACCAGATAACTCCAGAAGGTTTCAGAATGAATTACTGAAGATCATCTTCACTGGGAGAACTTTACCTCTTCCTGATTCATGTCTCTTATGCGTTCTCTGATCCAGATAATCCAAAGCTGCAAAGGATAAAATGATCATTAATACAATAAGTAGATATTAAGTGAAAATGTAATTTGATGTTATTCCAAAATATATTTGTGTCCAGCTTTTGGATGCTTCCAAGCTTAATGCCATGTTCTTTTTCTTCACTTCAGAATCACCATTGAACTGGAATTTGGATTGTCTTGTCCTGTTTGCTTTGACTTCTTTAATAAGATCACTTTGATAAAGACATGGTGACATCTGAATTATTAGATAAGATGATGATGTGTTTGTAAGAAGTGAAAGTAGCTCTGCCCCCAAATACACCTGTTTATTCGGAGTCACTGAAGTGTATTTGTATTCCTACAATGCTCCCCCCACGGGACCTTGTGGGAGGTCTGTGTGTTGCTGTTGTAAGGTAGGGTGCATGTAACAGGTGAGCCAGCACTGAAAAGGCGTTGATAGCTACACAAGGAAGTAAATCTAGACCTTTATTGAATTGGGGTGTTCACAGCTGCTGAAAAGTGATTTTTATAGTCAAAGTGAGAAGGGTACTTCAGAATACAGGCATGGTGTGGCTGAGCAGCCATTCATCTGGAAGGCTGGCAGCAAGTAGCCACGTTTATGTTTTGTTCTGTCTAAGATCTGTTGATCTTAGTAAGATCAACATCTTACTAACAACATCAACTACCCAAGATCTTGTAAAATTTGTTGTCTAAGATCTTCTTAGGTGTACATATATTTGATATTTATGGGGGTATTTTAATTGATGAAAAGAAAAAAAAAATAACTTTTTAAGGAAAACCTAATTATATAATTTTGGAATAAGGAACAAATGAAGAGTCTTTCCATGCAATTGAGTTAATGTTACTAACTATAATTTCAAAAAGAAGAAATGTGATACTGTAATACAGATTTTAAAACCAGCTAGGGTATAAATGGTTTTTGTGCATAAGCTCGTCCCAGTGGATTCAAAGGAGACTCGAGTCCAAAGTGTAACAAATGTTTCCTAATCATTATAGCCAGCAGTGGAATGTTTTCCCTTGGCCTGGCTGCAGGTACAGGTACATTCAAGTTAGAATCATGCAACTGTAGAACAGCTCAGCTTGGAAGGGACCCAGAGAGATCATCTGGCCTAACCTTTTACGGGACAGGGAGACTACATGAGATTATCTAGCACCCTGTCTAGTTACATCTTCAAAACCTTCTGCAGTGGAGACTCTGCCATGTCCCTGAGATGACTGTTTCAGTGATTGATTGTTCTTGCTGTAAAAGATGTTGGTCTTACATAAGGATGAAACCTCCTGGTGCAACTTGTACCCATTGCCCCCTTGGGCTCCAAGTTACTTCTTAATTTCTGGTTGCTCCTGTTCTGTTTGGCAGAAGAGCACGGGCACCAGTGTGGATAAGTAGTTTTTACCATGCCAGTTGCATAAGTACTTGCACACCACATCATATATGCCAGCTTTCTTTAAGGATACATTTGAAAAAAATAAAACTAGGGGAGGTTTAGGCAAACTTTGTATTCACCTTGACCACCATTTTTACACAACAGTATGGATATTGAAAATTTAGCTTTATGAAACAAGTTGCTGTTAAGATCATGTCCAGTCTTCGCGAACAAATATTTGGGAAAGGTCATTACCCTTCAAGCCTGTGCAGTGGATTTTTTAGGTGAGACACAGTGTTGCTGTTAAGATACAAACTGTTTATATACCTTGACCTGGAGAACATGCCCAAAAGAAACTCCGTGTCCCTCACATTGCTCTCTGAACGGGCGCTGCAATAAACCTTGCATTGGGTATAACGAGCTGTGATGTTGGTTATTCTAAAGGTATGATACAATAACAGATTATTGTTGCCTAGACCTGTGTAATCATTGGAACTCCCTGATCGTACTTTCCATTTTACACATTGTCAGAACCTCGGACCCTAATCTTGCTCTTTGATTGGCAGCTTCAGCCGGGGAAAGAGCACTTGTATTGTTTGTGAGAGTCGCATCTGTTCAACTTGATTCAGCTGAGAGTATTTGCATATTCTTAAGTATTTCTTCTGAGAGGGCCTAAATCCTTCTCAAGTGTTTGATGCATTTTTGAAATTCATTCATAAGGTATCTACATGCACTAATAGTTCTGTATAATATTGCTGTGCATAATCTGTCAGATAAGGCTAGTTTTTTAAACAAGGTATTCTTTGGGGATGACATATTACATTCTGACTTATTCTACTGGGCGGAAATGTCAAGTACTTTGAAAAAGGATGCTTGAATGTTTTGATTGAATTAGTATTCTTTATTCAACACAAATTGTCAACTGCAGTAAAATGTAGTCTTATTGTGAGAACGTTTTTCAAAAGAGTTAACAGCAGGGCTTTTTTGTTTTATTTTTTGTTACTGGAGCTTTTATTGCATACAGTCATTCTTTTGCTGCCGTTATTAGATGGAACAGGAGAGTAGATTCTTAGATGCATTTGAGATTAATTTGTTTGAATTGTTAAACCATGGGCAACACTTTTATATTGAAATACAACTCAGGCTTTTCAAATAAAACTTTGGCTTTTATTTTCCTCTTTTCTTGCTCTTTATTTTTTCCTTGCAAAATTTTTATCAGTATTTTTGGAAGATCTGTCAAATTTAATTTCAGAAACCTGTCACTCCTTATAGTGCATGTACAACACTAATGAGAATACCACTGCTTTGAAAAATATTCAGGTGTTACATTTAAACATTGAACACAATCTAGATGAGCTCATACCATTGCATAAAGAAATATATGCATGGTTGAAACCCATGATTTCCATAGGCTGGAAGTCATAATCCAGAACTATTCAAGTTTGGACAAAACTACTCCAGTTTGCTGTAAGAAGAAAACGAAATATATTTCCACTAGTTTGAAAGGATGTGTGCTGTGGATGCTACTTCAGCCTCAAGTCATTAATGACATAGGATTGCATATGGAAGACCACTACCCATAATGAACAACCTTTTTTTTTTTTTTCAATTGCACTAAGAAAGATGCACCACCATCAGTGGCTGACCTATTTTAAGAAATGGTTTTCTGTCTCTAAATAGGGCCATAACAATGTCCACTGCCTGTGTAATTGAAAAAAAGAATGACAGGTTTAATAAGTGTATTTTTTGTTTTGTGCACGTGCAGGTTTTAGTGTAACAGACCTTTTACATTAGTTTTGTTTTTTTCTTTTGCTTTCAGGAATCTCCTTCTGGACGTAGAAAAGCACTTGCCACCAGCAGCATCAACATGAAGCAATATGCCAGCCCCATGCCTACACAGACAGATGTCAGGTTAAAATTCAAGCCTTTGTCTAAGAAAGTGGTATCTGCCACACTCCAGTTCTCGTTATCTTGTATTTTCCTGAGGGAAGGAAAAGCCACGTAAGTTGTTGTTTTTTGGTTGGGTGTTTTTGTAAGCCAGATAACCTGCTTTGTGTTACTTTTCAAAGAATTCTTTGGATAAAGAGCTCTTTCTGTATAGAATGGCAGAATTTGAGAGAATCCTTTGGCATACTTATCATTCCTGCCGTAGTTAGTTCCTTGACTGGGTAAAAGTCATTTCTTACTCTGATTTCAGTCTTGTGTTCTTCAGAGAGAAATCACTTGTGCACTGATTACCACTCCTTTGACTTGCTCACTTGGTTCTGTCCCTTCTTTCAATGGCTTTTGAAGGGCAGAGGTTACAGGTTGATTTTGCAGATCCTGTAACCTCTCCTGCAATTTCTGTCAGATTCCAGATGTCAAATGTTGACAACTTCATGTGCATGGAGAAAGGATTGTTTATCACCCATCCTTTTTCCTAGAATATGGCAATGTGAGAATGGCAGGTGGATGGGGAAACTACTGCTCTAGTAGTTCTTCTGCCTCTTTTCAAATTTCTTTTTCCCTCCAAAAGAGTAACAGTTTACTTCCAGCTTTCAATATTCTGAATGCATTTTGTAGACACTGCCCACTGCAATACCATACCTCAAAAATGCTGCATGAGCAGCTTTCCAGGCTGCCTTGTTAAAACATACATTTGCTTTTTGTCTGCATGCTTTGAAAGCCACAGATGCATTAATTACTATTAATTACTATTACTGTTTCCCTTCACTGATTAACCTGTTGTGATGCACATCTTGACATATCATATAAGGATGATGCTTTGAAGTATTTAGCTTGTGATTTAACATGGTTAAAATGCAGCTGAAAATGAGAATGGAACAAATCAGTATCTGATAGCCCCTTTTTTTGAACAACCAGCATCTGTGAACTATACAGTGAATAGCTATACTAGGCTCTTAGTGGGTTTTGAGGCCATAATATGTAAAAGCTGATCCATTTAAGCTCACATGCAGCTTCACATTTCAGGCTGAAGACTGTAAGTCAGGTAGATTGTAAGTTACCAGCAGTGCTTTCATACTGCCCTGAACCAGGGACCTGAAAAAGCTGTTATTTGTGAAAGCATTGGTTTCCAATATGTGTAAATAGACACTGTCCTACTAATGTTTTTTTATCTTGTTGATGATTTCAGATATTTAGAAAAGGAATTTTAATTTCTATAACAGCATCAAGAGTTATAAATGAATGTAGCGATAGGTATTGCATGCAACATATGGACAGTAGGTCTGGGCAAGCATTTTCACTTTAACCAAAGCAGACCAGAGAAGCATTTATCAGCCTATCTGGACTCGTTTAAAATTTTAGGAAGCATTCATTAAATTGACTCTTGATGCAAGGCAGTATTATTTTTAGTCATTAGAAATGTGTTAATAGAAAACTTTCCCTTCAGAAATTAATATACGTGGGTGTGTTCATTTTGTTATTTCACTATATTCAAGATCAGATCTGAGATCATAGACCTCTCTGAAGAAAACATCAAAATATTTAAAGAATTTTTAATAATGTGGTAGTATCAGATGTGGTATTAACAGGCCGCATTTTAATGCTTGATATGAAATTTGTTATTTAGGGATGAAGACATGCAAAGCCTGGCTAGTTTGATGAGTATGAAACAAGCTGATATTGGTAATCTAGATGATTTTGAGGAAGACAATGAAGAAGATGAAGAAAACAGAGTGAATCAAGAGGAAAAGGCTGCAAAAATTACAGGTTGGTTTTGCCACAGGCATGGTAAATTATAGTTTCCTTTACTAATTGTCAGCTGTTTTCCATGAGTTTTATTCTTATTTGTGTTTAACTTTAAAAAAAACCCCTACCAAACAAAACAAAATTTAGGGTAGCTTGATTGAAGAGGAACTCATCCATAACTCAACAAAGTTTAATATTTGTGAATGTAAGAGCATTGATTTCTGCATGTATGTGCTGGTTTTGGGAGAGAATGCACTAAGTAGGTGGTATTTTTGGAAAGCAAAGAACCAGTGTGAACAGAGGAATAGAAAAAGCAGAGGAAAAGGGTCAGTGAGTGAGAAGACAAGAGGGATAGGCTCGAGTGAAATAATGAAGACAGTTTATAAGAATAACTGCGAAATGAGTTGTGCCATGGACAGATGCTGAGGTTCTGCTCAATAACATGGCAATTCCAGGCAGCAGACTTCTGCCTTTTGTGGGGGGTGTCTCATGGAAATGAAATTGAGAGTCTGTTAAAGGACTTGAATGGAATTTGAAAATAAGGTTGTTTGAAGTGAGATAGTGTAACCACATTTGAATTGCTGATGAAAATGCTTAGTGTGTCCAGGATAGCTGAACTAATCGATGCAAGTCAGATCAGGATGAGATGGTGTTAAATTGTTGGTAGAGATCAGTATGTAGTACTGCTCCAGGTGAGTTCTGTAGGAGCTCTTAGTGTAAAGAATCAGGAAAAGAAAATTAACTTCTGGTGCCAGACTTCGTAACTTCCAGTGCTTTTTAAAAATATCTGAAATAAAGGGATCCTTCTCTAAGGTGGGCAAGAGTATCCCGAGCAGAGAAATGAATTGTCAAATCTGTTCTTGAAAATTCAGAGGAACATTGATTTGGTGTTATGAAACGTTGCTTTCATCACTTCTTTTTGAGCTTTCGTTGCAATCAAAAGGTTCAGCCTGAAGCAGTTATTACTTAGTTACATTTAGTGTTGTGAAAGGATGCAAATATGTTTTCTCTATGCTTTACATATTCAATTAAACATCTGTACCCTGACCAAATCTTTACTTATGCTCTATGTGTCTGGCACAGAACAGATTGGAAAGCCCAGAATGAAATATTTGAGAGACCAAGATAATGTACTCTTGGTCAGGGAGCAGTGATATACCAGTCTGGTCACACTGAAATTATTCTGCAGAGTTGACTCCTTTCCCAGTGTAACCAGAATATTTCAGATCAGAACACCAAACGAAACCCGACGTGTTCATCAGGCCCCATGGGATAATCAGAGAAGGGCAAATAAAGGAGAGGCAATTTAAAGTCTATAGAAACTACTGTGCACAAGAGTTTTATTGAGATCTGCCTGGATACTGCACTGAGGACTGCTACAGAAAACCCGCATGCAGAAGAACAGCAGCTGAAAAGCATCAGTTCTTGTTTCTCAATTTTATTGATTTTGCCAACAAATGACCCCTGAACAAGTAATAAGTTTAGACTAGTCCACTATCCTTTGTCTATGAAGTGAACATCCCTGGAGATAGATGGGGAAGGAGGAGCTGTCTGATGTGCAACACAATGTCCTCGCTCAAGCTGTTTTGGAGTCATTTCAGCTTTTCCATCTGTTGTTGGAAAGGCCAAAATTATCTGTTCTAAGCAAACAGTACAATTCCTACTTGAAATACTTCTGAAATACACTTTTTCTGCACGTTGCTCAGCCTGTTCTGATACTGTTTTCCAATGATACAAGATGGGAGGGTTGGGTTGGTTTTTTTGTAGATGAATCATTAAGGAAACCTGAGGAGGGAAATGTCAACCTTGGATTTTTCTTCTTATTTTGGCTACAGTAGCTGAGTTGCATTTTCCCACCTTAGACAAGGAGAAGGATGTTGAAGGGGAATGAGTGCATGTAGTTTCCCAAGCAAGTGGGAGAACATAAAATATAGGGCAGTAAGTAAACATTAATAAATAAACTGTAAAGTATCTATTTCAACATGTGTTCGAGATTGATTTCATAGGCAGTTGGAATGACGTCTGTAATAAATGTAATGAATGGGGAAAACTAATAATGCATAGGGAGAAGAGCTGAGGAACCAAGGGAGAAAGAGGTTGGAATCATTGTAGAAAAACAGGAGGAAATTTAGAAGAAAATGGAGAAATTTATAAGAAAAATTGAGAAGGAAATGTAACAAAGCCGATGTAGCGAAGTACTCTTTCTAAAATTTCTTTCAAAAATAGTGTTCACACAATGCCATAAAGTTAATTGAGGAAGTTACATAACCCTTTTGAAAGCTTGCTGCTACCAACGTTTTCTCCTCTGCTGCTGTGTTGGGTGTTGGCAACAAGGAGCCGGAATGCTTCACTGACTCAGAGTTCCCTGTGGCAAATCCCTCACCTCGGTGCGCCTGTTTTCCCAACTGTAAAATGGGTATAACACTGCACAGGAACCATGGGAGCATTACATGGTTAACGTTTGCAGCTGAGCTTTGAAAAAGTTAAGTTCAAGTAGAAAAGCAGAAGGGATTGTTCTCCTACCTTTGGCTCAAGGTTTTCTCACAGAAGCAATGGATGACTTGATGACTTAAAAGTTGTCATTGTCAACGTACAGCTGCAAGAGGTGCTGCAAATCTTTTATCACAGACACTGTTCCTTCTAGCGGTGTACAAAAGTTTTGTTGTTTTTGTTTGTGGGGTTTTTTTTTAATTGGGCCCAAAGTTACAGTTTTACAGGTGAACATTTATATCCACTGCTAGGAGAACAAGGGAAATCTGCTGTATGGGGCTCTAGATGGTGCAGGCGAGTTAGGAAATGCTGCTTCTCTTCCTTGATGTGTTGCTCAACTTTGAGTAGGTATCTGTGCTCCTGTTTTCTTCAGCTGTGAAATAAGTGGTGCAATTCTGACTGACCTTAAAAGCACTGTGGAATTTGGTGTGGTCAACATGGGAGCTGTTGCCACTTCAACTGACCTTAAGATCAGACTGAAAGATGTTTTTTAAGTACTATGTTAATTTAAAGAAATCCCCCTCCATCTCAGGCTTTTCTCCTCTTCTTTCCCAGTCATTCATGTTTAAATTTTTCATGTGTAAAAGCGGTATATCCACTTGGCTGTTCTGCTTTCTGTGAAGCTGAAAATTGTGTTTGTCACCATGAATTTAGTTTCAAATATTTTGTTTCTACACTGTTAATATAGATGGATTTAAACCTCCCAGAATTATCCTGTCCTTAGTCTTCAGTTGAAGACAAGGCATCCCAACATACCTGAGGAAATGTACCTCATAACTCACAAACAGGGTAGTAATAAATATGTTGCTTCTCTTAATGTTTTAATTGCTACTTAGAGCCTCATGCTGAAGTTAATAGTTGCCTGCTGCTCCATCTGCCCAGGAGCACAGTGACTGTCCTGAGGCACCACATGGAATCAGCAACATACCCATGTGCTACCTATTACAGGAGTCTGAATCCCAGCATGTTTCAAGAGCAGGCTTCTGGACAGCAATATGTGTAACCCTTTCTTGCAATTTGCAAAACCATCCCTCTGAAGTAAACTTGTGATACGTTTACTCTTTTTTGTCAGGATCACCAAGCTGCTTTAAAAAAAAAAAAAAAAAAGAAAGAGAGAAGAATTAAAAAAAAATCAAAATCCAAACCAGTGATTTATGTGACATACTTGTAGAACAAGCTAATGTATGTTTGTAGATAATGAGATTTATAAAAGATAATATAGGATATAAATCTCCAACCTACCATTTCCATACTCCAAAATATTACATAAACCATTTAATATTGTAATGAGAAACATTGTAGTGCATATGGGTGTTTAGGTTGGCAGATAGGACCAGATGATTCAGACCACATCAAAGAACTCACTCTTTTTAAAGCTCTGAACTTAATTTGTTATTTTCTGACAATAAAAACTGAATTGTAATTGTTTTGGGTTTTTTTTTTTCACATGCTGTCATAATAGATTGTAAATCATGTCAGCATCTCAGCCTGTTTTAAACTAGTAATTCGTTAGTACTACTGTTTTATGAGGTCAGCTCTGTTTTATTTGAGTACAGGAAGGTATTTTCCATTGTGTATCTTGAGTCTTGAAAATTCGCAGAAGGTAGTATTGTATTGTTCAGATCTCTAAGGTGTATATATGATTTTACACTGAGAAAGCTAAGTTTTGGGGCAGTTTTGGTGTTATTTTTTAGGATCACAGTCTTGTTTGTCGGAGGTAAAAATAAGGCATTGAGGATGGTTGAATTAACTCTGTGTAGACAGATAGAAGTGTAATCACATGTAAGTAGATTTGTGCTTTAAGGTCAGGAACAGTTAGAAGGTGTGTTACAGAGGAATTATGCTGATGGTTTGTCACTGTGAGCATATAGTACATCCGATAGGTATTGGCAGAGTAGATAATTTTTCTTGGTAATTTGCATATTGGCATATCTTTGTAAAGCAGTTTGAATTTGACGAGGAAATTTTTGACCATATGACGGAAATATTTTCAGGTTCTAGACTGGTTTGGACTTCAGGTTCTTTGTGCTGTCCATGAAGGCATGAAATTAGGAATGGTGTCAGTGTCAACTATGAAAAAGCATGAAAAAGCCCCCTCAGCCAGGAAGTTCTGGGTGGCTGTGGGCACCCACATGAGTTGGCACAGTTATGATGCTACTCAATTTTTACCTCAGTTTGATATTTTACTCCCTGAAACTAGTTCAGCAAATAAAGGTGAACTTTTGCTTTCTCAAACAAAAGCCAGATGAGAAAAAGTTTAAAACAGCAGCGAACTAAAAGTCGTGCTAAGAAGTAGCTTTTTGTGTACACAAGAAATCGAAGTGTAAAGGAAATACAAGAATGACTGGCTCGAGAAGTAAAGGTGCAGTAAAGGTGTCTACATAGCTTTGACTTCACTGGTGACACCCAAAGACATCATCCCTTTATTTCCTTGGGAAAAAATAGGAGATGGAAAAGACTCTTAGTGGGGCAGTGATATTCAACAAGCAGGATCATCTCTTCTGCACAGGTTTCTCCAGCCTTTTTGTCAGCTGGAAGGATGAGTACTGGTGTCCCCTCTCCACAGAAACCTGTGCCTGATATCTCTCAGACATGCCTCAGGCTCAGTCCCCATTACTACAGAAGCTGCATTTGTCAGATTCTGAGGATGGGACTGCATTAGGGCACTCTCAGAGAGGAATTTTTCCCCTTGGGCCATAAGCCACTAAGACCTAGTTGTTTTTTTTTTCTTTCCTTCCAGAATTGTGGAGGCATCAACAACTTGGTTATAATTAAACTTTAATATGTTTTAAAAATTACTAGTTCATGGCAATTCAGACCTCTCCACTATGGACAGAAGGTGAAATAGGATTTTACCAAACAGTAAGGTGTTACTTACATAGCATGACAGTTGAAAATTCAACCAACATCCATACGTTCAGTTTACGTTCTCATGGCACAATACTGATCATATATTTTAGAACTACTTAGATAAATTCAGCTTGTCATAGATCAGAATTTAATGGTGACTAATTGTAAATGTTAAATAATCAGTGTATGTGTATAAATAAATAAAATATTTAAAATGTATGTTGTATATATTAGTTTTCTGTACCCTTAAGAGTTTGGGAGGGAGGTAAATTGTTCTGGGCCTGTTTTGTGTTGACTGACAATGTTTTAATATACAGGTTTTCTTCACAAGCAGGAAAAGTCTTTAAATTGTATCTAGTACATGGATCTAAGTTTTGAACTGATGTGCATACTCGTCCTCATAAAACTAATTACTGTTGCTGACATCAAAAATATAGGTTTTGTTTATGTCTGTTAACTGGGTTTCACATTAAATTATCACTGAAGCACCTACACAGGTACTTTGCTGTAGTTATATAATTGTAAGGACTCGTTCTAAATCTCTTCTTTTAATTAACTCTAAGTGTCTTCTCTTTTGCCCCCTCTCCTTCGCTCTCTCTCTTTCTAGTAACAGTGTTCGTTCCACTTCTGTTTCATTAAATGCCCTTGCCTTACGTTTGTCTTGACTGGCTTCTATTTACAGAAATTGTAAACCAGTTGAATGCTCTGAGCAGCTTAGATGAAGATCAAGATGACTGCATAAAGCGAGCAAATATGCCTTCAGCTAAATCAGCCAGTTCCTCTGAAGGTCTATGAGCTTTCATCCTTTCTTTCTGTTTCTGATTGTATTTACTGTGACCCATTACCTTTTGACTCCTGCCTGTATTCAGCTGTCAGTTTTATCTCTGTGCTTCCACCCAGCATGACTCTCAGTAATTTGTAGTGCATCCAACAGGTAACAACATGATAGAGAAAGAGCCTGTCTCCGCTACAGCTCCGTTGTCATCTGATAATGAACAAGAAAGAAAAAAAATTTAAAAAAAAAAAAAAAGTAAAAAACCCCCACCAGACCCTAAGCCTAAAACATTAGTTTTATAATCAGTAATACCTGACCTCTCCAACATGACAAAATGTCCCCTCTCTGCTTTTATGTTCATGTTACATCCAAAAATTTAAAACTTCCTGCCGATAGTTAACATGTATTTGTAGAACCAAAATAACTGTATTTAGCTTGTTAGATGTTCTGCAACATTTATTTAATGAAGAAAATAAAATACTTTCTTAGTAGTTATTTCTGTTACATAATATTCTGATCAGCAAATAGAAGTTTCATTCATTTCACTTTTTTTTTCCCTTTGTTGGTGTACCTACTGGAGTGTGTTAATTTAGTCGTGCAGTTCGTGCCATACCCTGGTGCAGTGTTTCAAGGAACTGTTGACAAGGAGCTTTTTTTGAGCTTCAAATACATTAGTTGAACAGTTTGTATCTATATTAAAACAATGTTCTAACTTGTTTGTAGAGCTTATCAATAAGCTTAATTTTCTGGATGAAGGGGAGCAAGACCTGGCCAACTCCAGCACAAACCCTTTTGGTGATCCTGATGCAGCAGAATTAAATCCATTTGGAGACCCCGATGTAGAAGGTAATGAATTTGTTTTACTTAATTCATCGCTATTTGCAAATGCTTAGTGAAACATGATTTGTATTTCTGTAGGACTACAAATGAAAAATTTTATTTTGATTAAATAGAATTGTTGCATGCAGCACTGAGGTAGCAATAGCAGCGATCCAGTTGCCACTGGAAAATTGATTTATCCTTTGAGTCTCATGCTTTGTATTGAGGCTCATCCTGTGTATTTGCCACTGGGGGCTACTAGCTGAACCAGAGACTTTTGGACCTGTCAGGTGTGTTACTTGTAGTCTACTCATGAGGTATGAATGAGCAACACACACTGTCAAGCTACTCTATTCCACGTGGGTGATGGCTAATATCATAATTTTCTTCACTACAATCTTCACTGCATCACAGATATTCTTGGTTAGCACTAATCTTCATTATTACAATTTAATTTTCTCTCTTTTCTTCTTCCTTTTTTTTTTTTTAATGTTTTTATGGCTTCCTCAGTTAAGCCTCCTGGCATCGTGCCTTGTGCCACATGCTAGGTGTTAATCCCCTTTCCAGACTGACATGCCCATTCTTGTTCCATTTGAGTGAGATATACAACCCCTGTAAATTTTTAATCTGATAAGATTTCGGCCGTAAGGCCAGAAAGGAGCACCAGGACAGCAAGCATCTCTGCTGTCCTCAGCTCCATGCCCAGATATGCAGGCTCCCATCTGCTGGACGTGTGACTTCTGGCTTGCAGCTGCTTGAAAAGCCAATTCATAGTTAATTCCCAAGTTTGAAGCTGTACTCAGCCTTTCCTGTTCAAAGCTCCAAGACTTTTCTTCCTCCAGAAAATACCAAACCACTCTGTCATGGCAATGAAGAAGTGAGTGGGAGCAGTCCAGGGTGCAGCCATGGGATTTCTAATGCCAGGTCTAATGAGGATGCACTTCTGAGCTGCAGTTTCCACCTGTGGTTTCTCACTTTCTTTGGATGACCTGAATGTTTACTCATAACAGAGTTTTTCTGCCTTCAGACTCCACAGAGGCCAATGTGGGTGGTGATCAAGTCCTGTCATATTTTGACTGTGGTGTAGTCTCACAGCTTGTATTTCTGAAAGAGGGATATTGCCCTGTCTTCTGTACTGAGCCATTGAAGCTGTAAAGTTACTATCCTGGGCACCTTCTCCCTCCTATAAAGTTGTCAGATGTTTCTGGAGCTGCAGAAGTGAGTTGTTTCATCTTTGTAGGTACCAATATCTATGGATTAGGTTCTGGTGTCCTAATCTTTGGCTTTGTTTCCCGTCTTTTCCTTGACAGTGAATTCTCTTAGGATCATGGAAGGAGGCAGAATAACTAGGAATATAAATCACCTATTTTCGCACATCTAGTAGTCCACACACAACTTGCTCTAAGAGACTCAGCCTATATTCCTTTCTCCTTTCTCTGCTCTAGAAAGAAGAGCTCCCTTCTCCATGGAGAAAGCAGTACGAGTCCCATCCTACCTAAACTGCTGTCCCCCAAACCCAGCTTTTCTTTCCTTTCCAGAGAGAGCCCTGGAACCTTTTCTGTCAGAAAGCAGTGGGTGTTGTGGTCACAAAATACAGGGGACTAAAGACTCAGCTCTTTCTCATTTTAGGGACAGAGAATTATAAACTGGTGTTGTTTCTTAGCACTGGAGTAGCTTGATACCTCATGGCAAGCTCAGTATGAGCAACCTGCATCCAAAACAGCAGCCAGCTTATGTTCCTAACACACTCTCAGTGATCGACGGGCATGTATTTTTTCAGTTGATTCTGGTTCTTTTGGTGACTTCTAGCCTATACTGTCATCCTCAGTCATAGTCGTCAACACTTTTCCATTTTTCTGGGTCTGTCTCTGATCAGACTGTTGGGTCTCATCTTCACAGCTGTGGGCAGCAGTGCTGAGTTGGGTGTGTGTGTACCAAATATTCCTCCCACGCACTGTCGCTGTCATGCAGCAGTCAACGTACAATAACATGACAGTGATTGTGACAAACAGGGTGTCACTAGATTCTTCCCAATGTGTCATAAGATGTTTTTTTATTTGGGAGGGATGCATCTTCTGTCAGGCTCATGTGACAATAGTGTGTCTTCCTGGAACACTAAAGCAGATTGGAAGATCTGAGGGCTTCCAGGCTATCAGGCAAAGAGCGGGACATCTGGTGTGGCATTTTTAAAGCTTTTACTGTATGATTAGTGGCTCCTCAGGGATTCTTCTGTTCACCTCAGACACCTCTGAGAAGCACTGGGTCTTCTACTCCAGACCTGTAATGAGCACTGGTTGTGTTCGTCTCCCCTTTCTTGGCCTTCTTGACATATGCCTTTTCTCCAGTCCTTCACAAAAAGTTGAGGAAGGGAAAAAAGGGTGCTGAGAAAAAATAGAGAAAATGAATCTTCAGTAACAGCAGGAGTCTGCTGTGTATGTCTATGGCTAATTGGACCAGTGTCTACATGGGGAGCACCAGGACCTTACCATTTTGGGGAGATTTACCTTTGGTTTGGACTACATTTTGAACTATACAATATCATCACTGTTCTCATCCTGTTGCCCAACTGCAGAAGGCTACCCTGTTTGTTTCCCATCATTCACTCATGGTTTAGGACATTCCTTCTATTTTGAGACCTTCAGTGGAACTTTCATTACTGACATCTCTTTCTAGGAAACTCTTTGAGACTATACCTGCTTGTTTGCTTTTGTATCCTTAAGGGAATGTAACCTTTTTAGTGGCCACCCCAGAAGCTCAGAGAGCATGACAGAGGTTCAGGAGTTTAAGGAGACTTTCTCCTACAGGCTTAAAGAGTCACATTACTTGTTTCACTTGTCTTGTGATCTGCTTAAATCAAGAGATTAACCTTTTATGCGTGCAGGGATGAAGTATTTTTCTATTCACTACATGTTAGTCTCTTTATCTTTTTATCTGGACAAGGCTTAATCTGGAATTTACTCTTTGCGAAAGTTCAGAGTCTTCTGTAGAATTTGTTACTTAATTTCCCCAAGATGTGCAGAGCAGCCAGCTGGAGCCTCCTTTCCTGAGTACTTTGCCATCAGATGCGAGGAGGCATGATGTGCCATTTGGCAAAGATATTCCAAGGATATTCCTATCAAGCCTGTACCGTGTGTACTTGGAGTCACTCAGGGTATGAATATGTATGTATTGACAGTCACTCAAAGGGAAAGGAGGATTACTTGCCAGTAGATACTTGTTTCCTAGACAGATATTTCTTGTGCCTGTTCACAAACCAGCTACTTTCCCTCTGTCTTCCTAATCCCATAATCATCTAACCCTGGGAATGCAAGGTGGAGAGAAACTAAAGGCATGAGCACTCCCAGCATCCGTGTGCACACTGTGGGTGTGGTGCATGGCAAAGGGTCATCAGCAAGCTGGCTCTAGATGCTGCTGGGATTTAAAAGGTCCTTAGTGTAAATGGTCTTATACCCACAATGGAGTGAATGTGCATATGAAAAACTCACCTCAAAAAAATCTTCAGATGTGTTTCTTGGTTGACACGTCAAATTGAGGTTTATTCCCTCTGTATCTAGTAGGTCAGCTAGACATTAGAAATCTGGGAAAATCAAAAATAATCTCGTTGAACAGTATATCTCTGCAGCTTTATACTAGACAAGTGGTAGATGATCATATGAGGACTACCTTTTGGATTTTTAGTCACAGTAGAACAGAACTCTAAAATCAGTTAATTTCTGTGCAAAATATTTACTTGGGGAAGTCAACATCTACAAAAAATGCAAGTAGAAAACAACAACGCACTTTCAGCACTCCAGATATTTTTTTTTAAGTAGGTGGGGAATACAAATTTTGAAGTTGTATATGACCAATACAAGTTTCCTTCAACACACTCAAGACATGAGGCTAACTTTTTACTGGCACCCCTTGCCATTTTAGAACAGCATTTACTTCACCAGTGTATTTCTTTACCTTGTGTGTGGACTTCTGAGCTCCCTGCAGCATGTAAACTGTCACAATGCAGCACCAAACCCAGAATCCTTCTAGGATAGTCCTACAGAGAGAGCAGCACAGGAACTAATAGAGTGGAAAACTAATAGAGACAGAATAAACTCTGTCCCTTCTCCTATTTCTTACTGAAAAGTAATGTGGGTGTATTAATAAAAGACATAGAAAATCATCAGTGGTTTGTGGGCATGCCAGTCATGATGCTTTCTAGAAGTCCTGGGCAGTACATTTTCACCCTGTGCTGTTTGTCAGGCTGCTCACATCCCCACCGTGCCTGTGCTCCTGCCGGTCGGGCAGTGAGTGGTGTAACTGAGTATCTTTCACATGTGGCTTGTTCTTTCATCCTCTGCCAAGGGGAAAGTGGTATGTGTGATGTTTTGGTGGAGGTTTTGTTTGGTTTTAAGAGACGTGTCACAATATGTTTGTGTTACAAAAGGCAAGTGGGTTGAAGGGCAGGGTGATTTTTGGAGATGCTCTGGCTGATTGTGCAGATAGGTAGTGCCAGAGTGATTACTATCATAAGCAGTCTTTCTCAGTGGAGTTAGGGCAAGTAATGTTTCCAGAATCTGGCACAAGAGCAGCTGGTGCTTCTGCTTTAGTAATAATTTTACCTCTCTTCTTGTCACTCCTACCCCTGTGGCTTTATTACTTAATCATGCAAAATTATTTTGTATTTGACTCTTGAAGTGCCAAACTGCAAGCATATTTTTCTTTTTTTCCCTTTCCTTTTCTTATTTTATTTTTTTATTATTTTATAATTTATATCAATGTAAAGAACTGCAATTAAAGGAAAATAGTTCCAATAAAGACTGGAGTTCTGTGTTTTCAGCTGTGATTAATGATGAGGGGGAAGCAGGGGAATCTGTGTTGACTTCCAAATGGGAAGAGGGAAATAAGCCCCTTCTAAGCTGTTGTATGTTTAGTCCCCCAAAATGCACTTCCAAGCATCATTAGGTCCTTGAGAAAATAAGTCTTTGTTACAGAAAAGGTGACAGTGGATGTGGTTTTAAGAGCAGTGCTGTTGAGTCACAGTCCTAGCAACTGAATTTGTTATAGAGAGGCTCCTGAAGTGATGACCAACATTTGATACAAAAGCTAGTCCTAAAGAGTTTCGGAGACCCCATGGGAGAGAGCCTGTTTGGGTTCTCCAGTGGCGACACTGAAGGAAGCAGAAGGAGGGGAAAAGTAGTAACCTGGATGGCAAGAATAGAGAGAATGAGTAGCCAAGTTAAGTGGGTTCCAGCTGAGCCTCTACAAAATTCTTCCTGTAAAAATGTCTTGAGAGTGACATTTTTAGAAGCTTTTTCAATTTTAGTTTGAGTGTAGGATTTTGTGGAAAATTTTAATTAATAACAAGCCAGAGGTGTCTGAGCACTGATATGCAACACTGTGTGTGTAAGGCCAAACCTGTAGTTACTGTTGAGCCAATGAAAAAAAGAAAGAATTTTGTCCTAGTTAGAGTCACAGCATTTGATCCATAGTGTTGAAATAGAAAGAATTGCAAAAACCATTTGCATTGCCCCTTAAAATTCAGCAGATTTAAACAAGGATTTAACTTGTTGTTTCCAGGGGATGCTTAAAAGCAAATTAAAAATAAAAGCCTACACTGTGGTTTTAAGAGATTGTTTCCTTGAATGATTTTAACTTCGGGGTATATTACTGACTTTCCATCATTTATTTGAACACTGGTTGTGAGTTATCAGCAAGTTTCACTCAGACATGATAATGTGTATTTATGAAAAGATTCAGGTGCAGGTGCAATGATCCATCATGTGGACTTGCAGAAGCAGCTATTTGTAATTGTCCACTCTCTTGATAAAATATTTTGATATTTGAGCGAAGTTTAAAGTAGTAAAAAGTTTGGTTAAAGCTTTGTCAATAAGCTACACTATTTGAACAAGACATCTGTCGTTTTTTTCTACATTTTGTTAGGTTATTTTTGCTTTTTGTATGAAACTGTCTTTTGAGAGGAGATCTCCAAAACACTTCTACTTGGTCTAGTTGGTCAGATTACAAAATGTGTGGGTAACATTTGGGTAGTATTCTGATTACCATGAGCTTCAAGGCAGCATGTCTGTATGGTAAGGGGGGGGTTGACTCACCTGATTTTAAAAACAGTTTGGACATAGACCTGTAAACTTTGGCTGTAAAGGGGTCAGCTCAACTGCAGATACCCACACTGAGGACATTACAGGGCAAGCAAGTGCAAAACTTTTGCTTACCATGACCAGCTGCATTGGACACTGGCATGATGAAAGTAAGTCTATATAGAATCTTCAGTTTTAGCTTAAAATAAATGAAAAAGTACATTTTAAATTTTGGGCTTCGCTCTGATGTATTTAATCTGTAGTACTGTCAAAGAATTCTTGCTTGATTTGATCATATTTGTGTTTTTAATAATTTCTACCTAAAATGGTTTATTTTCCCCTATCAATTAAGTTATAGACCTTCAATATTATTTCACTGTGGCTTTCTCTGAAAGAGCTTTCTTACAAGGATGTGGGCTTATGAGCAAATCACCACACATAAACTGGGGTGTGAGCTTAGTACACATCACCTGCTGTGCAGTAACAACTCTTTCTCCCAGGATAATTACCCAGTAGTTTATTCCCTTTTCTTAAGGGATAAGCATGTTGTGTTTACTCTGGGGTAGGAGTGAACACATGCACTGACATACTGCAAATACACCCCCCGATTTTTCCTGCAATAGTTTGTCTATATGATCATCTGCTCAGAGATGAAATGTTGCTTTACGACACTCAGGTGAGGCTTAACCAGTTTAAACAGTAACAGAACCTATATTTTAGGTTTAGCTAACACTGTTATTGCACCCTGATTATTTGGTTTTTTACTGTTAGTTACAAGCATTTTGATTAATTAGTTGTTCCTCTCATATTCTCACTCGACTCTTCTCTGGCTGCAATTACATCTCCCTCATAATTTTTTTTTTCCTTCTTAAATATGTTATCCCAGAGGTATTACTATCAATCCTGATGGGCTCAGCCTTGGCCAGCAGTGGGTCTGTCCTGGAGCTGGCTGGCATTGGCTCTGTGGGACATGGGGGAAGCTTCCAGCAACTTCTCAGAGTAGCCCCTCCTGGAGCCTCCCACCCCGCTACCAAAACCTGGCCATGCAAGCCCAATACAAACCTGCAGTATTGTCTGGCAAAGAATAATTTTATTTTGTTTCACCCTGCTGAACTCTACCTCAATCTTGGATGAGTGATTTATCTCCTGAGAGTCCACGCTGGGCTTAGATAAGATTTTGATTAATTTTTTCTGTTATTCCTGACAAGCCCATTTGATTTCTACTTTCTGACCATAGAGAAATGATACATCATTTCGGAAATGGACCCTTGTTCACACTGTAGGTTATAGTTGATCACACCTTGGGCTTTGCTAATGGCTGGAGACAGGGTGAACTGGATGTTTACTGTCAGGGTAGAGAACACTCATATTTTCTAGCAATTCACCAGGATTAGCATCTTCAGTACATCATCCATCTAAACCCACATAAAAACACTGCTGTTTCTTTTGCTGCCTCTTCCATTTGTTAGTGGTGTGACTAGTGATTTTGTGTTACCAAATATTTCTTTAGTGAAGAAAACCACTTCAAACTCCATCTTTTTATTGTTTAGACTCTTGTTACAAGTAACTTTTAGCGTTCCTCTGTTAAGGCTTAAAGGTATGTGTAGTCTGATTTAGTAACTATGCATCTGAAAAAGAAGCACTTTTCATTAAGAATAATGTGAAAATGGTTATTGAAAGTTAGGTTTTAATGACATTACATTGAAGGTCCTATTTGCATAGATTTTAAAAGTGTATCATGTCCAGTATTGAACTGAGCTTCTCATTATTTGATACTGCAGGAAGAGAAACAGTAAGATTAACATGACTAAGTGTCTTTGTAAGAAATTTTGTATTACTGTATGGGGATTTGTATTATTCAATATCCAAATGCCATTCACTTTAGAGTAACAGACACTACAGAAAGGACCTTACACAGAGAACTGCATGCAGCTCTAGGTTGCCAATAACTTTTTGTTGTACAGCCCAAATAAAAGAGAAGCAGTTTGATTGTCTGTCTCTTTAGGCTTAATTTACATTCAGTTTTTCTGTGAGACTGTGTATTGTTACCAGGAGCACACGTGTTTTGAAATGTAATTACTGGTCATACCTAATAACTGATTTTTAGTTCAGTCATTTTAAGAAATGAAAAGACCACCTACTTACTATCACCATTTTTAAATCTAGTAATGTTATAAAATAAAGACTATCTTTTTTCGTTATTAAAGTAAATAATTAAGGACATTTTGTTAGGATGCAAATTCACTAATAGTCTATGAAAATGTTTTAAAATGTTGCAATACCATGTGTGTGACAAATAAGGAAACTAATAACTATTTAGGTTGAAAGAACTTTAATAAGTGAGAAAATGAAACCTATTGAATATACTCTAAATCAAGCAACCTTTTGAAAGGCCTATTTTTGAATAAACAAGCATGAAAATTCACCTAAGGCATAATACTTTATGTATTGAGAGTTAAAAAGCAGACCTTCTCATATACCTGATAAAATGGTTTCAGTTTTTTTCTTTGTTAAATCTGTTGAATGTTTTTTTGTTATTTGGTAGAGCTGCACCCTGAAATAGCTTCGTCTTCAAAACCAGAAGAAAGTTTCTATGGGGACAGTTACAATCCCTTCAAGGATGAAGATGCCCCAGACTACTTAAACCCATTCGATGAGCCAGATCACGTGTCTGAAGCACTTGGAAGTGCAAGAGATTCTCCTCCACAACCTGCAAAAAGGAAAAACATCAGGCCAGTGGATATGAGCAAATACCTCTATGCAGATACCTCTAAAGCCGAAGAGGAAGAGCTAGATGAGTAAGTATGATTCTTCATCTTTCAGCAGCTTTGGAAGCATTAGTGGGATCCCTGGCTTAATCTTGAGGTGTATTGGGTTGAACCATGGTGATCCTTAATCACTTCCTTAGGACAGATTGATCCTTAGGCAGCTCAGCAGCGGAAAATACCATACCCCCAAGTCATGTTGTTCAGCTGAACATGATCAGTTAGGAAAATCTTTTGTGTCTTATTGATAGCAAACTACTTCAGAGGGAACAAGTCTGTGTACCTTTCTGGCACTTCATGCCCTGACAATTGCAAATGAGCCAAAAATTAAGAAACAGAAGAGCTTGATCCTTCCTCCCCTTTTTGCCATTATTTTTCCTACATAAAATAATAATTTTTATTAACCATAATGGAGAGTTTGTTTCGTCTTGGTACAGTATGTAAAAAGGAAGAGCATTTTGCAATCTGCCTAGCACATTTTTGAGAGTCCCATAAATTTAATCTTTATATGAGAAAGTTAACACCATATATACTTGCTTAGGTTGTTCCTTTTATCATGACCACCCAGAAAACTTTTATAAACACACACTGACTGCCTTGTATTACAATATAGAAACTAACAGGGAGTGAAAGTTTTCTGCAATTGCTGCACAGCTCAGGAGGTTGGAAGGTGTATCCTTACTCCTTGTTTGTGGTCATTAGTCACCAACCACACCACTCATGAGGCAGTTTATGGTGATTACATGCAAGTGATTTTACAGACAACAATTCTAATTAACATTTAATTTTACATTATTTATTGAGATTTATCATGGCATGACATTTGCATTACTTTTAATATTAGCGCAGGTATTCATTGTATCATCATCTTTTTGTTTTTCTGTTTATAGCTGTGTTCTAGGGAATTGAAGAATTCCCTGTGCACTCTTAATAGAAACACATAAAGGATTCAGCTGGGTTTTTTTCCTTTTAAAGCTCTGTGGCTGTGGATTTGATGTTATTGTTTAGTCTGTGAAGAATAAAACAAACAAATAATAAAGGACGTTGGGGATGATGCCTCTGCCAGCTCCATTTATCAGGGCAGTGCCTGAACAAAAAGCACTGGCTGCTGTGTCTTCAGAGTGCAGTGTGATCACCCTGATGGTCACACCAGGCATTGTTGGTCATTCCGTGGTCACCAGAATCTGCAGGGAGAAAAAAAAAGTATACTTTACACCCACTAAGATATAGTTATAGAGGACAGCAAAGATTGAGATGAGCAGAAAAAGAAAGAGCTTCATTGATGAGCAAGTGAAGAATTTTCTCTGTTTTATATTTTTTCTCTGTTTTATCTTTTTTTTAACCAAAGATAAAAATAAACTCCCCACAGGTGGAATCTACTGGAACATAAAGCTGGGTTGTGTTTTCATGATAAAGCAACATCCCATGGGGAGATGGAAGAATAAGCAGTCAATAAACATTGTAAAAACAATTTTTTACATCTTTCACATAAGTTTTTTATGTCCTGACTACCAAAGTAACCTTCCCCTCCACATTTTTCTCCCAAGCTGTAGAAACAACATGTCATAGAAAAAGACCTGGAGACCATATGTTGAATGTATTGGGTAGGAGCGTGGCAAGGGAAACCTTTGAATTTTTATATTGAACGCTCTGGAGGAATGAATATAATGATAAAACTCCAGTCTAGGAACACAGGACACGTGATATTAACTCACACCTACAAACACTATTTCACCTTACCTCATGTCATTGATTTTCAAATCTTTAAGCAGAAAGTTTCTGCTAAGATATGGTATGGTGAGCACCAAAGGAAAAATTTTCTTGGCATTGCCACTTGGTAGTTTTTGCGTGCCCTAAATCATTAAGGCTTATGTTCAGATGTGTATTGATTTTTATCTACTGTGAATATTGATGCTTTTATTATTTACCTAAGTGGGTAATCTTCTTCCAAAGCTATTAAAGTCTAGCCTTCAGTGTCAATTTGTGGCAGAGAATTCCACAAAAAAACCAAGATCTTAAATGAAATGTGTTTCCTTTGTTGATTGTAAATAAATTACCTTTCCAATCCCGTCCTCTCTCTTCTGCTGGCTTATCAAAACAACAATTAGTAGTGTTGGATTTACCTGCTGTAAACAGTTGTTGTCTCATCTATCTCTAGCTTGTTCACCATTACTTATCTCTTGTCTGAGTTAACTTTTTCAATCTCTCTTCATACAGAAGTCTCTTCATCTCTCTAATCATTTCCACTGCACGTCTCTGGACCCTGTTATTTCTCCTGCTGTATGTCTATTTTAAGATGTGTTGACTTGGCCTGAGCAGTGTAATCAAGACAAGGCTGAACAACTGAGTCATATCATGACATTAGACAACTTTGCATATTATTTTCAACCTCTCTCCTAATGTCTTGTCTTTTGACTTTTTAAAATTTTGTTTCATTTTGTTTCACTGGTCAAGTGCTTTCCCCAGGTGTCGTTTTGAATTTGATAGGTGGAATTCATGAGAAATGGAAGGCTCCTGAAAGACATTTGCTGTCACTCAGTAACTACAATGTATTTTTATCCCTATGTCTTAAATGTTTGAGTTCATTTAATGTACTGCTTGGCATTTTCCTCTTATGTTTTGTGTGAAATGCAATGATATATCCTGGGAACATGGACACATCAGTTAACATCTGGACCCTTGTCCCACTCTGCTCTGGCAGATCCCTAGTTCTGATTCTGGACTTGGAGCTTACACAAAGTGCCCCAAGAGCTGAACTCTGACGCTAGTTTTGTAACAGACTCTCATTGTAATCTTGTAAAAGGTACTTAGCCTCACTGTGCCTCTGTGAAGGATTTATCTTGGGTAATTTGCTTCATTGAAACATATTTCACTAATGGTTGTGAAGATAAGTAATATTTCGTAACACATGCAAAGCATAGTCACAAGCATAAGCATCATGAGGCATTGCATGGTATTGAAGGACTTAGATGAGTCAGTACATTTATTTATTCTGCTGTAAAACTATGCTCTCAAAACATACTTCCTCTGACTAGATTGAGATCTCTACCTAGGTAGAGATAAGGAACACATTTTCCTTTCGTTAGTTTGGACATTTGAATGGTAGTGGAAAATCCTGCTTTTACCTTTTTGAATTTTATACATTAAAATCAAAATGGTAGGTGGCAACCTGTTAATGAAGGACAGCACACCTTGTGAAATTAAGTTCAATTATTTGAAAATAGCACAGCTCACAACTACTTAATGTATAATGCTTTCAACCTTAGTACTTCTGATTGGCAGTATTGCCTGATCTTTTAACCCTGCCATGCTGACAGCTTTGGGTTTCCTTCTCAATAAAATGTTAATTGTTTTTTTCCAGTTAACTGGTAACACTGATCCAAATAACTTTTAAATTGGTCAGAATAAAACTTGCTTTCCAATATCATTTGGCTCTGTGGCTTCTTATCTCGTTAATCATTGTATGTCTTAGAATTATGCTGTCTAATTGGCAAGACTATCGAGTTGCCATCTACTGAAGCTGCCTGTTGCACAAGAAGCCACAAGCCACGTTGTCAGTGATATTTTAATGCCAGGTCGTTTGTCACGTCTGGGATTTTTTGATTTTGTGGTGGACAGTCTAGTATCTCTTCAGAAAAATCATACTATGTGGGTCAATTAAATAACTTCACCAAAGCAAAAAGTACGGGGCTGATCTCAGAGAAAAGTGCTTTCATATTTTCCAGCTAAGGCTTTTTTCAGCCAGGCTTTTCATGGGCTTAATTTCTTGTTTAGCCGTGTGGAAGCCGTTGGACCAAACTCTGCAATATGTGTCAGACTTTCATGGTTTCAAACTTCACAGCCTCTTCAGGAAAGAAACATTTTGGTGTTTTTTTTCTGTATTAAAATTAATTTATCAAAAATCTGTCTCAATATTTGTAAGAAGAATTAAAAGCAGTGCAGGGGGAAGGTAGAAAGTAGCACGTGTGTGTGTCTGTTCTGTGCATGTATGTGTCTGTTTTTGTGTCTAAAATGTGAGGGTTTATCTGGCTTTCAAGCAAGTTCTTCTCTAGAAAAAAAAGGGCAGTGACTTGTCTCCTTTTAGCACTTCCTTCTGGTTCAGACAGAGGGTACAATTCTTCAGGTTGATGCATGCAGTGCAACCAGTTCTGGAGCACAAAAATTAAAAAAATAGTTCTTCCAAACCTGTTTACTCTCATCAATAAGGTGTTGGGGTTTTTTTCACACCAAAATAATTTTAACACCTTAAAAATACACCTTTCTGATTCAGAGTACACAGAGGTGAATTCCTGCCAAACATGCTGTGCCTGTTGGCTGTTCCGAAGGCAGACTTGTTGAACTAAATCAAACCTTGTGCTGTCCCATAGAATGCATTGTTCTTCAGCCTTTATCTCTTTTATCTTCATTTTCACCTCCCTTTGAACTCTCTGGTGTCTGAAGGCAGCTGAGCTGGGCTGTCAGCTAAATTAGAGCTACTGACAGCTGGATGCATTCTCCACTCCAGCCTGAATACCTTCCTTTTCCTACTGTCTCCAAACACCCATCTGTTCCCATTACCTTGTTATTTTGGTGTTGCCTTTAGTTTTGATTGCACTGGTGGCTTTGCTGCTTGATGGGCAGCAAAGTGGGAACACCTGAAAGTTGCCTTCTGTCAACAGATGAGTTATTTTAGTGTTAGTCTTTCCTTTTGCTTCAGGATCTGGATATCTTTTTCTATAAGGAGCAGATTCTTAGAAAGGTCTGGAGGTTTTATGCCTGATTTTCATTTATCTGCTTTGGTAAACTTTGCCTTTTAGAAGCAGACTTATTTTCTGTGGTGTGGATTACTAATTGCTTGCTTTTTCTCAGTGAAATGAGTAAACCGCATTAAAATAAATTCTAAAATCAGTCTATGAGACTGAAAGGCATTTTCATACTAAAATTACAAACAAATGAGAGAAATTTCATGTTGTGTGAAGGGCAACTGGATGAATAGTTGGTTTTTCACTTGTCCCCAGATTCTGCTGTTGTAGTTCTTTAAAAACAGCGTGTACTAGCTCATAACTCTTATCCTGAGAGGGAATTTGTAAATCATCTAGCTAGGTAGGCTCTTGTCTGATGCTGCATGCATTATTGTTTCCATCTAGAGTTGAATTCTAAGGGACTTCAAGGGACTGAGGTTATTTTTTGTGGTTAGTTACACTGTATACAATAACAGTATGTAGATAGATTGTTGGGAATCACTCTGACTTAGTTACGTAAACATAGTTTGAGATATATGATAAATATATCTTGCAAGGGAAATATGGGCTAGAAAGGAATTAATTAGTTTATCCATTTCATAACTCACCATCCAGTTTTGGATTGCAAAATGTGAAAAGCAAATATTATTAGTGTAATAATTCAGTGCAAAGAAGGTTCCCATAAGTATCCTTACGAGGATACAAAATTGCTGGCTCCTCTAAGTGTGTAGAAAAAGCCATTATTGTTGTATTATTGATTGATATTTGATGTATCAAACTAATATAAAATATGGCAATGCTGTGGAACAAATGCAGAGTTAGAACATGAATGCTAGAGTTAAGAATAATTCTTTGGACTGTATCTACTTGTTTCTTAAGTAAGGTTTAGTTATAAAAAGCACTTTCAAAATAGACAAATGATGGCTACTGGTATCTGCAGAGAGAGAGATACAAGTCAGCTGTGGCTCTTCTTACACTGTTGACTTATCCAAAGAGTGTTCTTGAAATGGTGTGGTGCCTTTATGCTACAGAGTTTGAAATACTCTCTGTGGATTGTGTACCTAATGGAGGCCAGAATTTTCGGGCTTGGACAGCCAAGAGTGAGGAAGTGGAAGCACAACTGTACCAGTGACCTTATTCTTAACTCTGTTATAATGAAGCTTTCTTAATTCTGTTCATTATGAGTGTTGAACAGCCAGCAACTTCACTCAAATTTGTTGGTATTGATCTTGTGGAATCAGATCATTCTCTGATAGATGGTGAAGTATAACTGAAGAGTTAGCTTTATGCAAGTGGTAAAACTTCTGCAATTTACAGGACTTTATAAAATTTATGGAAATTATGACTTAATGAAGTTTTAACTGTTGTAACTCACTTTTCAGTTGTATGAAACAGTATCTAAAAGCATCTAAAGGTAAAACATATTCTTATGTGGTATAATAAAAGCATTTTGGTCATTGGCTTTTCTAAACAGGTCTTATTTTCTATTTAATTTCCAAGGAGATAGCAAAGAAATGTGTTTCCCTTCTTTTAATTAGATCAAATCCATTTTATGAACCAAAACCAAGCCCTGCTTTAATTAAAGTTGCTCTGCTGCAAGAACCAGAAAAGAAGATGAAAAGAAAGGCTCCTGAACCCCCAAACCTCTTGCCAAAGACAGAGATGGGCATGGGTGAGAACGTGTCAGCTATTCCTGCATCAAGGGAGTTTTCCTCCTCTCCTAAGGTAAGCTTTGCATATCAAAATTTCTTCTTTTTTCTTAACAGTGCCTTTCTGTGTATTGTAAACATCCTATTTATTTCTGCAGGCCATCTTAAAAGCTTTGCTTGCACTTAATAAGGTGTTGGCTCGTCTCTATTCACTTGGTTCATGGGGAGGGAGCAGCAGTAGGAGCTTGTATTTTTTCTTTAAGGATTTAATGACAACAGTAACAGCAACTGCAGTTTCAAAGAAAAGAGCCTTCTAGTAACCAGTGTTACAGGCCAGCTGGATATGCCATCGAGAAGGAAGAAAATCACATTGAACAGTGCTTTGTCCTGATCTATTTTAATGCTGCTAAGCCTTGCCCCTGTTGAAGAGTCTGTCTCCACATTTCTGTCATAAATCTGGGTTTTAAGAGCTTAGTACTGGATACTGTTTATTTGTATTGGGATTTATATGTGTCCAATTCCATAGCTATGTTGAAGTAATTTAAAAAAAAAAAAAAGACAGTCTACTTTAATTCAGATTAACTGTTTATTACAAATGCCCAGACTAAGAATACTTAGATATGCACATCCATCTCTGTTTGTCAAGGGAAAATCTGAGTTAATTTCAGTTGAAGAGGGCAATGTGAGACATGGATATTTTATTACTACAACAGCTAACTTCTGTCAGTATGGATTTCAACTCCAGTGTTTCAGCAGTTCACACCACTTGTGCTTTTTTTTTAAACAAAATAAGCATTTAATAGTGTAAGTTAATGGACCTTCCTTAGAAATGAATGTCACATATGCTGCCTGCTTGTTTTAAAGGTAGGAAGATGAGGACAGAAGGCTTTCTTTACAGCATGTCTTGCCCGGTGTATGCATATTATTGTCTGATTTGCCTTGTATTGGAGCTGCTCTACTTTAATTTAAGAATTGAGTGAAACTACTTGTCATATGTATAATTTCATTGTGTAATTACTCAACCAGATTGTGCATATGTCCTTGTTCACACAGGCTCTGATATTGTTGTCGTTTTACCACTCACTCAGGCTAAAGATTATGAGACCAGAAATCTAATCTGTGTCTGCTCACTGCGAAACAAAACAGTAGGGAAGACTACAACTATGCTTCACAAGTTATTCTTAATATGCAAAACCACAACTAGGGATATATGAAATCAAAGCATAGTAGTTTTATAATGCTTTGAAATGGGATTCAGTCCTGTTTGCTGAATGAAAAATATGGCACACTGTTTGATTTCTGGTGGAGACTGGCCCTTGTGTCAAAGCAAAATGGCCAAAGAAAAGCTTTCTGATACTACCAGGTTGTGCAAAGGCATCTGTGGAGATTTTCATCAGGTTGCTTGGTGGAAGTTGTGCTCAAATTGCTCATTGTGAGGTGTTTTTTACAGATCTGCGTCCAAGGAAATGTGTCTGTTTGCTTCATTCATGTCTTTTTTGTGCTGAAATAACACAAAGTTGGTTGTTGTAGTTTTTGTAGGGCTGTGAGGGAAGGTGGAGCTCTATGCTGACATTATCTTTTATAGGAAAGCTTTATTTTTTTTTTTCAACAGGATTTTGGAGGTATGAGACATTAGGGAGGTCTCCCAAGCAAGTGCAGTGTCCTGGTTTATTGTATTGCCACTACAGTGGAAAATTTTGCTGACTGGGTGTGTTAAAATATTGCACGGTCACTTGCAATGCAGAAAGCTTTCTGTAAGCACAGTCTTTTTTCTGTGCTTTAATTGTTTTGCTCTAAGATCAGAAGCACTTTACTTGGAATGCTTTTTGAAATTTGGAAAAGTACTGGCATTTAAAAGAAAAGAAAATAAACAGTTTTCTCACACTACAATATAAAATAGTGCCCAAATAGGACTTGGACTGTTGGCACATATAACTTGTTTATTACTCAATAGCAGAGACAATGTTTAGCAACTCAAAGGTATAGGCATTAAACAAACATGAACTTAGCACATGCCCTTACGTAGGGGGAATAGTCCTGTAGAGGTAAACTTAGGGAAAGGAAGGTTAAATAACATATGTTATTCAGTGTTTTGTCCAAGTTTGCTGGGCACAGAAAGCCTCTGGTACAACTCTGACTAGAAAGTAAGTTGTTTCAGCAGGTTCAATTCCCTGTTTTGGCTGTTGTCATAGGAAATGTCTGTGGAGCAGAAGTGCTAAGCTTTTGACTGTACAAACACAGCACTAATATTAGAACTTCAGAGTTGAAGAAAAAATATTCCAAAAGTTCCTCTGCAAATCTTTGACAGAGTATTTGGAGCTCATGTTTCTTTCACCTGCTGGTGGCGTTCATCACATTTGCTGAAGGCAAGAAGTACAAATGCTGTCATTAACATCTATATACCAGCAAGTTCATTAAATGATGAGCAGTTACCTGTAGCAGCAAAGCCTTTCCAAGTCTCTTTAATGTCTTCCCCTTGAGCAGACCCTTTTGATCACTTGGATGTCCCTGTGTCACCTGTATTAGTGAGGAAGGGTCAGTTATCTGTATAGATAAGGCAAGGTGTAACTCTCCATAAAGATCCAGCCAGCTCTCCAGCCCATAGTATTAGCTCAGTATTTACCATACACGAGTTTAGAGGAAGTTTTGCTTCCAAATTTTATTATCTACTTGCACTTCCTAAAGGAATATCTTTATTCTCTCCTGTCTTCCTTCCATACCTCCTCCAAGTAATCTGAGTCATCAGAGAGGTCTTTAAAATGCAAACTCTGAAATCTGGGATTATCCTCCAGTTAATCATCTCGAATGACTTGAGAACTGCGGTATATTTTTATGGCTGACTGTATTTGGGTGAGTCTGACAAACTGCAGAGCTGTAATTAAGCTCTTCAGTCATCAAACTGCTACAGTGCTGTCAAGCCCGACTGAAGCCTTGGGCTTGTTGCTGTCATGCATGTGTTAGTGGCCTTTACCTGGTTTGGATAACCAGGTTTTGCCGGTCACAGAGGTGACAGAGACTTTAAATTTCTTCCACTTGTTGGCTTTGTGGAAAAAAAATTGAACAAAAGTTCAGGCTCAAAATGTGGTATCAGACCAGTAAATAGCATGCATATCAGTGCTTGTCATTGCTTTAGCTGATTACAAAATATGCATATGAACTTTAGCTGGGTGAAATCTCAGCCAGTCTCAGTATCTCTTCTCTTCCTGCATTATGTTGAGTTTATTCAAAATAAGATCAGTTCTGGAGCTGTCAGCTATGTGTCGTGGTAGAGAAGCAAAAGCCATGTGTCTCTGCACAATCAAGGGTTTTATTGCATTTGTGAAAATGAGGAGGCAGGAATGCTACCAAATATGTGTGGGAGGTGAAAAATTATTTGCTAGGGAACAGGAGGAAACAGATAATCACCCTCAACCATAGAGTTATTTTTAAATGTGAAAATAAAATAGTTCCTGCGCTAGATTGACATTACTCATTCACTCTTTTGAAGGATAGCATATGCCCTTCCCTTTCAGGAAACAATTCTGAGAAGGGCTTTTCCTGTTATTTGGTATGTTCAGTTTTTTGCCAAAGCTCATGTTGATGGCTCATGAATCTATCAGGTTTCTGTAGTTACTATTAACCTACTGAATGTAAAAAGGCATGTTGTGTTTGGTGAATCCAGCTTTGTCTCACATCCTTTCTCCTGTCTTCAAGGTCTGGAAACCTGTGTTCATTAAAGACATGCTTTACAGAGTAACTGCTGCAGGCTGAGTAGCTGCCAGCCTGGGACTTGGGAGCTCACAGAGCTCCATCTCACTACTGCCTACTGGGCTACCCAGCATCTCTCAGTAAATGAAACTCCTGTACTCCAGTCCTGGGGATAGATGTATCTCTGGCAATACATGTGAACAGCCATGGAGTTGATATCAGACCACAGGATGCTTTTTGAACTTTACCTTGAATGGATTTTTAGTTATGCCTTGCAGCTCATGAAAGTATATAGCACCAGGGCACGATGATAAATCAGCTTAAGACTATCATTAATGTATACACCATTCTTGCCTTTATGAAGTCATGGTGTTGCTGGTAATCATGAAAATATAGGAATTGGTTTTGGTGCTTGTAGACAAGAGCTTGTGATGACCTTTTAAGTTGGTGGAAAAGGAGAATACACATTCACTTAATAGTCCAAAGCCAACAGTAGTAACATCTCTGTTTTGTCACCATCATTGTTTAAGCTCTCTCTGTCTCTGATTTTAAAACTAATTGTTTTGCATGCCCAGTGAGAGTCTGTTCTTTCATGCCAGATAAGCTAGCTGATTTAAGCTCTAATGAAACATTTATAGGAAATGTAATAAGAAACACAGAATCCTTTTTCTGCATGACATGTAATAACCCATCTCCATCCAGTATCCTTTGTAATCTGTTGTGTATCTGCAACGCTTCTGTTCAGGCTGTTCAGAAAGATTTATGCCTGATAGACAGTTTGTCCTTCAAACAGCAGATGAGGTACAAATTACTTTATGAAAGAAGAGAAGTTCTCAGACACTTTTCAAGGGAACGAGAAAAAACATGTAATTTTTAATTTTTTTTTCTCCTTCTTGTTTATGCTAAGTCAGAATAAATGCTTAGCAATAAAGTGCGAAACACTCAGGTAGGTTTAATGGAAAGGGGAGAAGTAACGTTCCATATAGCACTAGGCCCTGCTCTCCAAGATTTCAGGGATCTCATATGCTCCATTTACTCCTTTTCTCCACTTTTCTTTACATCAGCATTATCAACCTCATGTGACCAAACAGTAGGAAGACTTCATATTAAAACACAGGTGCAGTAATGCAATTAAGTGGAGAAATGACATTAAACTCCAAATGGGAGATGGAGATCACTCACTCTCTTGGTGTCAAAAGTATCTCCAGTTTGTTCATTCACATAAGGACTTCCTGGCTCTCTGGAACATCTTTAATGATTTTTCTCCTCAGCTTCACGTTCACTGCAAAGGAATTGTGCAGCTCATTTGCATGAGATCTTTGTCACTCCCTATGCAGGCAAATAGTTCATCAAGCCCAAGGAAGACTTGGGAGGTACTGGATAGAATTGCAAGATATCTACTCTTATAAACTTGTGCAGAAAAGACACTCTGAGAAAACCTGCCTTTGCATGCACAAGCTGCACACTTAATATGAACAGAGAGACAGTGAGATAATCATATGGAAGCACAGACAAGTCATTCAACTTGCAGCTTTTCAAGTGTTAAAGAATAAAAGAGGCTCCATTTTTTAATACAATACTTAAACAATTTCTTATTACTGTTTGCATGAGTTTTAAATGGTGTTTGTTAACTTGACTGTGTTGCCTTCGTATTATTCCCATGATTGGTGCCAACACGAGTCCATTTTTAGACACAGAGACTACAGATGAAACCAAGCCCTTCCTTATTCTATGTGTGGCTTTCTGCCCTTCTGAATGAAGTATCTTGTGCTCATTTTCTGGTAACAAGCCAGTCAAACTGCTTACAAAAAGGTTTAGATGCTGCTCTATAGTCGCATTTTCTCTAAGAGACATGCTTCCTTCAGAATTTTAGGTCTAAACCAGGTAAGTTAATAGTTTGCCTGTGTGTTCCTATAGCAGGAGTTATACCCAGGTCTGGAGGCAGAGCTGAGCTGCTCCTAACCTCAGCACCTTACTTCTTGCCTTATCCTATTTCCAAGCACCTGCTGGAGTGGAAACACATCATCACATACAGGTCTCTCTGCAAAGCTCATGACTCATGTATATGTTGTTCCACAGGGAACAAATCCAGGTTGTGTGCTGAGCCAAGGGTCAGTGAAAGGCACTGCTTTCTGGGACAATTGAGCAACTGAATGCTGTCCAGGAGCAGTGAATGTTAACCTCTTGAACCAGATTTTGGTGGTGGTTTGGTTGTTGGTTTTTTTTCCAAGTTCACAGCTTGATCCAGCCAGCTATTGGCTTGACTGTAATGCCATGCAGCTGAAAGAGTGCTGGTTTGTGTCACATGAACTATCATAAAAAAACCAGTTCTCTGTAAGGGTGGGTCTTAGGTGACTCAGACTGAGGACTCAAAAGCATTAACTTCCAGTAATTTGGAGTTAGGCTTTTTTTGTGGTCATCAGTTTTTCTTCAAAAGTATATATATGCGATTATACAAAGTGAGCTAGTTAAAAATGTATTTGTAACCATAATTTTTGAACACTTGATTTGGCAACTTTCAGTTCTGCTATTTAGGTGTTTGACTGTTTCTTCTTTAGATGCCTATTAATAGTGGGAATGCAGATAACAGGCCTCCAGAGTTGTCCTAGTAAAATATTTTTCATTGCAAATTAATATATATAATATGCAGGTTGATAAATGCTTGGCTGCTTCTGCCATTTTCGTAACTGCTCTTTAAGGTATTTCTGCATTATTGGTGCAATGTAGCTCCTACTGAAATGGATGGAAACATTGTCAGTGCCTGCAGCAGTTCTAAATTGCACTAGTTAGCACTTCTGCAGAATGTATGTGCAAATAAATTTTGGTAACTTCACCAGTGTTGTGACATTCCAAGCCTCAATTTTCATATTTTTATATTTAACTTACATTTACAAATTACAGTACTCTGGTTGTCATAAAATATTACTTTACTTGTTGTGGAGAAAATATGCTCTTTAGATATGTATTGGCAGTAATTTCATATGTTTTATTTCCACTTGGAAGTTTAAGATTGTGCACTGTTCTGTGAAAAAAAAAATCCATCTCTGGCAGAGAGTAGAAAAGCCAACAGACATATTGTATAACACAGTGTTGCAATGTCCCATTAAAATGCCAGCACTGTTACGTGTAGGTAAACTAACAAAAAATACTTATTTTATGTTTTGTTCAAAACCAACACCAATACAATAATTTCTTAATTTTTTTCCATATAAATATATGTGATGATTTATATAACCATTCATTTCCTTGAATGATGTGTTCCAACAGTCAACAAATGCAAGAATGGTCAAATAAGACTCATATCCTGATTCGGGAACTGTTTAAAGGCTGATGAGATCAGGAAAGAGAAGGTGGCGGCCTTTGGGTGGTGGGAACACCCACGCTGCCTTTTCTGGGCTCTAACTTCCCACAGTAGAAGGTGAATTAAATGCTTGAAGAGCATGCTTCTCAGAGGAGAGAGATGGGAGGAGTGACAGTGGGGTATCTCTGGAGGTGAGCTGAGCTCCACACTGCCTTTGAGACAAGTCTCTCATTGCACCCATTTCTGCAGGACTGGGAGGGGACTGCTCTTCTCATGGAAGTGCCAAAGGCATTTGCCTGAAATCTGCCCTTAAAATATCCCTAAAGTGCATAAATGCAAAGAAGAAGTGAGGAGCTGCCAGGAGCATTGAGGTTTCTGGAGTGCTGTGGTTCCTAAATGTCAAGGCTTTCATAGCACTGTTTGATTTCTCTCACAGAGGATGAGGGGATGAGGCACAGGCACACAGACTGGTCAGGTGGAGTCCTGGCCTTCCGAAACATCTGAATAACAACTGCATTAGGTGAGCTCCCAGTGAGATCTAGGGGAGCTTCTGGAAGATGTAATCTGAAAATCCTTATCCCTGATGAGGGCCTTTTATTTTATTTCCTATAAGTTATTTGCCTTCACTTCTCCAGCTGAAAGGAGCTGAGAGGAGGCAGGCAAATGGCATCGGGCAGTGAGCTCCTGATGTAGATGCTGGAGGGCCACCTTCCTGCCATTCCTTAACGTTTTCAAAGGACCTGGGGGCCTTGATTTTCATGCTGGGCTTCACAGACTGTTAGTCCTGTTCAGTTCAAGCTTTGCTCTTCGAAAGGTAGAAGAAAGAAGGAACACTTCTCGTAAGACCTTTTTTAAACTACCATCAAAACAAAAATCCTCAAAATCTTCACAACAAAAACCTGATAAAAATCTATCCTTTTTCTGTACAGTTTTTACACCTTATTATCAGGTCCCTTAATAAGAGCCAAACAAGCAGGTTACTGGACAGCTTTTTAATTGAAAACTCGATTCTTTCCAATATTCCCTTGCACCTAGCAAGTAGCACAGTTTGTAGAAGTTGATGTTATTGTAGCATTTTCAGCTATTACCTCAAGCTTTACGTTGGGGCTGGTGTAGATAAAGTCCTGAGTGCTGTCTCCACCACCCTTGGCCTTTGGTGCAGTGCTCCAGTGAAGGAACACACTAACAATAGCCTGGTTTTCTGCTTGCCTGAGGGGTGGGTTTGGTTCATCGTAGTTGGCAGGCACCTCAAATTGGAAATAAGTGTGCATGAATAAATTTTCCTTTGCTTCTGTCATGATGAGTTATGGACATATTACAAAAATAATTATCTTCCCTTCATAAATCAGTCTGATAGTTAACTTTTGTTTGCTCACTAATTCAGTCTTCCTGCTAAATGTTCTTTGGTTTGGATCAGATACTTAAGCATAGGAATAAATCACAGGTCTAAGACAGAATGCTTTTTGTTGCTGGGAAAGGAGAATAAGTCTAAAACCAAAATAAATGGATTTGTAAGCAAATCTACAGTGCAATGATGGCCATAAAATGAGGTGCTAGTATTAGCTATTCTGCCCTGCTTTGTAAAAGTATTTTTTTAGGTAAAATTTTGTCTGATTTATTTTAAAATAGCGATCACCATTACTTTTAGATGGGCAGGTTAAGTAAATAAATTTGTGAAGCAAGATATGCTGAAGGGAAAAACCCAGGAGAAAAATGGAAGCCAAGGATGCCAGGAGCTAAGCCCTGGGGCATGTGAAACAGTCAGGTATTATATGTGTATGTTGTAGTCATGCTCGCTAGCAAATACAAGCCAAGCACAAATCTTTTTTTTTTTAAGGAGAGGAAACCAAGCCAGTTAGAAGGAAAATGTTGTATTCCTGAGTTGCTGGAAGAAATATGTTGCCAATTCATATTGCAACACAGCTCTGATGACAAGAAGCTGCATAATAAACCAAGTACTTGTGCGATAGTGCCGGCACACTAGCTGCGTGTTCTACAACAGCATTTTTAACCATGTTCAACAGTGTGCTTGCTATCGCTCCTCCATTTGTTGAATTCAGGATGACCTTTGCATGAATAAAGTCAAATAGGATTAAGGCAGGAATTTTCAACAATGGGAAAGAGCAACAGATGTAGCCGACTTTGAACGTGGGAGGATTGTTGATGCACGGTTGCCTAAAGGGAGTGTCTGTGGTGACAAAAAAAGGGGGAGAGGGGAAAAAACCCAACAATTTCCTAAAATATTAACCACATAAAAGAAAAGAAAATAAATAGAAAACAGTCCAAAGGAACTGAGTGATCCTGGTTTTTATTGGCATTGAGCTGAAGGCATGATTTTTTTGATTCACTGCCTCCTTTTAAATCTATTTCTTTCTATTCTTTCAGCAGAACTCTGTTCTCTGAAACTGTCGCTATATATGAGCTGTCTGAGGGGTTTGTGGTGGGTATCGTGTTTTTAGGTTCATGGTTTTTCCTGAGTTAAGGAAAACAAAAATAGAATATACAGGGGGAAAAGTTGTTTTACTGCAGAATTAGTAGTTTGAGTATGAAATCCAGTTCCTGCTGGTGTTTTTTTATTTGATTTATCCCATGGAGAAGTATATAGATGGATCTCAAATACAGTGCAAGCACTCTATGTAGAGACTGTTACAGAAAAGGCAGGGGGGGGAAGGTTAGAAATATAGTTAAAGCAAGAACTCTTTCTGATATATCTTAAGTAGTTTTATATTTTATGTGCCCATTAGATATCCTGAATTTGTTTTTATCTCAATAAAAAGAGGACATATATATGTATTTTACTTAGTAGATTTAATGTATTTGGTTACCTTTCTAAAATACAATAAATTCTTGGAAACTTACTTAGTTTTGTTATTGACAAGAGCTGTTTTGCAGTTTAGTAGATAGTTGTGTTAACTCCTAAGTGATACTTCATAGTTTTTAGTAATGAATAATGCACAAAATTTAACTATCATTCATAAGTGTAATTCAGACAAATCAGCTTTGAAAAGCATGCATGGGAAAAGCTTTTAAAGTGTGAATGAAATCATGTGCTCTAGCTCAATGAAAGGGCTTTAAAGGAGCTAGCTAGAAACTAAAGTAATTAAGAAAATCATGTTGTAAATGCTATGAAAAATATTGGTGAGCTTAATGTATTACAGTTCAACTGTTATATTTAAGAGCTTGATTAAACATCCACTGATTAAATGCTTACACTTTAAAGAGAGCTATGCTGTTGAGAGGGCAGTCTCTCACAGTAGAAAAATCATTTGGATTCAGAGGATGTAGCATGGTAAAACATCTTCTAATACATCTTATCCTGCTTCTTCCCATACTCCTTTAGAGCAGAGCTTGCTGTGGGTTACCACTAGCTGATGACAAGTGTACTCAATGGTTGTAACATGTCTCCCACTCCCCAAACAAGGAGTATTTCAACAGATATAGGAAAAAAAAAGAAACAAACAAGCCCAAAACAGAACAAAAAAAATACCCCCAAACCCTGTATTGTTACCTGGATCAAATATCCTGAAGGACACAGCTATTGAATATCTGAAGAACACAGCTCTCTGCATGCTGGAGGCTTCATTACTAATTTTTGTTACCTTAGTAAAGAGGCTGTTATGTTTAATTTTTGCACTAGGGACAACTTCATATGCGTGCCTGGCATCTTTAGCACCAAGAGCACATAACTGTTACGTGCATGGAGTAGATTAATGCCCACTGTAGCTGAAGAAAGTCGCCTTCATTTCCTTGTGGGCTTAGTGTTGGAACCAACATTAATCTCACAAACGTGTACATAACTGCTCACATTGTTTGTGAATGCACAACTGTGTGAAAGGCTGTTACAGTCACACAGCAGAAACATAGAAATATATTTTGAGAGAGCAGTTGGATGCTGATTATTAGACACCTGGATTTTTGTTGACGTTCATGAGACTTAATGGAGTCCACTGAAGGCAATGAGAAGATGAGGTCCTTGATCCTGAATTAAGTTCCTGAGAAGTGACATCTTTTCATCCAGGGTTCCAGGAGTATGAACTGGAGTGGGTTAGGGCAGTTTCTAGCTGCTTAGTTGTCTTTTGTGTGTTTGAAGGGTGATCCACAAGGAAGGGTACAGTCTCCTTTTCTTTGGTGGCTCTGTTCTCCCTCACTTCATCAACACCTTGAGACAAGGAACTGTAATCCTAAAGCCTTGCAAGGGTCATGTTTCTTGGCTTGCTTCAATGCAAATAGATCTTTAGAATCCAACTCAGACAATCATGCTTTAAAAGTATCCTAAAATGTTATACCATTGGAAATAATTATAAATAAAAATGGGGTTCTATTTTTGTATTCTTTATTTTTTTCCAATTAGCTGCCTTGTATTTTTTGCGTCTGGAGCATAATGAATGTAATTTTTACTTATAAAACAGATAGTTCAGAATTCGTTTCTGTTATTTCAAGTAAGCTTGGGGGATTCTTTAATATAGTGTGTATTTTCTTTCTGTGTGTGTATATAGGTATATATAAACTTACATTTTAATATATTTGTTACTGTGATGATTATGGTCATTTGTTATATAGAAAGGTATATATATGTTATTTTTGTGCCTTTGTATATAACAAATATGCTTTTCTTTCTGCATGGAGGCTTTCTACAAAGTGAATTCAGAGAGTAATTTGATACAGATGGCTTAACAGATCATAATTAAAGTGTTTTGTCCTCGAATCTGCTTCATAACTCAACCATATTCCCTAACACCACGACCCCTTTTCATAGTGTTGCTAAAGTGCTTTCAAGAACTCTGCAGAAAGCTTTGTTTTTATCACTTTAAAGCAATACTGAAGAATTGATGCTTTTCTGAAGTGCCCTTATGGCACTCTGTGCTATTGGTAAGTAGTCTGTCATGATTGTCATTGACAGCAATGACTCAGGAACATAATGTGACTCAGTCTTTTGTTTTGAGGCATGGGTGTGTAGACCAGAACCCAATCAATAGGCTTAAGTGTAAAACTACAGCAAACCAAATATTGATTCAATGCTCAAATTCTTATAACTGTAACCACAACCCTTCCATTGTACTTAAAATGTTATTAGAATATTAACATTATTATAATTTAAAAAAAAAAAAAAAGGAAGATGAAAAATTGCCTTTGAGGGGTTTCCAGGAAGGAGTTTTCTCTGCAAATGCATTTAACTGTTTTTACATTCTGTATAGCATCAAGATTAGGCTTTTGCAAAAAATAGGTTTGGGGGTTTGCCTACTAGAATTAGGTTTTCTTTTAGGACAGTATCTTTTTTTCTGTTTACATACTCACCTTTGTTTTCAGATATAGAACTAGAATGTAGCATAGATATGAGTAATAGGGAATAACTAGAAGAAAATTCCAGTGAGAGCCTCCAAATTTTCGAAATGTTCTTCCATTTCTGGTCTCCTTGAACATACAAATGGTTGGTTTAAAATCACAATCTGGTTTTTTGCAAGTATTTAAAGAGTTGTAGAACCCATACAACACATGGCACGTTAAGTGGTTTGACTCAGAGCACTTTCATCTCTGGAAGAGTATTTCCCTTGTTTTTTGGAGGAAGCCAATAGTGTGACTTGTCCTCAAACAAATGAAATGTACTGCTCCAGATTTTGGGTCTTGTGCATTTTTATTTTTTTTTTGCACATATAAGCTGTAATTGGCCCTTCATCACCCTCAGTCTCTGTTTCTATGACAGTTGCTCTACCAATATTTGATGCCCAATACATAAGAAAAAGAAAAAAGAAAGCAAGATTATGTTGTAGCTCTACTTTCTGACCAGGTTTTAGCAATTTGACATCCTTAAACTCCTGAACATTGTCCTTGCTGCTCTCCCTGCATGACTGATGGACTTTGTGTGGAGCCCCAACCAGATGATCTGAGCGCTTCTGGAAATGCATATCTGCTTGGAACTATTTGAGAAATAGAGTCACATTTTTAAAAATATGTATTTAAAATGGGGTATTTTCATATTTATTGAGTAAAAAGGGACTAAGAGACAAGTCAAATCCTACTGTGGTCTTGTTTTTGCTTTTATCCTTTTCAGCTTAAAAGGATTCTTTTAAAAACTGGTTGTTGAGTTTGGGTGTGAGTTGTAGGTTTAGATTGCATAAGAATTGACCTCTTTTGATAGTGAAGTTTGTTACAAATATTTTGCTTGTGTCTGATTTAGGACATAAAATACCTCTGTAGTGTTCCATAATTCATGGACAGAGATAACATCCCCTAAGGCTGGTGTGGAGCGTCTTAGTCAGACTTCTGCTCTGAAGAGTTTTCCAAAAAACGTGTCTCTGCGAGCTGCAGAAGAGGTTTTGGGAGACCAATCAGACCAATCTTGCTTACCTAAACTCCTCTCTTGAGAGTCCAGTGCCCTGCCCTTTCCACTTCCTGCCACCCCCCCCCCAAACTTGCTAAAGGGATTGTTAAGTAGCAGCATTTAACGCTGCCACGGTTTTATAAATGGGAGATAATAAAAAGAATTGCTAAATGACTTTTCAGTATTTACATGTGGTAAAAAAACCTTATGTGAATGCAACTCACTGACTAAATCAGCACGCACACTATATATTTATCAACTCATCATTGTCCCATTAGTGCTTCTATTTGAGTACTCTCTAAGTTTTATTTTAACTGTGGGCAAAACTGCCCTTTGAACTCCCATTCTGTGCAACTTCAAAGGTAAGGGAGGTCTTAGTCAAATGATATCACTGTGCTTGTTTCCCAGCCATGTCTTGGGTTGTGCTTCTGCTGCCTAGAAGTCTGAAAAGCCCATGTTTTTAAGATGATGGGTCCTAACCTTTAAATAATTTTTAGAAGCTCGTGTAACTTGGAACTAACACTCGGTATTAGAATCAACTTTGTAGATTCCACTGGAAGATTATTTAGAGCAGTTGGCTTTTATAAATTTATCAAAGTTTTGAAATTGCAGCTATTTTGCTGTGTTACCAGAGTTCTCCCTTACATTAACTTTCTCTTCCCTTTATGTTTCCCATTTCAAAGATTGTCATAACCATTTAATCTCTCGTTATGCAATTAGATATGTTGCTACACATTTACTAGCAAACTTACTGTCAGACCAGTAGTAATGCTCTAATTTACACTTCCCAAAGCATGGAAGTTCCTGTGTAGGAATGAAGGCTCCCTTCTTTTCCCTCCTCCACCTATCCTGAGGTGCTCGTGCAGTGAAAAGTATTGCAGGAGACTGAGATGTGTGAGTGATAAGTGCTCTACATTTGTAACACCTGGACATGATCAGACACGTTAAAGATGATGTATGAGGCTTGAGTGTGAGTTTTCTCCATTTGTGCTGGCTGAAATTTGCCCCCCTGTAGCTCATTGGGGTTCCCTGATAAATCTGATCTCATCCCCCAACCTAAGAGAGAGCAATCGATACCTTCCCCCACAGCTCCTTCTAAGAGCACTGGTACTACTGGTTGGAAGACTGAAGTCCTCTGGTGCAGTTCTTCTATCCAGGAGTTTCCTAGTTCTGTCTGCAGATGAGTGTTTGGAATCAGGAGCAGCTCACACCAGAAACACATTAATCATTACATCATCTGGGGACTAGTCGAGAACCTTTCAGGAATGCTTAATTTTATATAACACACCACGTAAATTAAGTCCAAAAGACACTTAAAATGTAACACTTTCTTCCATTTGTGGAAGCTCAAAGCCATAACGCCACTTAAGGATTTTAATCCTTTGGACAGTAATGTCTTTGGGATCCAGTGATGTCATCTGTCACTGTGAGTTAGGGACAGTTAATGAATGGGTTAATGATTGGAATAGTGTTGAAAGACCAGGGAGTCATGATCTGTGTCTCTGATACTGCCTTAGGAATGCAAACCCCAAACAATCAGAAACACCTATAGAGTTGTCTGTTCAGGAAAGCCCCTCAAGCTGTCATCTGGACAGGATGCTCACGAGTAATGTGCACACTGCATGTATAATAGTGCATGCTAAAATCCCTTTCCATGTTTCCATTCCTCCTCTCCCTCAGCAGTTTGGAATACTTCTCATATCTGCAAAATTTGTTCCTTGAATTCAAAATCAGCATTTTGTCTCAAAGCTTTTAATATTGCAATACTTATAATGTAATATTTTTCTAAAAAATGTTTATATTTTATTTATCTGACAAAACTTTTTTTTTTTACTTTAGGGAACTTAAACCAGGGGAAAAAATACTGCTAAAAAAACAGAAATAAATGCTGGTGTAGTTCCAAATATTAAGCTAATTTTTAAAATGTTGACCTAAATAATACATTCAATTAATGAAAAAAAAGCTATCTTTGCAGACAATGCACTAATATTTAATTTGAAATTTTATTGAGTAGATCCTGGGGATCATTTAGGAGTTTTACATGTGTTAAAAAAATGAAACCCAGAAGACCTGGCTGCTGTGCATTGCTGTAACACCCCTGGAACGTGGCTAACGCCCAATTACTGCATGCTTAGACTTGGATGGGAATTACAATTGAGCTGTAAAATATTTTGACAGTTTCCAACTGTTGTGTGGTTATTAGCCAGGCATCATAAGAGAATGAAATACAGTGATTTGATTAGGTTTATATCACAATCTGCTTAAACAAGGACTTTCAACATAAACATGTAGTGTAAAGTGTTAATCAGAGGCAGTATTTAATTATTAGCAGCTTTTCTTGAGTTCTGCAGGAGAAAATTCCCCTCTCCCAAAGATTTTGATTTCTTAAATGAGACTTGCCATACCTTTGTGCTTCAGCTTTTCATTTACAAGCTTTTACTTGTTGAGTGCTAAAAGCATAACCACACCAAATTTAATTTGTCGCATGAAAATTGTGTGTGTATTTTTCAAGAGGATAGATTTGCCAGTGTTGACGCTAGAAAAGCTTGTGTTAATTACATATTATAAAACAAAAAGGATATTTTCATTTAATATGTATTTCTTCTTTTAGCTGAACAAGTTCTAGCAATTAGCAAATTTGGATAGTGTAAGAATTCCTGGAAAAATATATGTTAAGCCAAGTGGCACTTGAATTGCTGTTGCTTTTACATGTATTTTTATTTTGAAATTAAACTAATAAAGGAAAAATATTTAAACTGCATGCAAATTAAGCTCCAGATTGTGCCAGTCTTGTTATGTTCATTAAGCTATTGAATCCTTGAGTTGGGGCTGTTATTCCGTAGGGTCTATTCACAGAATAAGGTACTATTCAGAGAGGTAAAGATAACAATCTGCCTTCACACTGCTTAAATAATGCTCATTCTGTTGGGCAACTAAAACAAGAATATTCAAGCCTGCCATCCCTTAATTTTTCATTTGCTTTTATTTAGCAATGCTTTTTTGTTTTCTTTGTTGTTTGTGAATGGTGCTTGTGAGTGAAACGTTCTTTTTCTGGTAGAGAAGACTTTTTGAAGCGTTATCTTTTTTTTTTCTTTACAAGAAAAACCCTCTAAGGTAATTTTTGTTTCCCAGTTCTGCTTGTGACATCTCTGCTGTGACAGAGCTGAATCCAGCTGATATGGTTACAAGTGTTTGCTTACATCTTACAGTTTGCCTAAATACCTGATTTCACCCAACTGCAATTGGGTGGGGGTTTTCCTGACTGTTGTCCTGGGTTTGACCTTGAACTGTTACCTTGCAAATGAAAAAATCTTTCCAATATATCCTAGATTTTAAAGTGGCTTGGTGACTTTCTGTGCAGATATGGGCAATGAAAGAGAACCTTCCTCTCTCTAGTAGTGCTCATGAGGAGCAGTTGGAGTGGTGGGGTTATAATTCTTCAATAGCCAGTCTCCTAAACAACTGAGAGAGAAAAGACACACTCTGTGCAGTTATTCATTTGGAGAGTGGTTAGTGGTTACTGAAGTTTCTCTGTATTCAGATAGCTTTATGCCAGGGAAAAAACCCAAAATATACTGTTCTTTGCAAGGAGATCTTATTAACATAGGGCGAATTATTGCATGAGTTGCTTATGAAACAAATAATATCAGGACTTCCATGCTAGGATTTATTTTTAAAACAGGAAGTGGGGTTTTTTTTGGTGGATGATGTGAGAGGCCAGTGTGAAGTGTTGGTTGGTGGGAATTGGGGGTTTTCCAGCTTGCTTCCCCCGCTGCCAGTGCTCAGAGAGAACCTCTGCCAGGCTCCTGCTTGCTGATGGCAGCAGCCTGTGCAAGCTGTGTCCTTTTCCTGTAGGCTCTGGAGTTAAGAAACATAGAGAAGTTGGGTCTGAAGCACTTTGTCCATCTACTTGCCCAAAGGCAAAGTTTTCCTTTACAAAACGAAGCATTTCTGCAACTTATTGTTAAAGACCTCAAATAATGAGACATTCATGACTTTCCGGGGCAGTCTTGAGTGCTTCATTGTACTGTTTTATAGATTGCTCCTCCTGGTGTCTGACCTGTTGCAATTAAAGCCTGTAACTTCATTTTGATATGGGGGATAAAGGGTTTTCTTTCTTCTTTAGAATTTTATATGCTTGAAGACTTACCATGTTACTTTATCATTTTTCCATAAGATAAATGACATAAATTTGCTCCAGCGTACTTCATACCTCTTTTGGTTTTTTTCCCTGATCTTTGGGCTCATTTTCCTTCCACTCTGCATGAGAGAAAACTGAACATAAAATTTTTGTTGTGCCTTTGTTGATGCTGAGTGGAGTGGGAGAGGCAGTATGTGTCTTGCAAGCTTTATTCCTGTCTGTACATCTCAGTATGATATTTGTTTTTTTCACAACAACCTGATGTTGTTGACTCTATGTTCAGCTTGAATAGACTGTTTCCCCCACGTTCTTTTGTGAAGAACTTTTACCTAACCAGTTCTTCCTCATTCTGCATTTATGTACATGATTACTCTTTCCTGTGTTTCACTTGTAGCTATTGAATTTCTTACTGTTTCCTTCAGACCTTTTCTCCTTTTTATGTGATTAGAGTTCTTCTAGTGCATTTGATGTCCATCCCAGCTTCTTGTCTAGTGTATTGTCCACCTTCCTAATTCAGACTTTCACTGAACCCAAGAAATACTCTTTCAGAACTCTTTTTAATGCATAATTCCAAGAATCATTTAAAACTAGTCTTGGCTATAGTTTTCCAGACTGTTTTGCACCTCTGTGAGTCTCATTAAGGCACTGTTTTCCATGCTTCCTTATGAGAGCATCTTGAGAGACAATTAAAAGAGCTCAACTGCATTCATGTTATGTGATGCTTCTGCCCACCCCTGCCTGCTTCCCTCTTATAGAAGGAACTTGGACTGCTAGTCATGATTTGTTCATGGCAAATAATGTTTGTTCCTTGTCTTCTTTTAACTTTCCTATGCTAAAAAGCACCTTAATTATTTGCTCCGCTTCTTTTTCATTAGCTTGTCTGCGTTCTTTCAATTTGTCTTTTTCTTATGCATTTAAAGTCTGGAATGTAGTATTTTCCTACTTTTCTAATATCTCCCCTATGTTCAAATTTTCAGACTGTCCATTCATTTCAGATGTTGTTTTATATTGGTTCTTCCAATACCCTAGGATTACGTTCAATGTGTTGAGTTGATCTGGAAGCATCTGGCTTATCTAAGCTGTTTCCACACGGGGCTGAAATTTCACCTTTTTGTGTCTGTATGAGTAATGTTTGTCTCCAACTTGCATCTGACTTGTAGAATAAAGACAGAGGAAGAAAAAAGAAAGGTGTATCATTTCAGGTGTGTCTCCCCATCATCTATGGACAGCTTCTCCTTATCAATGAGGGGTGAAACAATATTTTTATTAAGCTCCATTTTGTGATTGTTTACATAGAGTTAGCTGCTGATGCAGGAATTTATCAAGGCAAAAAGTTCTTTCCATTAAATTCTCACTTATCTATAGCTGTCCTAAGTAGTTTTAAGAACATCCATCTTTATGCCTAATGTAAGCTCACTGAGACCAGCACCTCATGCAGGATTGTAGAATATACTGATTTTATTTCCACTCTCAGTCAAGAGGTGTACTATGGCCTTTAGAGGTACTGTGTCATCAATACCAGACTTAAAAATACTGAGTGCTCTAAGCTCCCCCAAACAGAGAGATTGTTTTCCTTTGTTAGTGCAATACCTGCACAAATCTGGCATCTGTGTGTTCTGTTCTCAAGTATTTAAAACAAAGATTTCTCATAGGGAAAGACTAATGCTTCCATAAATATGCCTATGGTTGTGCATTAATGTAAATGATGCAGTAGATTTACAAAATGGGTAACTATAAAGTTCTTGGAGCAATGTCACCTTAATGATCCAACATCAGAAGATTGCCTGAAAAAAACATGCCCGCTGAAATGTTCAGAGGAGTGGGATAATGACTTGTGTTTATTTAATGGCTCTGTCAAAAGAAATTCCTGCAAAAGCAACAAGAGTTCACTGTTTTTAGGAAGAATTGGCAGTGACTCTCATTTTTAGTTTGCCTTGTGCTTTCTTTTAGAAGAGATTCTTGTGACCTTTTCTGACAAGCTCTAACACTTCCATTGTTTGCTGCAGGCCTTTGAAATGTGGCAGAGATAGCCTTGGGCCCAGGGAGGTGCATTTTGCTAGTTCAGTTCACATTTAACAAAGTTAAAAGCTTTGAAAATTGCTATTCCTCATCTGTGGTTTAAGTTGCTTAATTCTGGCAACCTGCCCAAAACCCTGAACGTTCCCATCGTGGCAGAGAGCCAGGGATTGTGAACCAGCAGCATCCTGGTAGCTCATCTGGGCTTCCAGCACAGATTACATGAGAGCAGAGACTTCAGCCCACATGCCACCGGGCCAACTGGAGAAAGGAAGGTGGACACAAGGAAACTGCCTGTCTTCTGAGAGCAGAAAAATGAGGCCCCGTCCCTGCATGTGATCTGTTCATACTGTTATATTACAAATATGTGTAATCATCAGAGACTGAGCTCTGCGTTCACTTCTGCTTAATGGTATGAATTATATACCTTTCTTGTTTTTTTTAATTGAAAACACGTCGTTCAAGACAAAGATTATGTGACCTCAGGGAAGAGAAGCCAGGTGAGCCTTGGCCAATCCTTTTATAATAGTTGAATCTGAGAAGGAGCTCACAGTAACTTTTTTCCTGTCTATACTGACCATCAGGTGAAATCACTTGCACATAAGTAACCAATTCATTATGTTGCCTCATATTTGTTTCTCTGTTACCAGCTCATTAACATGAATCTTCTCTTTGACAGTAGCTAATAAATTTAGGGCTTCTCAGCCTGGTGAGACGGCTGCCTTCACTCCTGTGTGGTGCTGTTCTTCTCTACTAAGAACATCCACAGGGGGAGGTAGTTGCCTTGAAATAAATAGTCTGTCTTGCTCTTAATTGAATGCCATGAGCAGACACGCTTGTCTCCTGTTGCCCAAGTGAGGCAATTGTCCAGTAGTCCATGTGTTGTGGCTTTTGGTTATGAAGGTTTAGAGTTTAGTTCTGAATACTTGGGTTCTTTTATCCTTTTAATCCCCAACAATGAAAACCAAACCAAAACCCAAAAAAGACTCTGCTAAGAAAATGTTACTTCATTACTAGACAAAGTAAAAGGCAAAAGGAGGCTACCAGATAATTACAAAAATTACAAAATTAAGTACTTAACAGTAACCTTTGTTATTGCAGTCTCTCCCATCTCTGTGCACTGGATGCCTGTAGGTTATAAGCACGTGCACACTTCAATTGTATGACCACATACCATCATTTTCTACCAGACCACTTCCTCAGTGCTCAGAGTAAAAGTAACCAGAAGCAGTTATCTGCAGGGCTGCTTTCCTTTCTTTTGCCAGGCATAGTTTGGAAAAGCTCTTTCCAGACTCCTGGCCATCAAAATATGTAACGGGCAACTGAGAACCCTTTAGCATTAAATAATTTGACCTACTTGACCAACAGCTAACTTGAGGTGTGTCCTGAGGAGTTCACCTTCCTCTTCACCTTGCGAGGTTCAAACATGAGAGCATCATGTCAGCTCAGGCAGATGTCTAAATGTTAAGGTTATGATTGAATATGGACTGGTTTGGTTGTGCCAAAATTTAACGTGTAAAAAGATAAGCAGTTAAAAGCTTATACCTAAGGGTTTTAAGATAAAAACTTATATTTTATTGCCTATCCACATTAGCTGTAGGCACAATCAGAAGAGTGAGGAAGGCAAAGTTTTAAGATGTATGGTGCTGATGAAACCTGGAGGTTACCTAAATACTTGTAATTAATCATATGTAGGAAATAAATTCATTGAATCTGTAACTTGTGCCTAGCAGCTGGATTTTCATACCTCCTTCATTTTTAGGGACAGCAGGAACTAGAGATGTTTTATGCAGCCACACACAATGCCATGCAAATAGAGAGCACAGAGTTAAAGAATGTACTCCTAAGCTGATGCATTTGTCTTTCAGAGTAACAGGACAGCAGAACTCCTAATATTTCTTTCTAGGAAATGTGTATTTTCTAACATATGAGTGGTCTTCCCTTACTAGAAGCAAAGAGCAATGCCACTTGTATTTTGTTGTGTCACTGAAGCAGGTCGTCATAGTGTTATGATGACCTGCTACCATAAAAAAATAACTAACTAGCCTACATAAAGGACATCTCACCACAGCTCAGGGCTATCAGGGTGTTTTTTCCATTTTTGGAATAAAACTGAAAGCAATTTTATTCTATCTTTGCACTCTTCCCATGTTGTATTTGATATTTGATGTTCCTGATACTAGTAAAAATAATCTTTTGACTTAGGCCTAGACTGTTCCACAGCCCACAGCAAACAAAACTGAATGCACGTTGGACATGTACAGACCTTGCCAAAGGCATAAATTGTATTAAATGAGCCATATTCAATTTCTAATACTCCCAGGCTCCTCTGGGTGGAGTCCGGTGTTGTTGAAAAGATAAAATTCTTGGGTATCATCTTGATGATATGAAATTATCTATTTGACTGAAATGTATTTAGTGTCTTGGTTTTATTGCACCTTTTTTTACTGCTTTTCAGACTGATCAGTTCAATTGAGTTTCCTAAACTTTTTCTACATCCGGCCACACGCTGTGTATTTTCACTCACCTACTTGTGCCTTACTTTCATTTACCTTATCTTGCATTTTAAAGGTTTCACAATTTTCAGTGAGCCTAGACAGCACTGTAAGGGAAAATCCCTTTTGTTTTGCTTAGTAAAATAAGTAAGAGACCAGTGTCTGTACTTCCTTCTTGAGGAAAAAAACTTGTTTATTCATTGTTTATAGGTCTTCCCTATTCTGACTTCCAAGTCTATCTCAATCTCATCTTCCTCTCCTCCTGCAGTTAATTACCAATCCTGGGTTGTTTCCAACCTTTCCTCTTTTTCAACCTTTCCTTTCCTCTTCGGGGAGTTGTGTTCATTAATAAAAAACTCAAACCACCTAAGTCTTCCACCTAGATGACATACATTTTTTTCCTTACTCCTCTCAGCATCTTTCTTTCCAGCCTTTCACACTGTCCCCTGCTTTCTTTAAACTCCTCTACCCCCATGCAATCTGTCTTTGAGCTTTTGAGTTGCTCAGACTGAGCCCCTACAGTCTTCATTCTGGCTGTTCACTGTGTCTCCTACAAGATCTCAGTCCATAGCCCCATGTTCCCATCAGAATTTCAGTCTCGATTTTATTCTCCTGAGTGTTGTCCTGTGTGTCAGAGATGCAGCTCAACCCTCTCTCTCTGAATCATCAGTGTGCATTCTTGAGAGCAGCAAAACAACTATTTAAATATTTTCAAATGTAGGGATGCAGCCTAATATGTAAAGCTATTGTCCTCTTGTTAACATAGAGTAGTGGTCTGATGGGATAATCTCCCAAGAGGAAAAATGCATACACAATAAAACATATTAACTGAGCTTCCAGAACATGTAAAAGAAGAATAGAGTCTTCAGTGCTTTTGTTGAGTGCGAAACAAAGATACCCTGAAGCTGGTGCTGACTCCAGCTGGTAAGTCCATCCACATGATGCTACATTTAGATCTGAGCTAAGCATGTGAGAGACCAGCTCTGGAACCTCTACACTTCTGTGCAGTTATTCCACAGCTGGATAAAAGGCAGTTGCATTAGATTCGTTAACCTGTTGATCAGTGAGCAAATCCAGCAATCTGGTGTGGGTATCTCATGCTTTTTGGGGCCATTTCCAACCAAATTCTCAGGACCTTTGGAGTTTGAACTCAAACAGCCAAGTCGTGTTTTTTGGAAGAATTGTGTGGTCAGTGCTTGAAAGAATGATATAAGAGAAGGCTTATTAAATTTTCATTCATCTGATTAGTTCCTGCTGGTCTTGTAGAGCAAATATATACTAGAAATAGGCACTTGGTAGTAATTGTGCTTGTACCAAAACAGTAACTAATATGTGTAACATACAAGTATCAAAAGAAAATCTTTTTCATAATCAAGTTTCATTTAAAAAAATTAAAAAAAAATCGAAACTAACATTTGTTAATGCCTCTGAAGGTATGTCAAGTGCTCACACACAGTTCTGCCTTTACTCATGTATTTCCGTTGTGTCTTGAATTGAATGCATTTGTCACAGATTAAATAACAAAAGCTTTGACTCAGGTGGTGATTAGGAGCATAACATTGTCCTAATATTAACTTCACCTTTATCCAAAAAAACTTGGAATACTAAGTATGGAAAGAAAACCTAATGTAACTTCTGCTTTGTCAGCTTAGAGAAGAGAAAATTGTGTAAGTACATTATGCACATCCTAAATCTTGAATATTCTGGATAAAATACTTTTAGAAAATGTAACATTAATGAAAACACAAACAGGGAAAATTTTTAAATAAAAATTTTTAAATAAAATGTGAAATTCTGCTAAATTTATTGTTTTAATTGCTTTGGATTTCCTTTTGTAAAACATGGTTTTAAATTCAGATATGTCTTCAGTTTTTAGATGAGTTATTAAGGCATTTCAATGATAATATTGCCTCAGGTGATTTCAAAGTTAACCTGAAAGCATTTAGGCAGTGACTAAAACATTTAAAATTTTTGTAGAGAATTTCAGCAGCAAGTATTAAGACTTTATAGTTAAATTGAATATATCTGTGATGCTCTATGATTTGAAGAAGTAACTTTGTGCTTTAAAAATTTGTTAAAATATCATCTTTCCACGATTTGATAGAGTTATTTTAATTATTGTCTCTCAGTAGTGTTATTTCCATAAATATAATTTGTAATAGCAAATATATTTAAGTAACATAGTACCTTAAATATGAGGTCAGTGGTTAGTTACTGGGTTTTGCTTCCAGTTGTAAAAAAAAAAGAGAAAAACATCATCTTAGTTGCTTCACTCTGAATCTGGAGTAACTGTCTGACAGCTCCTATGCAATATTTGTTTATCTGATTAGATCTTGTGCATGGTAAAGAAAGTTCATCATTTATTGCTGCTTTTCCTTCCCTATTTTGCATATCCCTGTTAAGCCCTTAATTCGGTATATTTAGAGATATTTTTCTCATTGTTAATGGATTTGTTCATGCTGATTTGAATTGTTGACAAGGTTAAAAAAATAAGCACTTTTTAACAAGTTATTTTGCACACACAATGTGGTATTGAAAAAAATCTCAGCAAGGTGAGATTTAGCACATTTTGCGCTTTCTAAATGAGTTAGCAGTGCTTGTATGTGATGAGGAGGTAGTATGTTTATAAAACAACTTTTTAGGGCTGATTGTGACAGTAAATGAAAAATTACTTCCCTGGTTCTGTGTGGGTTTTTTTCTCCAGAAGCAGTGAAAGCAAATCAGCAGCTAATTGCTGAGCACTGACAGGCTTCAGTCAAGGGGGGGCATCGTAGGTCTTTCACAAATAGACAATAACAAGTAAATCTGTTTGACCGTAAACTTAAGTGGCTGTGATACAGTAAATTACTTGCTCTATTTATCTTAATTTGGGGACTCTCCACCTCTAAGGTGCGTCAACAGCTTGTTTGTTGTGCGTATATGCTTTTAATTATATTACATTTAAAAAACAAGTGATCTGAGTTCTTTCACTACAGTTCAGATTTAGGATTTGTGTCAGTCACATTCTGTCTTTTTGATTAGCCCTAAGAAGTTTTTGAAGTAATAATATTTTTCTAGAGAAATAAGTGTGTGTGAGTCTTGAAAACATCAGCTCCAGTCAGTAAGTTCTCTGCTGAATTTGTGGAACAGCGAATGGTCTGACAAACGCCAGATGCCTGAAATATTCTATTTTAATTCTTGGCTTACGCCCACAAAAAATGTTACTAAGAGGGTCAAAATAACCTGTTTTTAAATGGTTGTTGGTAGCTAATGATTCTTGTTAAAAACCACCCTCTGATAACAATTTACACCTGAAATTCCTTTTTGACATAGAAAAGCTAAAGCCCAGGAAAAGAAACTCTTTGGGTATGGTTGGAAGTGGCTGTTTAGAAACACCGTGCCATAATTACCTCTGTGCAATCTCACGCTTACTTAGAAAGAGAGCCCAAAACTGCACACTGGAGCCTGTTGGAGAGAGCGATACACTGGTCTTGTGTCGCGACTTTGATTCCCACGGTGCAATGGTGGATTGCAGCTCGTGACAAACTGCCCCAGCTCTGCCTGGCCCTTTGATCCAGTCCCAGTGTTATCTTCATTAAAAGTGAAAGGGCTTGTGGGGATGCTTTTCCATGGCTGCATTTTGGGAAATGTTTTCAAGGCTGAGTGTCACAGACTGTGCGGGACTGTGCCGTAAGTGTTTCAGCACGGTATTTCCACTGGTACAATTCTTGGCCTCTTTTCCTGTGTGGATCTGGAATCCTGTATATCTGCATCCTTTGGAGACAAGTGCCTAGGGCAACAACTGTAGATAATAACTCGCGATTTGTGTCTTTTGCAAGTTACAGTCATTGTAAACTGACAGCTGTGAAGGACCTAAACTCACATCAAAGGATACAGATCATCTAGTTAGGTCAATTAATGTTAATTCTCATCTTCCATTAAATTCTTTTATCATCTTCTCTCTTTTTCTTTTCTTTTTTTTTTTTTTTCCTCCAGCCAAGCCCAATACCAAGTCCTGTTTTGGGGAGAAAGCCAAACGCTAGTCAGTCATTGCTCGTGTGGTGCAAGGAAGTTACAAAAAACTATAGGGGAGTGAAAATCACCAACTTTACTACATCGTGGAGGAATGGTTTATCCTTTTGTGCAATATTACATCACTTTAGACCAGACCTAATGTAAGTTGTATACTCTTTGCCTGCACAACCTAACTCTCATAGAAATACAGACCAGTTAAGTTTATGTAAAAATGAAATCGTGTTAATTTCAGATGTTGAATTCTTTTCAGCCTTTCCTTTCAAGCAGGGAACCATCCTTTCTAAGAAACCAGATTTATGAATGTTCAAACTTTGTGACCTCTGTGCTCTCCCTTGTTGCATAAACAATTATTTCTCCCCTCTCTGTGATTTGTTTTTCTTCTTCTTAATCTTATACAAAGAACTGACTTCAGGATGATTATGAGAATTGCGCCGGTGTTGAAATGAGATGAGAGGAATAAGCTCTTTGTACGCTGACAAGGACGGATTACCTCCTGGTAAATTTGGTTGTCAAGGCCGGCCTCTAGTCCCTGCCTTAACTTCTTTTTTAGATGGAAAGCTTCAGGCAATGAAACATGTAATCGGTGTTTATTTATTTATTTATTTATTCCTTTAATTTTCCACACTATTAGTTTTGTTGATTGAATTGCTGTGAAATTGCTAGTTACTATATGATATTATTGTATGTCAAATTTTTAGATTTAGTTTGTTTTAAAACTGCTGCTTTTATCAAATACTGTACATACCCACTGTGCCATTTTCCCCCTCAGTGACTACAAGTCCCTGAATCCTCAAGATATTAAAGAGAACAACAAAAAGGTAAGAACTGCCAGGAGGAAAAAAAAAAAAAAAAAAAAGACATAGCCTCAATTTTGACTTCACTGCAGGTTTTTATTAATTTTGGGAAAGTGCAATTGTTTTGTAAGGTCATAACTGCAGCTCACAGAAGGTATTCGGCCTCCCGTGGTTCAAATCGGATGCTTTATTGACTCGGGTTTGTCATGGTTTTAACATTCACAACAAGTTCAAGGCTGGCATTAGAGTTTAATATTTGTATAGCCTACATTAACTGTGAAAGCAGGGGAAAGGCCTGGCCAGCCTTCTGTGAGCACTCATGATTTTTCCTGTCAGCCACGTAATTAAAAAAAATTTTAAAAAAACGTACCTGTGATTGGACTGTTGTACACAAGGCTTCTCTTGCTGTTGCTTTACCAGGGCTCCGGGAATTGGGCATGGTTGATGTTGCTTGGTGATTTTTATGTTTTTAAAGATGAAATATTACACCTACTCTCATGCTGCACCAGCTGAATGAAGGGCAAAAAGCGTTGAGACAATACTTTGCAAATAAACTGAAATATTAGGAAAATACATTATAGCCTTGTGCTGGGCAACTGTTTTAAATCACTCTTTGTAGGTGCAAAGATCTAAAAAGTTTCTCTGGAAGAAGCAGGAATTCAGTTTGCCAGAAGACTTTTTATTTCTGGTCACTATTTTAGGCATGCTACAAGCTTTAGTTGGGCCCTAGGGACATGTTTAGAAATTAAAATTTTCATGTGACTCACTGATAATGAAATTGTTCCTTAAGATGATTTGAAAATTGTTTTTAAGTATCTGCCATCTTAATGCTGGGATTTTGTTTTTATACTGCTTTAAAAAGCACTAAATTTAACGAGGATTAAGGTATAAAAACATACTTTGAATAAATGAATCAGGTTCAATACTATATAGTAAACGTATCTACAGTCTAATATGATTTAGTTATGTGGAATTTCTGAAAATGCTTTATTAAAATTCATTTGCGTTTGTATTTTAATGTGTCTGCACATTTATGTGTTAGCCAGGGAGTTACTTGTCTTTATTTTAGTACTTATGTATTATAAATAATGAAGTATCTCTAAGCTGCTGCTATCTAATGAGTCTTTTGGCTGTTGAATTTTTTTTCATAACAATATGATGAGGACTTAAGATGACCTAAAGTGACATCACATTATTTTCTGTGACCATATGTTTTTGTACTTCAAGTTTCGTTGAGCGTCTGGGCTAATTAAGCCGGATTATAAAAAAGAAAGAATAGATTATTAATTAAAAACGTTAGCAGTATGATCAGTCATCTTTTCTTTATGAAACTGTGATGGCAAACAGTGAACTTTTCAGCCTCTCTTTCTAACAGGATATAGTTCCCAGAATTGAAGAAATAATGATTGTTGTTATTGTGCAGTTTTTTTCTTTCATCGCTTTGGCAGCCTTTGCCTGACAGCCACACTGAGTATCTCAGTTGCTTCCTGCAGATTTATTTCCTGGTCTCACACAGTTCTGCCAGATAACCCCGTGTGCCCTTGGTTGGAGTGAATGCAACACTGCCAACAATGGCTGCCTAGAAATTCTGTGCAGATATGTAACACATTTGACAATGATTCCTCCTAACCAATTAAAATAACATCTTTGGATGAATAGGATGATTTTCTTTGTCTGAAGCAGCTCTTTTTTTTTTTTTTTTAAATGTTTCTTTCCCTGCTGCTCCCTCTCCAGAAGGAAAACCATAGATTAAAGGTTAACCTGTAAAAGTATATCTTTTAGAAGTGCGTGACCTTGTTTGTATTATAATTAAAAAAAAGAAGATATCTTAAGAGACAACTATTTCAGTGCAAATACAGAGTATAATTACACATGGAAATGCACTGTTACAAAAGGCACATCATCAGAGATTCTTTATAACACACACCAACCACTTGCCAATTTGGTGCTGCCACTGATGCTGAATAAAAAAGGGTATTTACCTGTGACATCTGATCTTGGCCAATATGTCAGTGTGTTACAGAGTTGGGAAATGATTGGAATACTGCCTGTGGTGCTTGTGCTGATGGATCCCAATTGATGTCTGTCAATCAGCTTGTCAGTAAATTAAAAAAAAAAAAAGAAAAAAACTTCATTGGGAGATAGGTAAACGGGCTTAGTGTCCTGAATATACATACATAAAAAAATCCCAAACAGCTACTACATTACCGTCAATCCTAATTGGAAGATATTTTTGGTGCATGTTGCAAATTCAAATTTCTGTCAGGAAAAAAAGAGAAACCAGGATTATCTTTGAGAAAATCAGAAACATTACAGAGATACTTTCCCTGATGGTCCAAAGAGTTGTGCTTCTACTTAAATCTCGTATATCCATGTAGCCTCCCCAGTAACATAAACCAGCTAATTTGATTTAATATGTCCACTTGATTATTATTAAATAATAATGAAATTAAAAATAATGGAAAATGTATTAAAATTAAACATACTGTCAGTATAGTCCCTTATCAAAAATAGAATTTTTTCATATTGCTAATAACATGTCCTGCACTTTAAAAATTTAAGTTACTAAACAACACTTGGCTGGAGCGTTGAGGGGATGAAGGGATGAGAAGTAAGAGAGCACAACAGTATGATTCTAATAATGAATTTCTGGTTTTAATTATTGTTTGGAGAAGCTTGTTTCGAGAGATTATTGTGTGGGAATAGTAATGTATATTTTGGATGTTCGATTGGCACTTTCAATTTTTGTGATGCCTTTTTCCCCCCAGCTTTTGGCCATTTCTAAGAAATTCCTCAATACATTTGAACTTAAATTATTGTCGTAATAAAATATTCAATTATTACAGGGATATTATCGAGTCAAATGGAAAAAATTCCTTACCTTTAATCTGGAGTCATGCTTTTATAACAGGTGTTCATACTTCTAGGATTTGATTCTACAAAATCATAAGCACATATCTAATTGCATGTGGGTGAGGTGCTTGTTGGCCTCAGTGAGATCATGAAGGAGCAGAGTTAAACGTGCAGATAAATAAGCATTTTCAAAATCAAGGCTGAGTTATACCTCTGTTTAACAAAAAGAATTTGACTCGGAAAATTTACTCTGTTAATACCATGTTACAAAGTACTTAGAAACATGAGGCATTTATACCTATGCTGGAATATCAAGAAGCTCCCAGTTTTTCTAGTAGTGAAGGAGAACCCATCACACACAGTTGTATGGACACGTCCAGAACTCACAATTGCTGTTTCTAGAGCTAATGTCTGTAAAACACTGGCGTGCCAACCTACGTAGCTACTGTACTTTAAAAGGAGAGAAGCAAAAATGTGTATCATCCAGAATGAGAAATTAGAGGAGACAGGAAATAACTATCTGGCATCAGTGGGAAATAACTGTGTTTAATCGCAAACATCACTGGAAGAACTGAGCAGGCAGCAAAAAGTGATTGCATCTTTTGCTGCAATATTTGCAGCAAAATATCAATATGGATATTGAAAATATCCATATCCATATCCATCACTCCAAATTCAGTCCTGCTGTAGTGTTACTTCTTAGCAAGTACCTTTCCTGACAACCCTGAAACACTGTCCCCACCTTCGTTTTATTGACCCTGAGAGATACTCATAGGATTTAGTTTTATTAGCATATAAATAAGAAATTAAGAGTATAAAAAGAGTTCAGGTAAAATGACATCTATGGGCTCTGGCTGCCCTGGACTGCCATGCCTGTCCTTAGGTCCTTTCATTCTACCTGCAGTGTGGGGTGACAAGTTATTTATACCACTGAATCAGCATTGACCCACTTAAGCAAACAACATATACTGGTGTTACCTTTAGTCCACAGACAGCACAACTGGCTTGCTGTTCTTTCATGTCCAGCCTGCTTTCTGCTGTCGTATGAGCATTCATCATTCTTGGTACCTGCCATGGCTTAGGCTGCCAACCCAAATCCGTGCCCTGCTCTCCTTTATCTTGCCATTCTCTGAGCTCCTCATGTCTATTCAGTTCCACCTGTCTTGTCTCCCTCTCCTCCATAACCAGCTTTTATTCAAAATAGGGTAGGAACAACTGTGAACCTTGTAAGCCCCTTCAGAAGATGGTGAAAAGGAGCTGCAGGATTCCTGGGGGAGGAGAAGCCCACATGCTTTAACTGAGTGCATCTATGCTAACAGGAGGCCTTTTAAAGGCTTCCTTGAAACACAATATTGTCTTCCAAGGTTAATCCAGGATAGTAATAATTAATTGTAAAATGAGAAACGGCCTTAATTCTTCAAAACTAGAAAAACCTGATGCACCAAGCCCACTCACTTAAAGGGCCAGCTGTAAGAAGACAATGCGGCCTCACAAAGTGGGAGGCTTGCAACTGTTTAGTTTTTAGAAATGAAAGTGAAATGGGAATGATTTTCACTGTCTCTTTCTTACAAATTTATAATCAACAAACGTTTTTAAAATGCATTTGTTTGATGGATTAATGTGATTTTGCGTAGTGTCAAGTAACCTCTGGTGTTGTTCTTTTTGGCTGTCTGGACATAGTTTTTCATCAACAGAAATCACTGCAATTACATAACAAGTAGAAGGCAGAAGGTTGATCATCAGTGATAAAGCTCAAGATGGATTAGTGTTGTGTTTCTTATATCTTTGTTCCTTATCTTAAAAAGCCATCCTGAGTTGCTTTTTTTTTTCTGGTCCAACTCTTAGACTTTTTTTGTTTGCTTGTTTCCTGCTACTTGAGTGAGAACCATTTAAGATATTGGCAGGTTTTCTTAGTGCACAAAGAAGGGCTTTTAAGTTGCAGTTTTACAAATAGCTGTTTTCTCATCGAAGTGTAATAATTTTGATTAACCAAAGATTTTAGTATTGTATGGTATCAAAATGTGTTAGACGTATTTTTTAAAATGCCATTTGAATGTCTTTACTGGTTATATTCTCTCAGTTTGCTTTGCTGTGAAGATTTATAGAAGATATATAGAAGCCATCAGGAAAAATCGATGAGTTGGATGGTGCAACAGAAAATAGTAACGATTATAATGAAGCCAGAAGAATAATAAGTAATAGAATTGAAGCCATGTTCTTTCTACCTGTAATACTAAATGTGTTTTAGGCTTGCTTATTTTGGCTGAAACTTCCACTTGCATTCTTGAAATGTTATGATATGTAAGAAACTGCCACATTGTAACATTTTTTTTGTCTGTTTTTAAAGGCATACGACGGGTTTGCCAGTTTAGGAATATCACGATTGCTGGAACCTTCTGACATGGTTTTGTTGGCGATACCCGACAAACTGACTGTTATGACCTATCTCTATCAGATAAGGGCCCATTTCTGTGGCCAGGAATTGAACGTGGTTCAAATAGAGGAGAACAGTAGTAAAAGCACATACAAAGTGGGTAACTATGAAACGGACACAAACAGTTCTGTCGACCAGGAAAAGTTCTACGCAGAGCTGAACGACCTGAACCGGGAGCCTGAACTGCAGCCGCCGGACGGTGGCTTGGCAGACTTTGCTTCTCAGGATGACTCCGTGTTTGTAAATGACAGTGGTGTTGGAGAATCTGAGAGCGAGCATCAGACTCCTGATGACCATTTAAGCCCGAGCACAGCTTCCCCTTCTTCTCGCAGGACTCGAAGTGACACAGATCCACAGAAATCCCAGCAGAGCTCTGGAAGGACTTCTGCATCTGAAGAAATTGGGAAGTGTAGCAGTACAGACACAACACAAGTGCAGCCTACATTGGGAAGGAAGAAGTTGCTGATAACTGACACTTTAGAATTCAGTGACTTAGCACATGTCAGTGATCAAAAAGAGGATATGTCTCCCACAGTTGCTTGTGAAGATAACAACAAGAAGAGACACCAGAGCTTAGACAGTACTACTGGTTTCTCAGAACAAGAAAAGCTGGGATGTATAGGATCCACAGAGAGCACAAGAGCAGATCCTGGTTCACCTGTCACAAAACCAAGTTTATCTCCTACTTCTAAGCCTGGATACTCCTATAATATGGATACAGATCTTACAAAGAAACCACATGCTTCTCCAAGGCAAACAGAATCTGATTCTGACAGTGATGCCAGAACAGCTTTAAGTCATGCAGATCAAACTGCAAAAACAGCCCAGGTAAGAAATTTATGCCTGTGAGTTAGGATGGAGATACCATTCAAGTCGTTTCTCTACGTTCGTAATTTACACCATATCTTCAGTATGAATGGTGAGGTGAGCAGTGTGTTTTTATTGTTGGGCAGTAAGTGTTTTGCCTAAAAAGTAGGTGGTGCTGAAAAACAATCATCACATGAAAAAATAATTTATACAAATTGTCCCACTATTAATCTTTCCAGTCTCTCTCCAATTAAAGGGAGTTGTGTTCTTGACTATCTGGAAAATGGCTCCAGAACTTTTGCTGCTGATTGTGGCAACACATTTCTTCTAAGTGTTGCATACTGAAGCAAAAACTGGAAAAAGACATTAGTTCAATAAAAAATGTCAAATTTTGAGTACCTTAAAATTTACCAAAGATATTTCAAAATCTTGTTTGAGAAACCACACAGCCTTGTGACCATAGCCACAATGGTGAGGTAGAAACTCCAGAGTATTAAATTGTGCTGTCCACTAAGTGACCTAAAGCATGTTACTTCACCACAGTATCATTTTCCTTTCTATGAAAATAAAAATATATGCCCACCTACCTTGCAGATTTATTGTGAGGGTGAAAGTTGAATATTACATACATATACTGAGTGTTATCAATAAATCATATAATCACAAAAATATGTAAAACATGTTATCAACTCTTATCTACAAAAATACCAAAGCTGGCCTATAATTTTACCTCTGTGAAGAGCTTTTTTGAGTTTTGGCTTGGTTTGGCTTTGTACCAGTCTTTTGGTAGTGTGATTGCTTCAAATATTTTTATGGTTTTTTTCTGAGTAAGCGCCCTAAAGATCCATTGTATGGCAAGAGAAACAGTCCATGGGTACTAATGGCCAAATATTAGTTCCATAGCTAGCAAATTTCTTTAATCAGTGAAGTCTCATGAAGTTTCTCTTCATCATCATCATTATCATCATCTTTGTTTACTGGATGAGAAAGGAACAGCTTGGCCCATATAGAATAAAAAAGCAGGAGGAGACAAAATTTCTTCTCTGTGAAGATTTTCATGGGCAAGGGTGTAACAGGCCAAGAAAAAGCAAGAGTTGACTTCAAAGGCAGCTCTTTGTTGTTAATCATTGGTGCATTTGCACATGGTAATAAAATATTAGATGTGAGGCTCACTCTTAACCTTGAACTCAGTTGTAGTTTGGAGTCAACCCACGTGGTTGTTGCAGGAGCACAACAAGCAACACCTGTCCCAGCTTTGGCTCCTGTAAAGGCCCAGAGATGCATTTTCCCAGTCTTCACAGTTGACCTTGGCTAAGAAGTCAGACCTTGGGAGTGTATATGTCTGGGAGCTGCTCGTGTTCTCATGTTGCCAATGCAGAACCGCCTTTTGTTGTTTCTACTCTGCAGATACAGTCAGTCTTGTGTATGAAGATGGGACATCCTTCTGGATATTCATAAATTAAGTAGAAGCAGATATATTTGCAGGTTTTTTTGCCTTGTACCCAGCCTCTGTGTTCAATTTAAGTTGTGAATGAGTGATACCCATATAAGTAGCCAACAAAGCATTGTATTTGCATACATATTAAACAAGTAAACACATAGCATGTTTGACATAGTTTCTATGAAGCCAACTGGGGTTTTTTCACAGTTGCAGTTTAAAGGCATTAAATGCTGATAGAAATTAAGTTTTAAGAGGAAGGGAGAGAACTCTTAATTACATTATAAAGGCCTAAGACTTTTTTTACGTTTTGATAATCTTTTCATTTCTACAGAATGCTCTGTCACCTCATGAAGATGTAATTCATGTGACTCCTGACCTTTATAATATACATAGGAAGGCCACTGGCTATTAACTACTGTATAAACGTTCAGTACCCTGAGGCTGCCTTGCTGTTAATTATATTTCTTTATTTTTAAGCAACGTATGTTGTCAAGACAGGAAGAACTTAAAGAACGAGCAAGAGTTCTGCTTGAGCAAGCAAGAAGAGATGCAGCTTTAAAGGCAGGGAATAAGCAACTAAGCAATACGCTCATCCCAGCCCGCAATAAGCAGCTGAACGATGTAAGAAATACTGGCCAGTCTTGTGGTTTACAGAGTTAAAATTCATTGTATGTGCTTTTTTTTGGGGGGAGGGGGAGGGAGGCACATCCTTGCAGAATATCTCTTCTCCATGTTGAATTCCTCCGATGTGTTGTGTGTCTTTCACTTTTAAAGCCTGTTTCTCCCCATGTTATGGCCAAAAGAAAGGCACCTCCGACTTCCCTGAAAGCAGAAGTCTGGGAGCACCTTCTTTGATTGGCACTGCAGTTCCTAATGGGATGAAAACCCAAAGTTACTTGTTAAATGACAGTGAAGTAATTTGTGCTATTTATGATTAATTCTCTTTTTTTTGGTTGATGTAAATGGTTTCCCTGAGCCTCTGATTGTCAGCCCCTTGCTGCTTTATGAGTGTTGTTGCAGTGAATGAAGCTGCTTGTGTCAGTCTTGTAAAAGAGTTGATGGAACAATTCCTTTTTATCGCCAAAGTTGATTATGCTGGTGAGATGGGAAAGTGGAGCTGGGGAATGAACTCCAGTGTTGAAGCAGCTATGGTTGCATCTCCAGTGGCCTCCGTGGTGACCTGGAAGGATCCATACTCTCTGGAGATTAAAACTAATTAATTTTTATGCAAACCTTTGCAATGCTGGTTTTGTGATTCTAACTATTGTGCATTAGAGACTGTACTGGCAACTGAGAATACAAATGTAACTGAAAAATAATGAGGGAGACTTGAATCTTTACAGATTCCCATCTTTCAGGGCTGAGTCTTTAGGGGTGAATTCTGCTCTTTACACAAGTGGGATCAGGCAGTCAAAAAATGAAGACAATGATTTAAATGTCTCATTTCATTTTCTTAACTCTCTTGGATCCATGCTGGACTATTTTTTTAACTTAAAAATTCTTTTCCCCAGTCTGATACTCCATTTTACTTTGAAATATATTTGTCTGTACAGACAAGTGTTGTTTGTATAATGATGTTTAAACAATTTTTTGCTTATTTGGTATTTTAAGTTTTTCCTAGAGAAGTATATTTTTTTATAAGTTTCACTTTGGATTTTTTTTTTTTAAATTAGCTTTTCATAAAGAAAATTACGCTAGAAGAGAGTTACTGTAGGCACTTGCTCAGGCAGAAACAACTGTAATTTAAGTTGCCTAACAATTTTTATTACAAGCTCTTATTTTCATAGGTTTTACAACTTTGGTAGTATTTCATTGTTTGAGCTGAAATTTTCACCATCACCTCCTCTGCCTCAGAGTAATATTTTTTAATTTTTTTTTTTTACTTAAAATGTGTTCAGCTGTTTCTCTCTATTAGGTTGGATAAAGCATTGTTTTATCCATGTTAAAAATTCATAAAATTTGGGAAGAAGGTTCCATCCCCTTGAAACATCTGTTCAAAACTATCAAAGTTGTGTTAATAGCACAACCTTGTCAGAGAGTCTTGAAGTTCAGAAAAGTTCATGCCAGTAAAAGTTGTCTGTATGAACACAACCCAGAAAGATCATCTTTTACTGGTGCTCTCCTGAGGATGGAGGCCCATTCTGATGCAAATTGTAGCATTGGAAAGCAAACTTTCTCTTTCAGAGTCAAACTCCTGTTAATGAAATCCAAACAGGAGTAAAAGAAGCTACCCCACTGACACACAGAGAAGACATGCCCTGGATAGATTGGAGGAGGTAGATGGCAATGTGAAGTTAGACAGAAATGAAGACTCTGTCTAGGCCATGAAAACCAGTTGAAGGGTAGGAGATAGTGACAGGGTTTTCAGCATGACAGTCAGGACTGTGTAGGTTCAGGCAGCCAGGTTACCCATGGGTCCTTATTTCGTTTGTTACAGAAGCTGAAAAGTTAAATAGAAGCCTGCAGGAAAAGGAAGGGGCAGTCTTTTAGGGCAGCTTGGCAGAGCCAAGGTTTCTTGCTTCCCCTATCAGAAGCTCAAGGAGAACTGTGCTGGCACAAATCATAGACTCATAGAATCAGCTGTTTTGGAAAGGACCTCTGAGATCATCGAATCCAACCCTTGATCCAACACCACCATGGTTACTAGACCACGGCACTAAGTGCCACATCCAGTCTCATCTTAAAAACCTCCGGGGATGGAGAATCCACCACTTCCCTGGGCAGCCCATTCCAATGGCTGATTACCCTCTCTGTAAAGAATTTCTTCCTAATATCCAACCTAAACCTTCCCTGGCAGAGCTTAAGACCATGCCCTCTTGTCTTACTGATAGTTGCCTGGGAGAAGAGACCAACCCCCACCTGGCTACAACCTCCTGTCAGGGAGTTGTAGAGAGTGATGAGGTCTCCCCTGAGCCTCCTCTTCTCCAGGCTGAACAACCCCAGCTCCCTCAGCCTCTCCTCATAGGACTTGTGCTCAAGTCCCTTCACCATCCTCGTTGCTCTTCTCTGGACCTGCTCCCCCTGGGCACTCTAAGCAAACTGTAATGGGCACTCTTGAGTTGATTGTCACGTAAGAATGACAAAAGCTCCTCAGCTCAGAAGTGTGTTGTGGAGATGTGATTTGGAAACTCTTAGATATGAGTATAGACTGCCAAAGAAATGCTCTGGAATAAATCGATAATTCTGTGTTCAGAGAAAAGTTTCAGTAGTGTATTTTAAAAAATTTATAGGGCAGACAGTGAATGATGAGGGTGAAGTGAGTTACTGAACAGCTGTTAATTCGCTGAACATTGTCAGTCATGGCTACCGAAAAAGACGGGTATCCTGTAGGGAAAAAAATGTATGAGTTATGCAGTTAAAGACTGTATGCAGTGAGAACCAATGCCAGGTTGTACAGCTACTGTAATTTCATCATCTTCTAACTTCTGAGTGCTTGACTTACCAAGCTCAACGTTCTCCTAATGCATTTTAGTGGGAGACATGAATGGAGGCTGGTACAGTGTTCATATTTCATATATAAAGCTCTATATAGCATGAATATGTTATACATATGTTATATACATACCCATACATGTGTATGTTCTGAATGAGGATACATGTGTGCATCTACATATGTAGGTATAAGATAAAATACATTGATTTCTGTTTTACTTTAACATATTTGATCTTCATAGAGATGAAGCCTTTCCATTTGATGTAGTTGTGGCAGTTTTCTACAGGTCATTCCTCATTTGATTGTTAACATTTAGTACAGACTTATTTCTATTCATGGTTTTTTGGTCATTAAGGTTAATAATAAGAACTTTGATTCAAAGCAGTGTTGTATGTGTCAGTGTGCTGTACTGTATAGTAGTGTGTTATCCAAATGAGAGTTATGATAATGAGAATCACCATTTAGTAGTGGAAATTGGACTAGGCTCATTTTCGGGATGGATTGAGATACAAAAGGAAATGGTTTAAAACAGGAAGATCTAATTTTAAATAAGAAAACTTTGAAGAGATAGCCCGGGGGCAATACTTTTGAAAGTAACTCTTGAAGTTTGCAATTGCACCTTTTTTGATACCTTCACAAAAAGAACTTTAAGCATCCCAGTCTTTCAGTGTGTTCTGAACATCAGTCACCCCAGCTAAGCAAAGCCTGCAGTCTCATTAGTTACTTTTTGAAAAATCTTCGTCTCACAGGCCTTGCTGTTGCTGCTTTATATTTGTCATGCGAGAGCCGTGAATCGCTGTTTTCTCGGTAACCAAGTGAGAACAGCATAAAATACAACGTGTGGGGTTGTACAGTGTGCACGGTGAGCACAGGCTGTATTGCTGCTCAAGGCCAACAACAGGGAGGAAATTTCCAAGTGTGTTCCATGACCATAAATATAAGTTCCTTGGTATGTGCTCACTTGATTTGTTTTGGTAAAACTCCATTTTGAAAAAAGTGTTCCTGTTTCCCCTTTAAACTTAGAGCAAACACCTTAGACCTTCTTCTGCCTAAGCCTTACCCCTTCTCTAGTAGAACCAATATTCTCTCTTTTCTCTTCTCTTCTCTTCTCTTCTCTTCTCTTCTCTTCTCTTCTCTT